>NC_134687.1:294812434-295148148 GCF_050947455.1 Rhinoderma darwinii | reverse complement strand
ACTCCAGTCTTGCCGGTCAGCAGACCATCGCCGCTGATTTTGGCAATTAACCCCATAAATGAGGTGATAGATTGCGATCGCCGCATTTAAAGGGTTTGTAGCACATCGGCAGCCCCCACGTAGTCTAAATGTCCCCTAGTGGGACAAGTAAAAAAAGTAAAAAAAAGGTAATACAAATGTTTTTAAAAAAAAAGTGTAAATCAATAAAAAAACGACACCAGAATTGCTATTTTTTGGTCACCACCCCTCCCATAATAGAGAATAAAAAGTGATCAAAAAGTCGCATGTACCAAAAAATAGTACCAATAAAAACAACAACCCGTCTTGTAAAAAACAAGCCCTTACACAGATTTGTGGACTAAAAAATAAAAAAGTTATGGCTCTCAGAATATGGTGACAGAAAATAAATTATTTTATAAAAAAAGTGATTTTATTGCGCAAACGCTGCAAAACATAAAAAAAACCTATATACATATGGTATCGCCGTAATCGTACCGACCCACATAATAAAGTATAATTGTCATTTATAGCGCACAGTGAACGCCGCAAAAAAAATAAACTAAAAAACATTGTCAGAATTGCTTGTTTTTGGTCACCTGGCTTGCAAAATTTTTTAATAAAAAGTGATCAAAAAATTGCAAGTACCCCAAAATGGTACCAATGAAAACTACAGATTGTCCCGCAACAAATAAGCCCTCACACAGCTCCGGTGGTGAAAAAATAAAAAAGTTCTGGCTCTCAGAATATGGCGATGGAAAATGTGCAGTGTCCAAAATCGGATAAGATCGGGCGCCATTTATCAGTGCGACACTGGCCACACATCTATTAATTATTATTTATTTACCCCATTATTATACCCTCTTATTATACCCTGATGTATTCCGCACAGCTTACATATGCCCCCACATTATAAACTGAAATACCAGTAAAACCCCAAACAACTACTACAATGCGCTCCCTCCCTTCTGAGCCCTGCAGCGGGCCCAGCAGCAGTTTGCGCCCACATATATGGCATCGCCAGACCCAGGAGAACCCGCTTAGCGTTTTATGAGGTATTTGTCTTCAGTGGCACAAACTGGGCACAACATATTATGCACTAAAATGGCATATCAGTGGAAAATTGCAATATTCACTTTGAAGCATCCGTTGTGCATTAATTCCTTTGCACTCTATGACTTAATTGCACGTCATGGTGCGGGGGTTGATGTATGGAGCGGGCTCACGTGCTGAGCCCGCTCCATACGCTGCGGGTGTCAGCTGTGTATTACAGCTGACACCCGGGACTAACAGACAGGAACAGCGACCGTGCGGTTCCAGAAGCCTGTAAAAATAACAATATACTGCAATACATTAGTATTGCAGTGTATTGTATCAGCCATCCATTGATTGCTGGTTCAAGTCCCCTAAGGGGACTAATAAAATATGTAGAAGAATTTCATTTATTAGTAGTGAGAAAAAAAAAATTCCCATTTGTCTTTAAGGAATGTAAAAAAATAAACAAAATTGGTATCGCTACGTCTGTAAAAGGCCGAACTATAACAATATACCATTATTTAACTCGCATGGTGAACATCGTAAATAATTGAAACCGCCAAAATCGATTTTTTTTTTGTCACCTTAGCTCTCAAAAAAAAATGTAATACAACTTTTTGATCACTTTTTATGTACCAAAAAATGGTACAAATAAAAACTACAGCTCGTCCCACAAAAAATAAGACCTCCCACCGCTCAATCAACCGAAAAATAAAAAAGTTACGGCTCTCAAAATGTGGTGAAACAAACAATTTTTATTTTAACAAATAGATTTTTCTTTGTAAAAGTAGTATAATATAAAAAAAACTATATAAATTTGGTATCACCATAATTGTATAGAGCTGCAGAATAAAGTAAAGTTTTCGTTTTACCGCACGGCGAAAGCTGTAAAAACGAAACCCCCAAAAAATGAAATCAGATTTTTTTCTAATTTCAGCCCGCAAATAATTTTTTTTCAGTTTCCCAGCACATTTTATGGTACTTTAAATGGTGTCAATAGAAACTACCACTCGTCCCGCAAGAAATAAGCTCTCACACCACTCTACTGACGGATAAAAAAAAGTTATGGCTCTTGGAAGTGAAAAACGAAAATAAGAAAGCAAAAAATGGATCAGTCCTGAAAGGGTTAATTCATTTCTAATGAAAAAAAACGTATGACCACATGTGGGTTATTTCCGTACTCGGGAGAAATTGCTTTACAAAAATTGGTTGTTTTATTCTCCTTTATTCCTTGTGAAAATGAGAAAATTCAACATTTTAGTGGAAAAAAAATTGTGATATTCATTTTCACGGCCTAATTCTAATAAATTCTGCAAAAGACCCGTGGGGTCTAAATGCTCACTACACCCCTAGAAAAATTCCTTGAGGGATGTTTCCAAAATGGGGTAAATTTTGGGGGGTTTCCACTGTTTTGGTCCCTCCAGGGTGTTGCAAACGCGACATGGCACCGAGAACCAATCCAGCAAAATCCGTGCTCCAAAATCCAAATGGCACTCCTTCCCTTCTGAGCCCTGCTGTGGGTCCAATCAGCAGTTTATTACCACATATGGGGTATTGCCGTAATCGGGAGACATTGCTTTGCAAATTTTGGGGTGCATTTTCTTTGTTATTCCTTGTAAATATTAAAAATATCTATGTTTTTTCAGAAAAAAAGTAGATTTTCATTTTTATAGACTAATTCCAATATATTTAGCGAAAAACCTGTGTGGTGAAAATGCTAACTATACCCCTAGATAAATTCCTTGAGAGGTGTAGTTTCCAAAATGGGGTAGCTTTTGGGGTGTTTCCACTTGTGGTGTGGTTTGGCACCACAAGACCTCTTCAAACCTGACAAGGTGCCTAAAATATATTCTAAAAAAAAAAGTTGAGTTGCATTTCTCGGGTAAAACCTTCTGTGTTACAGAAAAAAAAATGCATTAGAAATGAATTTTGACAAAAAAAATAAAATTTGTACATTTCACCTCTACGTTGCTTTCATGCCTGTGAAACGCCTAAAGGGTTAAAAACACTTTGTGAATGCTGATTCGAATACCTTGAGGGGGCAGTTTTCAAAATGGGGTGATTTATGGGGATTTTCTAATATATAAAGCCCTCAAAGCCACTTCAGAAATGAACTGGTCCCTGAAAAAATGGCCTTTTGACATTTTCTTCAAAATATGAGAAATTGCTGCTAAAGTTCTAAGCCTTGTAACGTCCTAGAAAATTAAAAGGATGTTCAAAAAACGATGCATACATAAAATAGACATATGGGAATTGTTAACTAGTAACTATTTTGTGTGGTATTACTATCTGTTTTACAAGCAGATACGTTAAAATTTAGAAAAATGCAAATTTTTGCAAATTTTCTCAAAATTTTGTTTTTTTCAGAAATAAATAACGAATTTAGTGACCAAAGTTTTTCACTAACATAAAGTAAAACATGTCACAAGAAAACAGTCTCAGAATCGCTTGGATAGGTGAAAGCATTCCGAATTTGTTACCACATAAAGTGACACGTCAGATTTAAAAAATCGTCTGTGTCCTGAAGGCCAAAACAGGCTGGGTCCTGAAGGGGTTAAATTATGGAATAAATCAGTAACATGAGTTTATACTCTTGGAACTAGATGGGATGTAATTTGGAATTCTTAAGAGAGAGGAGTAAAGGAACTGAAAGTTTTGCTTTTCATGTATGATTGGAAGATTGTAAGTTTTTAGAGTATGTTCACATGCTTAACAAAAAACGTCTGAATATATGGAGCTGTTTTCAAGGTCGTTTTTTGAGCAACTCGCGTTTTTGCTGCGTTTTCGCTGCGTTTTTTTACGGCCGTTTTTGGAGCTGTTTTCAATAGAGTCTATAAAAACGGCTCCAAAAACGGCCCAAGAATTGTCATGCACTTCTGTTGATGAGCCGTCATTTTATGCGCTGTATTTTGACAGCGACGCATAAAATAAAGGCTCGTGGGAACAGAACATCGCAATTCCCATTGAAAGCAATGGGCAGATGTTTGTAGGCGTATTAGGGGCGTTTTTATAGGCGTAATTCGAGGCATAAAATGCCCGAATTACGTCTGAAAATAGGCCGTGTGAACATACCCTCAGGATGAATTTGTAATAGAAGAAATAGCGACCGCGGCATTTAAGGTATTTGACAGAGAGAGCACCGATGGGTTACCATGGCAGTCGGAGGCCTAACAAAGTAACTGCCTCATAGGTCATGCCAAAAGGATGGCCTAATGGAGCTTCCCAACCTTTTCGGACTCGTGGCACCCCTACCAAAAATTCTTTCGAAAAAGAAAAAAAAGGGCTAAAAACAAGCATTTATGTAAGGCAGAAAAAAATCTGCCTCAAAATTCTTGCAGGAATTTTGAGGCAGATTTTGATTTGACGCTTTTTTTCCAAATTTTTTGCTTTTGTTTTTTAAGCCGTTGAAGCGAATGCAAAAAACGCAGGCAAAAAAGCACTCTAAGCGAGCGCCACTGGTATTTTCTGCCTCCTATTAATTTCAATGGGAGGTCAGAGGAAACACTTGCAGACAATCAGCCTCCACTCGCAGTATAATGACCATCAGCCCCACACTCACAGTAAAATAACCATCAGCCACCCACTCACGGTAAAATAACCATCAACCTGCCACTCACAGTAAAATGACCATCAGCCCCCACTCAAAGTAAAATGACCATCAGCCCACCACTCACAGTAAAATAACCATCAGCCCACCACTCACAGTAAAACGACCATCAGCCCCCCACTCATGTCAAAATGACCATCAGCCCCCCCACTCACAGCAAAATGACCATCAGCCCCCCACTCACAGTAAAATGACCATCAGCCCCCCACTCACAGTAAAATTACCATCAGTCCCCCACTCACAGTATAATCACCATTAGCCCCCCACTCACAGTATAATTGCCATCAGCCCCCCACTCACGGTATAATGACCATCAGCCCCCACTCACAGTATAATGACCATCAGACCCCCACTCACAGTATAATGACCATCACCCCCCCATTCACATTATAATTACCTTCAGCCCCCCACTCAAAGTATAATTACCTTCAGCTCCCCACTCACAGTATAATTACCATCAGCCCCCCACTCACAGTATAATGACCATCAGCCCCACACTCACAGTATAATGACCATCAGTCCCCCACTCACAGTATAATGGCCATCAGCCCCCCACTCACAGTATAATGACCATCAGCCCCCCACTCACAGTATAATGACATCAGCCCCCTCCAGTAAAGTGACCATCAGCCCCCTCCAGTAAAGTGACCATCAGCCCCCTCCAGTAAAGTGACCATTAGCCCCCCAGTAAAATGACCATTACATACAGAAGTTAACTCCTTCCCCCACAGTAAGGACACTATAACGCAGCTACAATCACATCATAGAGATGTGATTGTAACAGTACAGAGGTGTTCTTACTGCGGGGGGGGGGGGGATAAATCCCTACCCTGCCCAGCAGCTTTAATGGCTCAGAGTCCTGTCCCTCCGTCAGGCTCTTCTGGCGGCAAGTGGTTGCCTAGTACTTGTAGCAGACGCGCGTGCGTCATGTGTCCTACAAGCATAGTTGAAGTACGCATCTGGTGTGTCGCTTGTATCAGGCGTGCGTGTGTGACGTCTGCTACAAGGAGAATCTTTTTTTTAAATATGTGTATGTATATATATATATATATATATATATATATATATAGTGGATCAGAGGGGTGTCGCGGTACCCCTGGAGGGCTCTCATGGCACCCCGTTTGGGAACCACTGACCTAATGGTTTGCCTGTCAGTGATACACTGGCAGGCAATAATACTTTGGAATACTAAGTATTCCAAAGCATTATACAAGCAAGCAAAGAATCGCGGCTTCAAATCACTTAGTGGGGCAAAAAAAAAAAAAGGTAAATGGAGTTTAGTAAAAATTTAAAAGTATCCCAAAAAAAGCTAATAAATGTAACCCTTTTCTCATGAAAACTTATTAGGCTACATTCACACGACAGTGAAAAAAAAATAGCCATTAAAAATTGATCAACTGTCAGCTTTTCATGGCCATTTTGCATCAGTGTGTCTCTTAATTGTCATCCATTCCAGTCCGTCTGTTCATTTTTAATGGCAGTTTGACATCCATTTTGCATACGTTTTTCATGGCCGTTAAAAAAACAGATTTGTCAGGTTTTTTTTTCGTCCCAACCCCCTGAAAACACCCAAAGGAAGGTCACATGTTCACCTAGACACTATTTGCAGCCCCCTGTAGATGATGCCACACAGCCCCCCCTGTAGATGATGCCACACAGCCCCCTCTGTAGATGATGCCACACAGCCCCCTGTAGATGATGCCACACAGCCCCCTGTAGATGATGCCACACAGCCCCCTGTAGATGATGCCACACAGCCCCTATGTAGATGATGCCACAGAGCCCGCCTGTAGATGATGCAACACAGTTCCCCTGTAGATGATGCCATACAGCCTCCCTGTAGATAATGCCACACAGCCTCCTTGTACATGATGCCACACAGCCTCCCTGTAAATGATGCCACACAGCCTCCCTGTGTATGATGCCACACAGCCTCCCTGTGTATGATGCCACACAGCCTCCCTGTATATGATGCCACAAAGCCTCCCTACAGATGATGCCATACACACTTCTCCAGAGAAAGCACCACACCCTTCCCCCTCCCTGTAGTAATATTCTGACACTGACTCTCTAAATTCTGGACAGTCCCGGAAAATTCGCTACAGTTGACAACTATGTGCAATGCCCCCTATAGTAGCCCCACACTACCCTGGCAGTGAGCGCAACAATACCCGACATTTATTAGTAAACTTCCGGCTGAAATCATTGTGTCTTCTGTGAAAACTAGAGACGACATGCTGCATCGGTGAGTGTGTAGGGCATTCATCGCGCCGCCAATGGCCAGCAAGGGAACCAATAGCCTACGACCGTTTCACGCTACAAGCGCTTTATCAAGGGCCTTACGTCACTTCCTCTTTGCTCCTTTTATATCATGCTCTACCTTATTACAAAAGGAGGCTGCGATTATTTTAAAAACTGAGGCACTGGGACGGCTGGGTCTTAATGACCGCAACGATCTAAATTCCTTCTTAATATAAATGTTGTTCCATTTTCTTCATATTTAACGTGCAGTGTATGTTTTTGTTACATTGTATAACTCTGCTACCAATTGTGGTGTACTTTTTGGTACCTTTTCGGATAAACGTATTATGTAAGCTCATGAAGAGCATGATATAAAAGGAGCAAAGAGGAAGTGACGCAAGGGCCTTGATAAAGCGCTTGTAGCATGAAACTGTCGTAGGCTTTTCCACATCAGACAGACTGAGATCATTCTCAATAAATCTCTATATTGCCATAGACGGTGAGTGCCTCGTGTTTCTACCTTCTACATTCAAGTTTTATATGTGCTGTTTTCTATTGATGAGCACCCCGTGGGCAACAATTTGACAGCTGTACTCCACGTGTGTTAGCAAACAGGGATCTTTATGCAGAGATTGTATTGTGCCTGAATCAGGGCAGTGCCAGCCTTCTTTCTTTTCATTCAACCAATAGTTCCCTTGCCTCTTGAATCCCCATGTCACAGATCTGTTTTTAATGATTGTTACGTGTATTGACAGCCGTTAAAAACTGATCCATTGACTTCTATGGAGGCTGTCTGGCCGTGAAAACGGCCAAAAATAGGACATGTCCTATTTTTTGACGGCCAATTTTCACGGTCTGTTAAAAAACGTCTGTGTGAACATCATTGTTCAGAAAACGGTTGTGTGAATGTTGCCTTAGATTTCTTTAAAAATGAGTCACTGTAAAAATAAAATTAAAAATTAAAAACTACATGTTAGGTACCACCACAATCGTGATGACCCGTATAAAAAACCATAACTTATTTGTTATACTGCACGCCGCATGGCATAAAAAAAACGTGCAAAAAAAAATGATGGAATTGCGGGTTTACTTTTTTTTTTTGCACCACCTCTAAACAATTATATAAGCTAATAAATACATATGTACCCGAAAAAGGCACCAATAAGAAGTACAACTCATCCCAAAACAAGTACTCATACGGCTACATCGATGGGGAAAAATCAAAAATTTGGGATGTCAGAATGTGGCGACACAAAAATGACTTTTTTACATAAAAAAGTACTAAAACGTAAAAAAAAACCCCTATACCTGTTTGGCATTGATGAATTCATGCCAACGTGTAGAATAAAGTTCATATGGTATTTTTACCGCACGGTAGGCAGCGAAAAAAAACTTTGCAAAAAACAATGGCAGAATTGCGTTTTTTTTTTGCATTCCCTTCCAAACAAAAAAAGAAATGAAAGCTAATCAATAAATTACCCCAAAATGGTGCCATTGAAAAATACAACTCTTTCCGCAAAAAAAAGTCCTCCAACAGCTACATCGACAGAGAAATAAAAACTTAAGGCTCTTGAAATGTGAGGATGAAAAAAATGAAAGCTAATGGTTTGGTCATTAGGGCCCAAACAGACCTGGTCGTTAAGGGGTTAATGCATAATATGTATAAACATCCTTTTCCTCAGAGTATCTTGTGCATAACAGAAAATGGGGAAAATGTGCCTCATCGAAGGTTATTCACATTTCAAATATGCATATTTTTCATAGAAACGTGTCAGACGATAGCATAAGGGCATGCCCAGACGTGGCGTATTTCTTCCGCAACTGTCCGCATCAATGCCACACAGAATCTGCGTTGCAGATTCTGTTGCGGCTCTGCCCAAAATGGGCATTAAATTAATGCAGACTAGCCGTTGCGTATTGAGGTGAAGTACTTCCCTTTTCTCTATCAGTGCAGGATAGAGAGAAGGGACAGCACTTTCCCTAGTGAAAGTAAAAGAATTTCATACTTACCGGCCGTTGTCTTGGTGACGCGTCCCGCTTTCGGCATCCAGCCCGACCTCCCTGGATGACGCGGCAGTCCATGTGACCGCTGCAGCCTGTGATTGGCTGCAGCCGTCACTTAGACTGAAACGTCATCCTGGGAAGCCGGACTGGAGGAAGAAGCAGGGAGTTTTCGGTAAGTATGAACTTCTATTTTTCATACAGGTTGATGTATATTGTGATCTGTAGTCACTGTCCAGGGTGCAGAAACAGTTACTGCCGATCGCTTAACTCTTTCAGCACCCTGGACAGTGACTATTTACTGACGTCGCCTAGCAACGCTCCCGTAATTACGGGTGCACACACGTAGTCACCCGTAACTATGGGTGCACACACGTAGTCACCCGTAATTACGGGAGCCCCATTGACTTCCTCAGTCTGGCTGTAG
Organism: Rhinoderma darwinii; assembly: GCF_050947455.1. Taxonomy (NCBI): domain Eukaryota; kingdom Metazoa; phylum Chordata; class Amphibia; order Anura; family Rhinodermatidae; genus Rhinoderma; species Rhinoderma darwinii. Next base: position 295,138,840 of record NC_134687.1, on the reverse strand, counting down.
ACCTAGAAATACATAGGTCCAGCCAGAATGAAGAAATGTCATGTTAGTAAAACCAATACGCTCCGCAGCACACATAACATCTACACAACTTCTGCGGACTTAAATTGTGGAATTTTGAATCTCCATTGAAGTCAATGGAGAAATTCCGCAATAAGTCCGCAACCAGTCCGCCACATGTTCGCAACAACAATTGTATGCTGCGGACACCAAATTCTGCACCGCAGCCTATGCTCGTCAGCGGAATTGTCCGCAACGTGTAAACGAACCCTACTAAAAAGCTGTGGAAGGCAATGGAGAAACGGGTCCGCTGCGGATTTCCACTGCGGAGTGTCCGCAGTGGAATTCCAGAGCAATTCCGCCACGTCTGGTCATGCCCTGGGCTTACAAACTGATCGCTAGAACATAGATACCATGGTGATTTTCCCAGCACCGTGCCTTTTTTGCTCTAAGCTCAGGAAATTCTATATATAAAATTAACTTGCCAACATATTCAAGAGGACATGGACCAGGAGAACATACTAGTCCTTCTCAAAGAATTAGAATATGATCTAAAAGTTAATTTATTTCAGTAATTCAGTTCAAAAAGTTAAACTCATATATTATATAGATTCATTACACACAGAGTGATCTATTTCCAGCATTTTTTTCTTTTAATGTTGATGATTATGGCTAACAGTAAATGAAAACCCAAAATTTAGTGTCTCAGAAAATTTGATTATTAAAATAAGCCCAATTTCAAAAATGATTTTTAATACCGAAATGTTGTCCTACTGAAAAGTATGTACAGTATATGCACTCAATACTTAGTCGGGGTTCCTGCTGCATGAATTACTGCATCAATGCGGAGTGGCATGGAGGCGATCAGCCTGTGGCACTGCTTAGGTGTTATGGAAGCCCAGGTTGCTTTGATAGCGGCCTTCAGCTCGTCTGCATTTTTAGCTCTGGTGTCTCATCTTCCTCTTGACAATACCCCATAGATTCTCATAGGTTTAGGTCAGGCAAGTTTACTGGCCAATCTAGCAAAGTGATACTGTGGTTATTAAACCAGGTATTGGTACTTTTGGCAGTGTGGGTAGGTGCCAAGTCCTGCTGGAAAATTAAATCAGCATCTCCATTGACAGCAGAGGGCAGCATGAAGTGCTCTAAAATTTCCTGGTAGACGGCTGCGTTGACTCTGGACTTGATATAACACAGTTGACTAACACCAGCAGATGATATGGCTCCCCAAACCATCACTGACTGTGGAAACTTCACACTGGACTGCAAGCAACTTGCATTGGCCATTGTTAGGCCTCCAGTTGCCATTGCAACCATCGGTTGCTATCTAACCACCTAGATGCAGCAATTGCTTTCTATCCCTGCATCTAAAGGGTTTATTGGCCGGATCGGAGGCTAGCTTCGGTCCTGACCATTACAGCGGGATGTCCGCTGTAATATACAGCTGACACCCGCGGATTATGGCAGAGGCTCCGCTTCTGAGCCTGGGCCATCTTCTTGGCCCTGATAGTAAGCCTTTCAGGCCCCGCATCCGGGTGGGGCATAAGAGGCTTCCGTGCTTGGCAGACCAGGAGACCATTGTTAGGCCTCTGGGTGCCATAGCAACCACTGGCATCCCGGCGACCGCGACGCAGGGATGCCGACAGGTTAGTAGCCACCTAGATGCAGCGATCGCTGCATCTAAGGGGTTAATCGTCAGGTTCGGAGCCAGGATTACTGTCCGTTACAGAGGGATGTCAGCTGTATTATACAGCTGACACCTGCTGATGATGGCGCTGGCTCAGCCTCTGAGATCCATCACCATCACGTACAGTTACGTGAGAAGGCGCTAACACGTTAGCGCTGATGACGTAACTGTACGTGATTGGACAAGAAGGGATTAAAGGAAAAATGGGAAAAGGTTTTTTTTTTGGACTTTGAATATAGTATTACAATTTTTTTTTCACTACTGAAAACTTTATTTAACTTTTTTCTTTTTACACTTTTTATTAGTCTCTGTAGGGACTTGAACCACCGATCGTCAGAACGCTGCTTCAATTTACTCAATACTAATGTATTGCAGTATATTATAATTTTTACAGGCTTCTGTTAAGCCCTGAGTGTGTGAGCCCGCTCCATACATCTCCCCCAGCGCCATGATGTACCGTCATGATGCGTCAAGGAGTTAAAGGGACTTCCCAGGACTTAAATGTATTTATCCTCAGGATATGTTATCAATATTTGATTGGTGAGGGTCTGAGCTGCACTACCAGGCACAGACACCCATACAGATGAGCTGTTGTGTCTATGTACACAACTAAAGGTCCATGGCACCTTCATTCTGCTTGTTTGCAGGGGTCCTGATTCAGATCCCTGCCAATCAAATATTCATGTCTTCTCCTAAGGATAGGGGTGCACAACCTATACATGTGGGCAGTGTAAACAACTGCCAATCAACGAGACAGCACGTTGATCTGCGCTCGTTTGCTCCTTTTAGAAGGAGCTAGTATGGGGATGAGCGCTCATTACTACGTTTGCTCGTCCCCATACAATGTATGCACAATTATTAGGCAAGTTGGATTTTTCAGGATTCATTTTATTATTGAACAACTACAGTGCTGTCGGTCAATACAAAATTGTAATAAATATTCAGGTTTGAGGTTTAAGAAAGTAAATGTGAGGTCTTGGCTTTCTTAGGAGAATATCTATGTCTGCATAATTTTTGGCAAAATATTAGTGTTTGGAATTATTATGTTACTAAATGAAAAAGGAAAATTTTCCCAGCTCACTTGTTTATTTTCATCTGTTAACCCCTTCCCGGCATTTATCGTATGGATACCTTCATGGAAAGCTAGTGCTTCCCGCATTTTGCCGTATGCATACAACAAATGCATGGCACCGGCTCAAAAGCTGAGTCGATGCCATCATCGCCGGATGTCAGCGGTGTATTACAGCTGACATCCGACTGTTATGGCGAGGACTGAAATTAGCTTCGAAACCTGCCATTAACCCCTTAAATGCAGCGGTCAAAAGCGATTGCTGCATTTAAGGTGTTTGCAGCTCATCGGCACCCCAGCAATGAAATTGTAGGGGTTCCGGTGCCTGCAATGGCAACCAGAGGCCTAATACTGGCCTCCCGGTCTGCCTAGCACGGAAGCCTTCCAGGCCCCGCCAGGAGGTGGAGCCTGAAAGCCTTCCGTAGCCGACGGCAAGATGGCGCCGACTCAGATGCTGAGCCGGCATCATCAGCGGTGGATGTAAGCTGTATGTTACAGATGACATCCACCTGTAACGGCAGGAACCGGAGCTAGCTCCAATCCCTGCCATTAACCCCTTAGTTGGCAGCAGATCAGCAGCTCTGCCATGCAATCAGGGCTGCCGACTGCTGCTATGGCAACAGGAGGCCTAACAATGGCCTCCTGCTCTGCCATTACGGAAGCCAATTAGTCCCGCCGGGAAGGCGAAGCCTAATCGGCTTGCTGTCAGTGAATGACTGACAGATCTAATACATTGCACTACATAGGTAGTAGGGATGCACGATGCATCGAAACTTCGATACTGTTTCGATACTCTGCATCCCCAAACGGTTCGATACCGTTATTTAATGTATTTCGCGCAGCTCTGTATTGTAACACATGAATGTATGAGAGCGGGGCTGTGGCTGTGTAATACAGTCATTGTCCCGCTCCGGAGTCCTGAAAGTGCGCGCGGTCAGCATGAGGTGATGCGGCCAGCACTGCACTAATGAGCGGCGACACTGAAGACAGAACATTGCGAGCGCACTACAAAACACCCCCATGTTCTGTTCTTACTGCCTGAACCGCCGCTCATTAGTGCAGCGCCGGCCGCATCACCTCAGGCTGACCGCGCCCGCACTTACTGTCAGGAGCGGGGCAATGGCTATATTACACAGCCGCAGCCCCGCTCTATAATGGCGGGGATCAGAGAAACCTCTCATCTCCACCGCTATTCTCCTGAATGCTGCGATCAAAGCTGACTGCAGCATTCAAGAGGAAGTGAGAAGGGGGGATGCCCCTAGATCGCATCACAGGAATCCCTGTGACGCGATTGAGGGACATACCATATATGGGCAGACAGCCCAAGGTCCATTGAAGGACCCCAGGGCTGTCTTACCATATTTCCTGTTGTTAGGGCATACTTAGGTATGTCCTAACAACTGCCTGTGTACTATCTGTACACAGGCTAATGTACTGGGATATAGATATATGCCAGTACATTAAAGTTTAAAAATAAAGTAAAAACAAAGTAATGTTAGATTAAAAAAATACACATACACCTTTTTTGCAATAAACATTAAAATAAGTCTCAATACATAAAATATACATATTCGGTATTAGCGCGGCTGTAATAACCTTCACAACAATTACGCTGTAAAAAAATAAAATAAAAACTACTTTCTTTCACTTATTGTGGGGCACGAGGTGTGATGAATTTAACCTCCATGTGCCTCACATTAATAGTAATTAACCCAATCATGTACCTCACGCATTAACCCATTATGACTGAGAAACATGATGGGGTTAATTACTATTAATGTGAGGCACATTCAAAATTCATCACACCTCACGCCTCACATTAGAAAACTAAAGAACTTTTTTTTAAATTAATGTTGGCAAAGTATCGTTTTGGTATCGAAATCGCAATACTAAACGAAGTATCAGTATTGAAGTACAAATTCTGGTATCGTGACATCCCTAATAGGTAGTGCAATGTATTAGAAAAATAAAATCAGACAGTTGGACCTTCAAGTCCCCTAGTGGAACTTGAAAGAAAATTTAAAAAAAATGTGAAAAAAAATAAAAAGTTTTAAAACATATAATAAAAGTTTCAAGTAATCAAACACAATCCACCTTTTTCCCTTATCAAGTCATTTATTATTGAAAAAAAAATAATAAACCATAGATATTTGGTATCACCGCGACCGTAACATTCTGAGCTATAAAATATTATATTATATATTCCACACGGTGAACAGCGTAAAAAAAAAACATAAAAAACTATACCAGAATTTCTGGTTTTTTGGTCACTTTGCCCTACAGATATTGGAATAAAAAGTGATCAAAAAGTCCAAAAATGGTACCTATAAAAACTATAGCTCGTCTCGCAAAAAACAAGCCCTCATACAGCTCTGTCGGCGAAAAAAATTAAAACTATATGGTTTTTTCTGTCTTGGCGACAGAAAAAATACATTCTGTTTACAAAAGTAATTTTGTTGTGCAAAACGCTGTAAAACATAAAAAAGTGCTATAAATTGGGTATCGCCTGAATCGGACTGACCCGCAGAATAAAGTTAACATGTAGTTTATAACGCATGGTGAACGCTTCATTAAAAAAACTATGCCAGAATTGCTGTTTTTTGGTCACCTTGCCTCCTAAAAAATAGCATAAAATGTGATCAAAACGTTGCATGTACCCCAAAATCGTACCAATGAAAACTATAGCCTGTCCCGAAAAAAAAACAGCCCTCATACCACTAAGTCTATGAAAAAATAAAATTAGTTAAGGCTTCCATAAGTCAGGAAATAAAAAATATGCAGTTGTGCAGGCCCGAGGGGCACATTTCTTCTGTTTCAATTTATAGGGCCCTAAAATTAGGGAACCAGGCAGGGGAGGGCCCAAACATATCTGCTGGAAGCGAGGGTGCCCGTATTATACCAGGATAACACTTTCCCAACAAAATTCCCCAAACTGCAAATGTGCGGAGTGCGGACCAAAAGGGGGATAAGGAAGGACATTTATTAGTGCGACACTGGCCTGTGCAGAAAGGATTGTGTCACAGTGTAACACACATATATGGATTATTTTACTGTTTTTTAATAACCCAATTATTATACCACCTGACTAGGCCCCTGATGTACTCTGCCCAGCTTACATATGCCCCCATGTTATAAACGGAAACACCAGCAATACTCAAACAAATCTACTACCAAGTAAATCCACGCTCCAAAAGCCAAATGGCGATACCTCCCCTCTGAACCCCACAGCGTGCCCAAACAGCTGTTTACTTCCACATATATGGCATTGCCATACCCGGGAGAATCCTTTTAAAAAATTTTGGGATGTGTGTCTCCAGTGGCACAAGCTCCGCACAACATATTTGCCACTGAAATAGCATATCTAGGGAAAAATGTAAATCTTTACTTTGCACCATCCGCAGCACAATCATTTATGGAAAATACCTGTGGGGTGAAAATTCTCACTACAACCCTTAATAAATGCCTTGAGGGGTGCAGTTTCCAAAATGGGGTCACTTTTCAGGGGTTTTGTTAGGAAAGCTTTAAATTTATGATTACTTTATGTAATGAAGACTAAAAATGTGTATGCAAGCTTATCTGTAAAAGCTTTGACTAACAAAATGTATAACATGTTTTATTGTTACGATAACTGATATTATATATGAGGAGGGGGTAGCTGAATTCCTAAAAAGGGAGATTAGAATTTCCAATTAGGCTTGTTTTTAGGTGTCAAGTGTGATATATGAAGCAAAATATATTAGAACTAGTCCAGACATGTTATTCTCAGAATATGTACAAAAACTCTGTCATTCAGAATAGAGGCAGACATTTTGCCATACTGTCTCCTTATCGATAAGAATAAAAGACGTGCATCTATATTCAGATAACTCCTTGAATCTCTCTGATAAGAGCATAAATTCTTCTATCATTTGGTCTTTGAGCCGGGAATCCAACAACTCCTGACCCCTCATCTACCCGAGGACTCCATACCGTGCACGGGGTGAGTTATTCAATGAACTCACTAAATCTAAAGACCTCCGGCTGAATTGCCGTCAAACTGAGGCCAGTCTGATGTGACGGACGGGGTGGAGTGTAGTATTCTAAAAGAACGTATAGAGAAGAATTGAGGATTCGAGTTTTCATCTGAATAAAGGTAATATCATTTTGTTTATATATGTTTTTATTATTTTTCATATTTAGATGTTATAGGGTTATGTGATAAAAACCTAAGTTGGATCTTAGGTACTAAGACTGGGTCTTAGTTATATTAAGCACAGGTCTTAAAGAGGCTCTGTCACCAGATTTTGCAGCCCCTATCTGCTATTGCAGCAGATAGGCGCTGCAATGTAGATTACAGTAACGTTTTTATTTTTAAAAAACGAGCATTTTTGGCCAAGTTATGACCATTTTCGTATTTATGCAAATGAGGCTTGCAAAAGTACAACTGGGCGTGTTGAAAAGTAAAAGTACAACTGGGCGTGTATTATGTGCGTACATCGGGGCGTGTTTACTACTATTACTAGCTGGGCGTTGTGTATAGAAGTATCATCCACTTCTCTTCACAACGCCCAGCTTCTGGCAGTGCAGCACTGTGACGTCACTCACAGGTCCTGCATCGTGTCGGCACCAGAGGCTACACTTGATTCTGCAGCAGCATCAGCATTTGCAGGTAAGTAGCTACATCGACTTACCTGCAAACGCCGATGCTGCTGCAGAATCATCTGTAGCCTCTGGTGCCGACACGATGCAGGACCTGTGAGTGACGTCACAGTGCTGCACTGCCAGAAGCTGGGCGTTGTGAAGAGAAGTGGATGACACTTCTATACACAACGCCCAGCTAGTAAAAGTAGTAAACACGCCCCGATGTACGCACATAATACACGCCCAGTTGTACTTTTACTTTTCAACACGCCCAGTTGTACTTTTGCAAGCCTCATTTGCATAAATACGAAAATGGTCATAACTTGGCCAAAAATGCTCGTTTTTTTAAAAATAAAAACGTTACTGTAATCTACATTGCAGCGCCTATCTGCTGCAATAGCAGATAGGGGTTGCAAAATCTGGTGACAGAGCCTCTTTAATAAAAAAAAACCTGAGAACAGCGGTTCTCGAGGTTAGAAGTCCATAGCCTGTGTGAGAAGGCTACAGGTAATAAATAACTCAGTGCAGCACGTAAAATATAAAGTACTTGGAGATTTGTAGGATCTCCTATAGATTAAGGATTATAGAGTATTAAGATTATTTGTTTAAAAAGGTGAATAAGGAATAAGTTGATATTAGAGAAAAAATGTTGAAAAGGCTGGCAACCATAAGATGGTCGTTTGCATGTGATGAATAGAATGGTTTATGGAAAGTTGAAAGAAATGATTGTTATAGATTAAACATATATGAGAAGTATACTTATAGAGTAAAATAATAGGATAATAAGTATTGAAAACCGGTTGAATCTGTTTATTTGTATGTTTTGTCTTCAATGTTGCAAAAGTGAAATGTTGAGACAGTCTTTCACAAAATCCTCGTCGTGGTAACCTCGGGTGAGCGACATTACTGTCTTGGGACTGTGTTTTGGTAAGCGGCTCTAGGCATCTAGAGTGCAGCGAGCATTACAGCCCAGGGAGGATAACGTTTTGGTAAGCGGCCTTATTTATAAGGTGCAGCGAGCATTGTTATTCGCAAACTACTTGTAGTTCATCCCAAACTATAACTAAAATCCACATGAGACTCCTTCACTGTGAAGAATAAATGTATGAGGTTTAAATAAATAAAACCCTGTGTGTGTATAAGGGATTCCAATTAGGTATGGTCCTAGGTAAAATTGTTACCAGGACAAATTTGTAGGAAAAATACTGTTAAAACACCCAGGAACATTAAGTATATGACTGATCAGCATAAAACTTGTGAATGATTGTTGTGAGTGTGATAGGAAAAAATTAATAAATTAAACTTTTTGCTGATGTATCAATGTGGAGAATGATGACGTTTCTTGTGGGAGAACAGAAGTTATACTGATTCTGTTGTGTGAGTTACCAGACAGGGAGCCACAGGAATTCCATCTGTTCAAACTAACCATTGTATATAATAAATTAACCTTTATCTTTACCGCATTATATTATATAGACATGTGCCAGTGGTATTGTACACTTAGTCTCTCTATCTCCTGGTGTGCATACGTTATATTGGCTATATAAACTACCTTAATTCATGATTTGATGTACAATCTCCATAGGAAGATTTTGGTTTATATTACAGATTGTAAAATATGTGTAATATTGTAAAAATATGTTTAATATTGTAAAACATGTAATATTGTTATAGTAACTGTATGTTTGCTGTTTTAATGAACGGAAGTATATGGTATAGTCTCTCTGTGTTTTACAGACTTATCCACCAGAACGTGGGACTAAGTTGAGACACTTTATTATAAACTCTGTGTGTGAAGTGGCAGGTAACCACTCCCATCCGCGAATCTGGACAGTACTCTTGCACGTCCACGTTGTGACTATTATTGTGCACGTGGTCAGGAGTGAGTTAGCGAATTAACAATTGAGAAAAGAAAGATAGAAGTGTATGTATGTTGTATACATAAGTTCTGCATCTATTTTGTTGGGGTTATAAGCGTTTTCTACTATACTTCTATGTTGTGTTCTCTTGTTATGTGGATGTATGGACTGTTCTCACATTAAGGGGGGATTCACACGAGCGTGTATTCGGTCCGTGCGGGCCGCGTGGTTTTCACGCGGCACTCATGGACCAATACAAGTCTATGGGGCAGTACAGACAGTCCGTGCTTTTTGCGCAGCGTTTGTCTGCTGCGCAAAAAGCGCGACAGGTTCAATAACTCTGCGTATTTTGCGCATCACGCACCCATTGAAGTCAATGGGTGCGTGAAAACCACGCAGGTTGCACGGAAGCACTTCCGTGCGAACCGACTGAAACAGCGCACCAGCTGTCAAAAGGATGAATGTAAACAGAAAAGCACCACGTGCTTTTCTGTTTCCGAACATCCAAACGGAGTGTCTTTGCGATGAGCGACGCCGGATAAGCGAACCGAACTTCACTGGGTTCGGCCGAACTCGTTTTGGCCGAACCCGGCAAAAAAATTATCGGTACGCGATGTCAGGAGATAGTCACTTTCCATGGTGCTGAAAGAGTTAAACTGTTTCAGCACCATGGACAGTGACTTCCGATCCCAATATACATGAACCTGTAGAAAAAAAAAATGAAGTTCTGACTTAATGATAACTCCCGGCGTCTTCCTCCAGTCTGACCTCCCGGGATGACAATTCAGTCCAAGTGACAGCTCCAGCCAATCACAGGCCAAGCACAGGCTGCAGCGGTCACATGGACTGGCGCGTCATCCAGAGAGGTGGGGCCCGATGTCGAGAGGCGCGTCACCAAGGACGCGTCACCAAGGCAACGGTCGGGAAGTTCTTGGTAAGTACGAACTTTTTCTTTTTTTTCAACAGGTTTTTCGATATTGTGTTCGGCATTCACTGTCGAGGGTGCTGAAAAAGTTAGCTCTTTCAGCACCTTGGACAGTGACGGGCGTCGACTAGCCTCATCTCTATGATGGCGGCTGCACGAAAAACACGCAGCCGCGCATCAGACACGGATGACACACGCAGCTGTCAAATGGTTCTTGCGCGCGCAAAAACGCAACGTCCGTCTGTATCTCCCCTAAGGAGAATCTGGAGAGGGGTTTCATTCGTAAATCCTCAACCCCGGCCGGAGCGGGGTTCTTCTTTTTTAAAAAAAAAAGATGGATCGCTACGACCTTGCATTGACTACCGAGGCCTAAACCAGATCACGGTGAAGAACAGGTACCCTCTGCCTTTGATTTCTGAACTGTTCGATCGCATACGGGGGGGCGAACATTTTTTCTAAACTGGACCTGCGGGGGGCCTACAATCTGATATGGATTCGTCGAGGTGACTAATGGAAGACTGCCTTTAATACTCGTGATGGGCACTACGAATACTTAGTTATGTCCTTCGGCCTGTGTAACGCCCCCGCAGTATTTCAAGAATTTGTCAATTACATTTTTCGTGATCTCCTTTATGTTTGTGTTGTGGTGTATCTCGATGACATTTGGATTTTTTCCCCAGATCCAGTAACTCATCAATGTCATGTCCGCCAGGTGTTGCTGAGAGAATCGCCTTTATACCAAGCTGTAGAAGTGTGTATTTGAGAAGCGGTCTCTATCCTTCTGGGGCTATATTATCTCTGATCAGGGCCTCAAGATGGACCCCCAGAAGGTAAAGGCCGTTCTGGAGTGGCCACGCCCCCAAGGCTTAAGGGCCAGACATCTTACCTCTGTACAGCGTCGTCCTCCTGTGAGGCGTCGGCACTCATTTCCGGACTTCGAGACTGTTTCCGGAGGGCGCGTGCATGGTCTTAAAGGGCCAGTGCGCGCATTTTGCAGGAAGTCTGCAATCTAGCCCAGGATTCCCTGGGCTATAAGAAGGGATCTGCCCTCTTTCTCCTTGCCAGAGCGTTGTTTGTTACCCATAGTTTGTCGTGCTAATGGTCTCCCAGTGTCTTCCAGTTTCCCAGTGTACCTTGTTCCTGTATCCCGTATCCTGTTTCCGTGCTATCCTGTTCTAGTGCCATGCTGTGCTGTTGCCGTGCTGTGCTACAGTCTCGCTTTATTTGCAACACCTCATCTGACGTCTTCCCGCTGTCTGGTACAGGACGTGCCTGCCTCGCTACTGTCTAGCGGCCCAGTGGGTCCACACCCCGCCTCGTGACAGTTTTATATACAGTGAAGGAAATAAGTATTTGATCCCTTGCTGATTTTGTAAGTTTGCCCACTGTCAAAGTCATGAACAGTCTAGAATTTTTAGGCTACGTTAATTTTACCAGTTAGAGATAGATTATATTTAAAAAAAAAACAGAAAATCACATTGTCAAAATTAAATATATTTATTTGCATTGTGCACAGAGAAATAAGTATTTGATCCCTTTGGCAAACAAGACTTAATACTTGGGGGCAAAACCCTTGTTGGCAAGCACAGCAGTCAGACATTTTTTGTAGTTGATGATGAGGTTTGCACACATGTTAGATGGAATTTTTGCCCACTCCTCTTTGCAGATCATCTGTAAATCATTAAGATTTCGAGGCTGTTGCTTGGCAACTCGGATCTTCAGCTCCCTCCATAAGTTTTCGATGGGATTAAGGTCTGGAGACTGGCTAGGCCACTCCATGACCTTAATGTGCTTCTTTTTGAGCCACTCCTTTGTTGCCTTGGCTGTATGTTTCGGGTCATTGTCATGCTGGAAGACCCAGCCATGAGCCATTTTTAATGTCCTGGTGGAGGGAAGGAGGTTGTCACAAAGGATTTGACGGTACATGGCTCCATCCATTCTCCCACTGATGCGGTGAAGTAGTCCTGTGCCCTTAGCAGAGAAACACCCCCAAAACATAATGTTTCCACCTCCATTCTTGACAGTGGGGACGGTGTTCTTTGGGTCATAGGCAGCATTTCTCTTCCTCCAAACACGGCGAGTTGAGTTAATGCCAAAGAGCTAAATTTTAGTCTCATCTGACCACAGCAACTTCTCCTAATCACTATCAGAATCATCCAGATGTTCATTTGCAAACTTCAGACGGGCCTGTACATGTGCCTTCTTGAGCAGCGGGACCTTGCGGGCACTGCAGGATTTTAATTCATTACGGCGTAATGTGTTACCAATGGTTTTCTTGGTGACTGTGGTCCCAGCTGCCTTGAGATCATTAACAAGTTCCCCCCGTGTCGTTTTCGGCTGAGCTCTCACCTTCCTCAGGATCAAGGATACCCCACGAGGTGAGATTTTGCATGGAGCCCCAGATCGATGTCGATTGACAGTCATTTTGTATGTCTTCCATTTTCTTACTATTGCACCAACAGTTGTCTCCTTCTCACCCAGCGTCTTACTTATGGTTTTGTAGCCCATTCCAGCCTTGTGCAGGTCTATGATCTTGTCCCTGACATCCTTAGAAAGCTCTTTGGTCTTGCCCATGTTGTAGAGGTTAAAGTCAGACTGATTAATTGAGTCTGTGGACAGGAGTCTTTTATACAGGTGACCATGTAAGAGCTGCCTTTAATGCAGGCACCAAGTTGATTTGGAGCATGTAACTGGTCTGGAGGAGGCTGAACTCTTAATGGTTGGCAGGGGATCAAATACTTATTTCTCTGTGCACAATGCAAATAAATATATATAATTTTGACTATGTGATTTTCTTTATTTTTTTTTTATATAATCTATCTCTCACTGGTAAAAATAACCTAGCCTAAAAATTCTAGACTGTTCATGACTTTGATAGTGGGCAAAATTACAAAATCAGCAAGGGATCAAATACTTATTTCCTCCACTGTATGTATATATATATATATATATATATATATACTGATGTCTATGCAAAGTTTTTAGCACAAGAGTACCACGTAAGAGTCCAGACAGACAACCAGGTGTAGCAGAGGCTTTGGCACGGATGGAGCTTGACGTGGCAGGTGACGCCAGACGTGGCAGATGACGCACTTGGCTTTATCTAAAGGCTTAGGGTCAGGACACAAACACTACTACAGGATACAGGAAAGGGGATACGTACGGGAATACTGGAAGCAGGAAACAAGGGACCGTTTGCAATACGAACATGGGTAGACAACATCAACGCTCCGGTAAGGAGTGGAGGGGCCGAGCCCTTTTTATAGTCCAGGGTGAACTGGGGATTGGTTATAAATCTTTTACTATGCACGTGCTGGCCCTTGTAAGGCTGGGGACTAGCGCGCACACCTTAGGACACAGTTCAGTACAGGATGGCCACGCAAGCCGGCATCTCCGAGGAGGAAAAAACTGTCAGGAAGCCAGGAGTCTGCGGTCGCGGCTGTCCGAAGGAGAGGAACGGCGGTGGTCCGCGACTGCAGCCATTACAGTACCCCCCCCTTATGGCCCCTTTTCTTGTGTCCAGAGTGTAAGAGGACTTTTTTAATGAGGGTAGGGGAATTAAGATTCTCTTCTGGCTCCCAAGACCTCTCCTCAGGACCAAACCCTTTCCAGTATACTAAATAGCAAGTCCTTCCTCCTACTCTCTTGTAGTCCCAGAATCTCCTTCACCTCGAAGACATCAGAAGAACCACTGGGAGCAACTAGAGAACTAGGGGATTTACTGTAGTGGTTCAGGCTTAAGGAGGGACACATGGAATGAGTTGGGAATCCTGAGAGTAGGAGGCAGCGAAGTTTATAGGATACAGGGTGTAACGTCCGTGGTCGGTAGATGCGATAGGGAGGAAGAGTCTCTGCCTACTTCTTGCTAAAGACGTTCGCAAAGCTGGCATAATGTGTGGGTAGATCGGAGAGTGACTGAGGCAATGGAGGCAAAACAGGATGAACCTGTGGCAGGCAGCAGTGAAGACACTTGGATCCCTATTGGAGGACTTCTCCAGAACTCCAGTCGAGAACAGGAGCATGTAAACGAAGCCAAGGCAGGCCCAGCAGAATAGGGTTGATAGCTTTAGGCAAGACGAGAAAGGCAATCTGCTCCGAGTGGAGAACTTCGACTTGTAGTGTCAGCAGATCAGTGACGGACACAAATGGATCGGGCAATATTAGTCCATTCACAGAGGCAACAGCCAGTGGTCTCTCCAGCGGAACCAAGGGTAGATGAAGGCGATCCACTAGATTCTTCTGGATAAAATTTGCAGCTGCTCCGGAATCCAGATAGGCAGAGGTGGTGTGTAATCTTTCTCCAGAGACAATGGTTACATGAATAGATAATTTGGGAGAAGGTTTGGCATTTGGCGTCGTTCCACCTAGGCTTGTCTCTCCAACCAACCCTAGGTGCTGGAGTTTCCTGGCTTTTGTGGACATTGACGCATAAAATAGCCTTTGAGACCACAATACAGACTCAAACCTGAAGATCGTCTGCACTGTTTCTCCTGCTCGGAAAATTTGATTCTGTCCACCTGCATTGGCTTTTCAGTGCAACAACAGGGGAAGGCAGTAGGGGTCTCTGAAACGAGGGTGCCAGTCTGTAGAAACGTCTCTTCCGCCAAACCTCCTAAGCACGTTCCTGGAACCTCATGTTGACCCGGGTCGCCTACAAGATAAGCGCATCCAGGGTGGAAGGAAGATCGCAAGCTGCTAGCTTATCTTTGATATGCGTGGACAGTCCTTGCTAAAAAGTTGCCACCAAGGCCTCATTGTTCTATGCCATCTCTGCTGCCAGTGTACGGAACAAGCTGGCATACTCTCCTGCTTGAGGGTTAGCAGAGTGGTAGCTGCAGAGTATGTTCGAGCCGGTTCCTCAAATACTGTACGAAAAGTCCCTAAAAACAATGATAGATCCAAGAATTCTGGGCTCTCCCATTCCAAGATTGGGTTTGCCCCGAGCCAGGGCTTTGCCATCGAGTCGAGAAATAATGAATGGTACCCTGGCCTCAACAAAGGGGAAGAGATGTGCAAGCAGTCTAAAGTGGATTGTACATTGATTTATGGAGCCTCTATAGGCTCTAGGATCTCCGTCGTAGCGAGGAGGTAGAAGTAGCGAAACTGTAGATCCGGGACAGGCAGGAGGGGTAACAGGTAGTGGAACAACAACAGCATCTAGAGGAGGGACAGGAGGATGATCCAAACGGGTGATGATAGAATTTACTGCCAGTAGGAGTTGATCCTGGCCTGTACACAGGTCATGCATGTCCGTTTGCATCGCCTGAAACGCCATCTTAGGTTGACCAGCTGGTTCCATGGCCTGAGCGTACAGTCACGATCTAGGGGTATGTAGACCTACTAGGCCGCTCCTCCGTAGCGGAGTGGCAGCTGGCCAAACAAGAGTCTATATATAGTCTATGCAAAGTCTTTAACACTAGAGTACCTGTAAGAGTTCAGACAGACACAAGGTGTAGCAGAGGCTTTGGCACGGATAGAGCTTTTTTTTTCATAATGATTTTTATTTTATTATTCTATTCTGCAATATTTTCCTTTAACATGGTTCAATAATGAACAGAAAAAAAAAGAAGGAATAAAATACCCATCCCTTACCTGATGACAAGAAAGATGAGGAACAAACAAGAAAAAAAAAAACAAGCAAACAAAAAAAACATCAAATATGGGGCCCTAGGGCAATAACTTTGTCCCTGATATCCAATTGGTTAATCCAACTTCTCCATCTTTTGCAAACATATTCATACCTCCCTTTTTAGAGAGATAGATATGTTCTTTCATAAAGCAAAACTCTAAAAACTGGATTTTTTTCAAACCACTTTCTCAAAATGTGTAATCTTGCCAATAATAACAACTGAATCACAAGATCACAGTCATTCCTCTGCTTCAGCCCCGGTACTTGTGAGGGATTTCCCAAAAACATAAAACCTTCAGATTTTCCCAAAGCCATACCTAAAATAGATTCAATGGTTTCAATTACCGAGAACCAATATCAATGCAGCTTTGGGCATCATCACATCAAATGAATAAGATCAGCCTGTTCTATATTACACCTAGGACAGGTATCATTTTCTCTATATCCCATATCATACTACACAGACATTCAGGAGTAAAGTACAGTCGGTGTACCAACATAAACTGGGAGAATCTATGTGACTAATTTAGTGACACACTATTAACCCCTTTAACCCCTTCCCCCTGCTTGCATTCTGGGCTCTAATGACCAAGGAATTTTTTTAGTTTTTCCATCGTCACATTCAAAGAGATATAACTTTTTTATTTTCACGTGGACATGGCTGTATGAGGACTTTTTTTTTGCGGGATGGTTGTATTTTTCAATGGCACTGTTTTGGGTTATATAGAATTTTTTTTATTAGCTTTTATTAACTTTTTTTCGGGGGGGATATAAAAAAAACAGCAATTTAGCCATTGTTTTATGCGTTTTACATTTATGTAGATTACTGTGCAGCATAAATAACATGCTACCTTTATTCTATGGGTCGGTACGATTACTGCGATACTAAATATGTATAGTATATTTTATGTTTTACTACTTTTGCACAATAAAAACACTTTTGAACTAAAATAACTTGGTTTTGCATCGCCGCTTTCTAAGAGCCATAACATTTTTATTTTTCCGTCAATGACGCAATATGAGGGCTTGTTTTTTGTGGGACTTCATTGCTACCATTTTGGGGTACATGAGACTTATTGATTAACAATTTATTATTATTTTTTGGGGGGAATGGAAAAAATAGCAATTTTGCCATTGTGTTTTGCGTTTTTTTTTTTTACGGGGCTCACCTTGCAGTTTAAATAATATGATAACTTTATTTTTTGGGTCATTATGATTGCGGGGATAAAATATATGTGTCGTTTTTATTTTATTTTTACACTTTTCTAAATAAAACCACTTTTTTATGGCAAGAAATGTTTTTTTTTGTGTACCTTTTTATAAATTTTTATTTCACATTAATTATTTTTTCAGTCTCACTGGGAGACTTCACTATGCGATCTTTAGGTCACAGATATAATGCTTTGGTATACTTCGTACACCAGAGCATTAATGCCTATCAGTATAAAACGGACAGGCAATTTACTAGGACGTGCCTATGGCACGTCCTAATAGGTATATAGCCAGGGCAGACCTGGGGGCCTTTGTTAGGCCCCGGCTGCCATGGCACCCAATCGGATGCCCGCAATTGCATTTGTGGGCCGAGGCTGGGTGACAGAGGGGGAACACTCCCTCTGTAAACAACTCAAATGCAGTGGTCGCTAATGACGACGGCATTTGAGGGGTTAAACGGCCGTTTGAGCAGGAGCCCCCCTGTCATCAGACAGCCGAGCCCCGGCTCCAGCCTGCACGGGAGACCTGTGCAAGACGTTGATTAGGCCGCCGTGAAAAGGCAGTGGCCTAGAAAAAAGCCTGTTAATGACTGCTATAAAAAGTTGTATCGGTGGTCATTAAGGGGTTAAACACTTCCCTCCATGTGACTATAAATTCCTTCCCCAACTCTTTACACCATTTTTCCTTTAAGTTTGCCCTTACTGGGCTTTCTCTATTTGTGAACCTACTTAAAGAGGCTCTGTCACCAGATTTTGCAACCCCTATCTGCTATTGCAGCAGATAGGTGCTGCAATGTAGATTACAGTAAAGTTTTTATTTTTTAAAAACGAGCATTTTTGGCCAAGTTATGACCATTTTTGTATTTATGCAAATGAGGCTTGCAAAAGTACAACTGGGCGTGTTGAAAAGTAAAAGTACAACTGGGCGTGTATTATGTGCGTACATCGGGGCGTTTTTACTTCTTTTACTAGCTGGGCGTTCTGACGAGAAGTATCATCCACTTCTCTTCAGAACGCCCAGCTTCTGGCAGTGCAGACATCGTGTTCTCGAGAGATCACGCTGTGACGTCACTCACAGGTCCTGCATCGTGTCGGACGAGCGAGGACACATCGGCACCAGAGGCTACAGATGATTCTGCAGCGGCATCGGCGTTTGCAGGTAAGTCGATATAGCTACTTACCTGCAAACGCTGATGCTGCTGCAGAATCAACTGTAGCCTCTGGTGCCGATGTGTCCTCGCTCGTCTGACACGATGCAGGACCTGGGGAAGTGACGTCACAGCGTGATCTGCCAGAAGCTGGGCGTTCTGAAGAGAAGTGGATGATACTTCGCGTCAGAACGCCCAGCTAGTAAAAGAAGTAAAAACGCCCCGATGTACGCACATAATACACGCCCACTTGGACTTTTACTTTAAACACGCCCAGTTGTACTTTTGCAAGCCTCATTTGCATAAATACAAAAATGGTTATAACTTGGCCAAAAATGCTCGTTTTTTAAAAATAAAAACGTTTCTGTAATCTACATTGCAGCGCCTATCTGCTGCAATAGCAGATAGGGGTTGCAAAATCTGGTGACAGAGCCTCTTTAACTCCTGATACACCAAAGAAGTAACCCCTTTTCTTTTCCCCCATTTATAAAATTTCGTAATTAATTCTTCTGAACCAAATGTAAAGAATTCTTTATCACATGTTGCTTCCCAAGCGTGAACTATTTGAAAATAGTGCAAATACAGGGATCCGGATAAAATAAGAAATTTCCTCGGTAAATTGTCAGAGGTTTTAATTGCCCCGTCAACAAATAAGTGTGATAATACCCCACTTCACACAAAACCTACTATCATCCACTTTCACAAATTGGTTAGGTAACTCATTACCCCATACAGGGGTAAAAGAACTATAACTCACAATTTATGTTTTACCGCACTTCATACCTTAAACATCATGCTAAAAACTTTATACCTAGAAGACATCTTATTAAGGCATCCTGCCTCCAAAAGACAGAAATATATCCCCCCCCACCCGTACAGGGCCCACTGAATTCAAAATCAATCTATTTACTACTGAGTATTCCCAATCAATGAGCTGTTGGATCTGCGAAGATAAGAACCTAAAATCAGGTAGATCAAAGCCTCCCTCCATTACTGGGCAACATAATTTACTATATTTAATACAAGTTTTCTTACCCCGCCATATTAGATTATTGACAATTGATTCCAGTATGTTATAAATCTTACCTGGAATCCAAACTGGGGAATTACCAAATATATGCAACACCATAGTTAAAATAACCATTTTGATCAGGGCAAGCCCTGAGGCCCTGGACAGAGGGAGTCTATTTCAAGTCTTAACCTTGCTTCACCCATTAGGGGAAAAACATTTAAAGATGTATAATCCTCTATTTTTTGGGGAAATAACAATACCTAGATAAAGCATCTGATCCACAATTTGAAGACCTCCTATACCCTGATAGACGGAAACATTGATTTAGACCAATTGATCTGGATGTCCGAGAGAATCCCGAACTCCTGATATACGTGGACGATCTGCTCCACATCCAACGACTGCCTAAGATAAGAGCATGTCGTCCGCGTATAAGGACATTTTTCCTCCTCAGCCCCGAACAAAAAACCCCTGATACCTGGATCTGCCCTTATCTTTAATGCCAGACATTCAATAATAATTGCAAACAATAAAGGGGATAAAGGACATCCTTGTCGGGTACCTCTGCCTAAAACCAATAATGGTGAAATTATCTTCCTCACACCCACCTGAGCCCCCCCGGCCCTCTACATGCACTTGATCCAGGAGACAAAATTTTCCCCAAACCCCAAAAGAACTGCCCACAAAAAATCCCAATTGACCGAATCACACGCCTTTACTGCATCGATTGAGAGAAGTCCCCCTTCCACCGCATAGTTCTCTCCATACTGTAAATTGGTCAAGACTTTACGGAAATTGTAATTGATGGCTTTACCCAGAATGAAACCTGTCTGGTCTGGGTGAATAATATCCTCTATAACAGACGCCAACTGGTTCGCCAGAACCTTGGCTACCAACTTGGTATCACAACTGAAGAGAAGGATCGGACGGTATGACGATACAGGGAGCGGATCTTTATAGTTCTTCACGATAAGAGAAATGAAAGCATCATTCATAGACTCTGGGAGTACACCTTCCCTGAATGCTTCCTCCATTGTCCCCAGGAACTCTCCCAGAATCTTCTCTTGATAGTTAGATAAGAATTCATATGGAATCTCATCCAGCCCAGGGGACTTTTCCCGTGGTGCTTGTTTAATAGCCGCCTCAAATTCGACCCTTGACAAAGGTACCTCCAAAGCTTCCCTCTGAACCTCTGATATTCTGGGAAACACTATTTTATCCAAATAGGAATTCAACAGATCCAACTTACGTACGTACGTACGTACGTACGTACGTACGTACGTACGTACAAGTATCCTCAGATGCATATACTTCTTTATAGAAGGAAGCAAATTAGTCTGCAATTTGTACAGCATCCGTAATAATTTTCCCTGAATTTCCTCTAATCGCAACTATTTCCGACTGCTCCCTCTGTAATTTTTTGTCATCTTGCATGAAAAATCAAACTCTACCACCTTCCAAATAATATTCACCTGAAATAATCAAATGTTTCTCCAGGATCCCTGCCTTAGAGATTTGTCATACCGATTTTGAGATGCCACTGCCGTATCATTTGATGGACAATGGGTATACTCCTTTGCTTTATTTAAATCCTGCCTCAAGGAGTCTACCACCCGTCTCTCTCTCTCCTGTTCTTCTCAATATTTCTCTTTTTATAGAATCCTCTCACAAAAGCTTTGATGGTATCCCAAATGACTCTTCTAGATGCAGTCCCCTTATTAATCTGAAAAAACTCCATAAACTGAAATAAAACTTCCTCATCTTGTTCCATTCCAAAAATTTAAGAGGGGGAGATGCTCTCACAGAACAACCCCGCCTTATGGGCTCAATTTCAACAAGCAATGGTGAATGATCTGACAGGCCTGTAAGGGGGTGCCTGTAATCGCCGGCGATGCAGGGGAACCCACACAGGGACACGGGCTTGATCTGCGGCTCGGGAGTCGGCTCCCGAGCGGAGGAGCGTCCTGGGCGTCATGGTAACGGCCGCTCTGCCGACAGCCATGACGCGTGCGCTCCCACAAGGAAGAGGGCGAAGTCTCGCGATGCGAGAGAAGCAGAGGAGGAGGACCGGATGTGGAGGGGGAGGAAGGGAGTGCAGTGGCGCGAAAGTCGGGCGGGAAGAGAGAGGAAAGAGGAGGGAAGCGTCTAGCAAGGAGAGAGAAGAACGGTCAGGTGACCGGGAGATGAGCGCTCAGGACAGACCCCACAGGTGGCTACAGGAGACAGGAGGGCAGAGGGCTGCTGGAGCAGTGCCTGCAGAGGACGGACATCAGTGTGGCAGCAGCAGAACACTGCCAGAAGGGACGGGTAGTACTGCGGCAAAGAGAGAAGCAGAGGAGATGCGCAAACGGAGGACTGACCGAGTCAGGAGCGGATTGGAGCATCAGCATCCGCTGCAGGTACCGGTCATTTCCCCACAGCCCTAACTAGGACCCTCAGATCGCCCCAGGGACGATGCCAATACCCGTTTGAGTCTGATCACCCCAAAGAGAGAAGTACGGCCCTCCTTTATTCTGGACACAGAGTACTGGACAGACTAGCCTTACAATCACCAGAAGATTAAGCCTGAATTTGGCCTAGCACAGGCTCGCTTCCTCATTAATCGCGACAAGGCCCCTGCGTGTTCCCCAGAGTGTAAACCCCTGGAACCCTTGCATGAACTGTTGTTGATGAATAACCTCCTTAACCCTTGCATGAACTGTTGTTGATGAATAATCTCCTTAACCCTTGCATGGAACTGTTGATGGATCACCGCCTGTAACACTTGCATGAACTGTTGTTGATGAATCTTGTTGGCACAGGAGCAGACAGAAGGAGTGGTCGGGTTGACGGGACTTTATTGGACTATTAGCTGGACTTGGTGTAAACCTTAGCGTCAGCCCGCCAGTTCAGTTGCGCCCAAGGGGGTCTATCGTTCGGACCACCGACTGAGGAGAGAGAGGGTTGTCATGAAAGGTAGCGGATAGCTCCGCAAGGACGGTGCTAGTAGGTACGGTAGTTCGCTGATTCCCACGACGTGACCCGTGGGCCGAGAGTGTGACTCTTACCCTAGGGTAGGCTGCCAGTAGCGGGTAGCTCCCGCCGTGACTGACAGCGGCGTGTCCGTAGCCAAGCCTGGCAACGTGGGGTCAGGCACAACCTCTCTCCGGGGGACTTCCAGCGGGATCGAAGTCCTCAACCTCAGGAGTCCTGTCTGCTCCATAGAAAGAGAATTTGCTGTTACCTGCTCGCTGAAGTAAAGAAGTTGAACAAGAGAAGGTGTGTCTATTTCTTTGCATGCCAACAGCGGTAATCGCTCCTACATAAATTGGCGTAGTCGGCAGGATCCGAAACCTCGCCGCGATGGAACCGTCCAGCAGCGGGACACTACCGCCGACCCCGACCATCATGATACCCATGGGGCCCGCCCTAATGAATATTCCCAAGTTTGACGGGAAGAGTGTATCGATCGCAGACTGGACGGAACGAGTTCGTACTGCGGTCCGGTTATTTCAGGTACCTGTGACCCACCAAGCCGACCTGGCATTCAACTCACTCGAAGGGGACGTGAGACAAGCTGTCTTGGTTTTACTGCTCAAACACCGCGACACGCTAGAAGCCATCATCAGCCGATTGGAATCCCTCTATGGGGATGTCACTTCAGCCGCCGATCTCCGGAAGAAATTCTATACCAGGGTACAGAGGAACGGGGAATCACTCCAGCAATTCGCGGTAGGATTGCAAGGAATGTGGAGTCGACTAGTAAGGAAGGATCCCGCGGGGTGCGCTGCCTTAGCAGAGCCGGACCGAATAGTGCGAGACCAGTTTGTATCCGGGCTGGACAGCCGGACCCTGAGGCGCGCCGCGAGAGACCTCGTCCGGGTAACCCCCACCGCCACGATGAGTGAGGTGTTACGAGAAGCGCTCGAAGTTCATCGAGAGGAGTTGGGAGAGGCTAGCATGGCCCTGCAAAACGTGGGTACTCCCGAACCATCTCCAAGAGAGAGCGGACGGCCAGAAGCTGTGTTAACAGAATTCGCCCGGGATGTCAAGGAGGCTATTCGGGAATTGAAGACCGATGTTGCTCAACTAAGAGTAATGGCCGATCGACCAGAACATCTTCCTCGTCCACCCCGATCGACCCAAGGAGGGCCTCGACGCTGTTGGCAGTGTGACCAGCCGGGTCATTTCGCCAGAGATTGCAGGATGAGACGCTATCCAAGGCGAGAGCAGCCACCTTTAAACTAAGGTACCCCACCGCTGAGGGCCAAGCTGCGGGCATTCCATCAACGGGGCCCAAAAGGAAGGGTGGAACTTTTGACAGGAAAATGCCCCGTAGTGACAGCCAAGATGGGGGGGGGGGTTAACGTTCCTTGCCTTATTGACACTGGGTCGGAAGTAACCACCATGACTTATCAGTTGTTCCATGAACAGTTCCAAGGTGACCAGACTCTAGAAGCCCCTTGGATTTAACTTATGGCGGCTAATAGCCTGCCAATTCCCATTGCCGGTGTTACGTGGTTAGAAGTAGAAGTATTTAATCTTAATTTTCCCCGTGCTGGTATTGTGGTAGTACATAATTGTGCAAGGCCAGGTATACCTTTTATAATTGGCATGAATATGTTGCAGGAAATACATGGTATGGTGTTTAACGAGACGAGCGGTGCCCGGTGGGAGGAGCTGGCAACTGACCGGACCGCCCGGCAAGCTTTGTTTCAGGTGCATCAAATCTGTCAACGACAGGCTGACTTAAAGACGCTACAGGGCCGAGTGGGGTCGGTGAGGGCCCCAGGTAAAGCGGTGCTGCAAGTCCCACCTCTACAGGAAGTCACCATTCCCCTCTCCGTAGGGACTCATCACCGCTTAAAGGATGCCATGGTCATGGTGGATCCCATGCGAAGTCTCAAGAGTACGCCACCCTGGGTGATAGGAAGAACGGTGTGTCGGATAACCAAAGGAATGGCAACCGTCATGGTGTTGAATCCGACCCAAGGGGTGATCGAGATACCGGCCGGCACGGTACTAGCTAGCATTGAGATGGTGAGGCCCGAGGACGTGAAGGACCCGGCCATGGCCGAAACGTTAAAAGAGACATCATCAAGACATGAAGGGAGTGAGACCGACGTGAACGAACAGACTGATCGACTGTGGCGCCAACTCGAACTGGACGGAATAGCCCTGGATATCAAGTTAGAGGAGCAACTGAGGACGCTTCTGCAATGTTTCGGATGGGTTTTCGCTCAGCACGAAGAGGACTTTGGATGCACCACTACCATTGAACATGGGATTCACACGGGGGCGGCACTGCCCATCAGAGAGCGATATCGCAATATACCCCCCGCGCTGTATCGAGAGGTAAAAGAGCTCCTCCAGAAGATGTTAGACGGATAGGTGATTCGTGAGAGTCAGAGCCCATGGGCCGCCCCGATTGTGCTGGTAAGGAAGAAGGATGGGTCGCTCCGGTTCTGTGTGGATTACCGCAAGTTGAACGCCTGTACGCATAGGGATGCCTATCCACTGCCCCGAGTGGAAGAATCATTAACCGCCATGCAGGAGGCTCGGTATTACATGACGCTCGATTTAGCAAGTGGGTACTGGCAGGTACCCATGAAAGAAGCGGATAAGGAGAAGACGGCGTTCATCACTCCCCCAGGCTTGTTCGAATTCAACCGGATGCCGTTCGGGCTAACCAATGCGCCCAGTACTTTCCAACGGCTAATGGAGCATTGTCTGGGGGATCTAAATTATGAGTCAGTCTTGATCTATTTGGACGATATTGTCATTTTTTCAAAGACCTTCCCAGAACACCTGCAGCATCTACAGATCGTGTTGGAACGATTGGGAAGGTATGGACTCAAACTAAAACAAAGCAAATGCCGACTGGGCCGCCAGCAGATCAAATACTTGGGCCATGTCGTGAATGCAACGGGAATTGCACCCGACCCAGATAAGATTACAGCCATACAGGAGTGGGCCACTCCGCAGAACACCACGGAAGTACGAGCCTACCTCGGGTTGGTCGGTTACTATCGGAGGTACATCCGAGACTTCTCCAAAATTGCAAGTCCTCTGAATCAGCTCCTCTGTGGACAACCCACCCAAATGAAGGGGAGCCGAAGCCCCAGTGTAGTGGAACAATGGCAGGAGCCACAACAAGCGGCATTTGAAGCATTGAAGGCACGACTAGTGACCGCACCCATACTCGCTTTCGCAGACTTCGCCCAGCCATTCCGGCTTTACACTGACGCCAGCCTGAAGGGACTGGGAGCGGTACTGGCCCAGCAGCAAGGGGACGTGGAACACGTCATCGCCTATGGTAGTCGTAGTCTGCGACCATCAGAACGCAATCCAACCAATTATAGCTCGTTCAGGCTCGAGTTATTGGCCATCGTGTGGGCTGTTACCGAACGGTTTGCCGAATACCTGGTCGGAAGTCGAGTGGAAATTTACATGGATAACAATCCCCTGGCGTTCCTTGGAACGGCAAAATTGGGGGCGATGGAACAACGCTGGATAGCCCGACTGGCTCGATTCAACTATACCATTCGTTACAAGCCCGGTAAGAACCATACCAACGCCGATGCACTCTCCCGACAGCTGTGTGAGACCCCGGTCGGAGATGTGGACGAGGAGCAAGAAGAAATAGAGATACCCCCACTGCGTGTGGTTCATCCCCCGATGCAACAACAGCGGGTAGTGACCGCAATACAAGGGGTTGAGGATCTTACTGAGATGTATCATAGGGCTGAGTGGAAGAAGCAGCAGCAGCAAGACCAAGACATCCAAACCATCGACAAGTGGGTGCGGCGACAGGAAAGACCCACGGCAGCGGAGCGAAACAGGTTGTCAGCACCAGCTAAAGCATTGGTTCGGCAGTTGGAGCGACTAGAACACCGTGATGGAGTATTATACAGAAGAGTGTGGGCACCACGGGAATCTTGCGATATATGGCAGTTGGTATTGCCCATCGCCGACGTCAAGCCCATGTGCAAGTGGATGCACGAGAACCGAGGTCATTTTGCAGTGGAAAAGACTGTACAGAACATCAGGAATCCCTTCTATGCTTCAAACCTGGAAGATATAATGAGGGGTGTCTACCAGGAATGCCCAAAGTGTGTCTTACACAAGGCGACAGAACAGGCAGAGAGGCCCATGACCATCGTGACGGGTGAACCACTCAAACTACTGACGGTAGACTTCTTAACAGTCCAAGAAGTCACCTCGGGGCACCGATATGCGTTAGTATGCTTGGACCATTTTTCTAAATTTGATGTGGTGATTCCTACGAGGGACCAGACTGCGACGACTACCGTGGCTGCATTGTGGAAGCATGTCATCCGTCCGTACGGGTGCCCCAGACGCATCTTGTCGGATCAAGGACCGAATTTTGAGTCGGATCTCTTCCAAGAGCTGTGTATCTTACACGGAATGCGGAAATCCAGGACGACCCCCTATCACCCTCAGGGGAATGGGGCTTGTGAACGATTAAATCGCACCTTACTCGGCCTATTGAAAACCATCAGGGATGAATGACAAGAATGGTGGCCCAAGTATGTGGACGACCTGGTGTGGGCCTATAACAACACTGTGCATCGAGCTACCGGGTATACCCCATATCAATTGATGTTCGGCCGACCAAGCCGAGTTCCGTTGGATCTTCTGTTAGAGACGCCAGAGGTGGGGGGCCGTCGATCCCCGTCACAATGGATCCAGGAACATCAATGACGGTTGAGCGCAGCGAAGGATGAAATGGAGAGAGTCCGGCCCACAGAGAGCTACGTAGCAGAACGACAGCAAGCATTTCATACGGGGGATCGGGTGCTGGGGCGAAATCTCAGGGCAGCACGTGGCCGTAAGCTGGAGTCCCGATGGGAGAGGAAACCATATGTGGTGGTAAAACGCGTCGACCCCGGGCTTCCTGTGTATGAAGTGCGACCAAAGGGTGACCAGGGACCGAGCAGAAGGCTGCATCGCAACCTGTTGTGGCCATGTACCTTTCTGACACCAGAAGCAGTCACGTCACCAAGGCATGAAGAACCACAGAGTGCTCCCCCGACAAATGTTGACGGAGATTGGTGGTTGGTGGTTCCATCAGACGACCCTAGTGTACCCTGGGAATCACGGCCGATGGGGACAGACAATCCAACGGAGTGCGTGGAGACACCTGCAACGGAATTGAATCGTGAACTGCGTTACCCACAGAGATGTACTCGCACCGACAACCGGCCTATTTGCAAGACTATGAAGTTTAGTGCCGAGGACTGCACTTGATAACCAAGGGGGAAGTGTAAGGGGGTGCCTGTAATTGCCGGTGATGCAGGGGAACCCACGCATGGACAGGGGCTTGATCTGCGGCTTGGGAGTCGGCTACCGAGCGGAGGAGCGTCCTGGGCGTCATGGTAACGGCCGCTCTGCCGACAGCCATGACGCGTGCGCTCCCACAAGGAGGAGGGCGAAGTCTCGCGATGCGAGAGAAGCAGAGGAGGAGGACCAGATGTGGAGGGGAAGGAAGGGAGTGCGGTGGCGCGAAAGTCGGGCGGGAAGAGAGAGGGAAGAGGAGTGAAGCGTCTAGCAAGGAGGGAGAAGAGCGGTCAGGTGACCGGTAGACGAGCGGTCAGGACAGACCCCACAGGTGGCTACAGGAGACAGGAGGGCAGAGGGCTGCTGGAGCAGTGCCTGCAGAGGACGGACATCAGTGTGGCAGCAGCAGAACACTGCCAGAAGGGATGGGTCGCACTGCGGCAAAGAGAGAAGCAGAGGAGACGCGCAAACGGAGGACTGACCGAGTCTGGAGCGGATTGGAGCATCAGCATCCGCTGCAGGTACCGGTCATTTTCCCGCAGCCCTAACTAGGACCCTCAGATTGCCCCAGGGACGATGCCAATACCCGTTTGAGTCTGATCACCCCAAAGAGAGAAGTACGGCCCTCCTTTATTCTGGACACAGAGTACCGGACAGACTAGCCTTACAATCACCAGAAGATTAAGCCTGAATTTGGCCTAGCACAGGCTCGCTTCCTCATTAATCGCGACAAGGCCCCTGCGTGTTCCCCAGAGTGTAAACCCCTGTAACCCTTGCATGAACTGTTGTTGATGAATAACCTCCTTAACCCTTGCATGAACTGTTGTTGATGAATAATCTCCTTAACCCTTGCATGGAACTGTTGATGGATCACCGCCTGTAACACCTGCATGAACTGTTGTTGATGAATCTTGTTGGCACAGGAGCAGACAGAAGGAACGGTCGGGTTGACGGGACTTTATTGGACTATTAGCTGGACTTGGTGTAAACCTTAGCGTCAGCCCACGAGTTCAGTTGCGCCCAAGGGGGTCTATCGTTCGAACCACCGACTGAGGAGAGAGAGGGTTGTCATGAAAGGTAGCGGATAGCTCCGCAAGGACCCGTGACGGTGCTAGTAGGTACGGTAGTTCGTTGATTCCCACGACGTGACCCGTGGGCCGAGAGTGTGACTCTTACCCTAGGGTAGGCTGCCAGTAGCGGGTAGCTCCCGCCGTGACTGACAGCGGCGTGTCCGTAGCCAAGCCTGGCAACGTGGGGTCAGGCACAACCTCTCTCCGGGGGATTTCCAGCGGGATCGAAGTCCTCAACCTCAGGAGTCCTGTCTTCTCCATAGAAAGATAATTTGCTGTTACCTGCTCGCTGAAGTAAAGAAGTTGAACAAGAGAAGGTGTGTCTATTTCTTTGCGTGCCAACAGCGGTAATCCCTCCTACAGGCCTCTTGCCTCATATTCCCCTTTCTTGACCAAGCCCATCACTTGTTTATTTACCAGAGCTAAGTCAATTCTTGAGAGGGATTCCAAGGTCTTGGAAAAGCAAGAGAACTGAAATGTGTCTGGGCGAAAAATCCTCCATGTATTGAACCATCCCATCTCCTCCAAATAACACCCAAAAGAATGACTAATGCACCCAGGTTTTAAAGGGGACCTCCGGTGCTGATCTTTTACTTCATCTGGAACCTTATTAAAGTCCCCAATTAGGAGAAGAGGAACTCCAGGTTTAAGAGCTAAAAAAAAGGGTCATATTATTCAGGACCAAATAAGCAAAAGGCGGGGGAATATACACCGACCCCAATACCATGTCCACTCCTTCAAATCTACCATGTAATAACACAAACAGGGTTGGGGCCTCTTGGGAGAAAAGGTGGGGCGTCCTAGATTACAGTACTGTTTATAACAGAAAGTAGCAACAGTGTGCTTGTCTACAGGTGAAGAGAGACACTGTATGATGGGGGCTGAAGGGATGGAAATAATGTTTTTCACATGGGGCTGTATGTTGGAGGGGGATAAAGGGAAAGAAAATCATGTTTTCATATGGGACTGTATGTTGCTGGGTGCTGAAGGGAGGGGAAGGATGTTTTGCACATAGGACTGTATGTTGGAAGAGTATGAAGGCAGAGGAGATATATTTATTTTATTTTTTTAAACATGGGACTGTATGTTGGAGGGCACTGGAGGGAAGAGAGTGAGGTTTTGCACATGTGACTGTATGTTAGGCACCCCCGATAACGCAGCTTTTCTGCCGAAAAAAACGCAACCTGTGCTATTTGTTGCAGGTTTTACCTCCCCAATGAATTCAATAGGGAAAACCTGCAACAGGAAACCAGCGATTCCGGACCATAAAGTGACATGCTGCAGATTAAAAATACGCACCGCAAGTCAATTTATGAACGTTTTTACGGTGGGTTTGTTATTCAGCGTGTGGATGAGATTTGTTCAAATCTCATCCACTTTGCTGCTACTATATTTCACTGCGGATTTTTTACAATGAAATCGGTTGCGGAAAATCTGCAGTGTTTACGCTAAGTGTGAACTTACCCTAAAATAAATGCTTAGTGCTACCCCATTAACATTCCATTCCCTGCCCCCCACATGAACACTGGGGCCCATTTCCCCTATTATTGATAAGGTCACAGTTTATTCTTTTTTAGAAAAAAACAAAACACTCCAGCACTCCCTTCCCGACTGGAGCAAATTACTCCCCGCCGGTTACATGAGTACATTATCCTACTTTTAAAAGTAGGCCAATGAACTGAGGTAAGCTTGGATCATGTGATGTAAACTAACCAATGGTCACTGCTTAGTTTACCGTTACAGACCCAGGAAGGTAAGTATGATAATGGTTTTGCTGTTTTACTTGTTAGTGTTAGGGAGGATTTACACGAGCATGTGCGTTTTGCGCTCTTAACAGCTCCGTGTGTCATCACCATATGATGCGCGGCTGCGTGATTTTCGCGCAGCCGCCATCATTATGACACTCTGTTTGTATGCTTGTAAACAGAAAAGCACGTGGTGCTTTTCTGTTTTCAATCATACTTTTGACTGCTGTTGCGGGAATTTCACGCGTCCCATGGAAGTGCTTCCGTGTGGTGCGCGTGATTTTCACGCACCCATTGACTTCATTGGGTGCGTGATGCGCGAGAAACGCAGAAATATAGGACATGTCGTGAGTTTTACGCAGTGGACACCCGCTGCATAAAAATCACGGACTGTCTGCAGGCCCCATAGACTAATATAGGTCCGTGCGAGGCGCGTTGCACGGACTTATTACGCGCTCGTGTAAATCCTCCCTTACTAATGTTTTTTTTGCATGTGTTTTTTTTACAGGTTCAGTTGTTGGACTACGTTCGATTCAAGGACTACTTTGATGACGGCATTTTTTATTTCAATTTTTTTTAACAAGGGTTGTTTCAATAAAATATTTTTTCGCCAAATGCAGCCTGTAAAATTAGATGCCCTATTTTATTTGCGCTCCGGACTCCGGGCAATGCACAGACCATGGGAACCATGGTCGTGTGCATTTGCCCATAGGATATAATCTGCCCTATACTATCCGCAATTGCGGATAGTATGTGGACGCAAATGCACGGTCGTGTGCATGGGGCCTTACGGGGCCTTACTATTCTCCTTCTTCAAGGAAGTCTTGACAATTCCAAAATTAAAATGTCTATACTAGCAAAGTCTATCTCTGCCCATCTTCCCTCTAAGCTCTTTCTTTCCTTGTTCTGCCAGCCTGTGTTTCAGCCCCTCCCCCTCTCACCCTTGCTTTGTATTCTCAGTAGTAGCAGCACATTTCATCATAGCAGATCCACTGAAATAAAGAAATTTAACTTCTCTAAAACCATTGTTAAAACCTTAGATTGTACCTTGCTATGCTCGAGAAGAGCAGGCTACACCACGAGGATAAGAAATCTTAGGTTGGGTTCACACGACCACATTAACGTCCGTAATGGACGGACGTATTTCGGCCGGAAGTCCCGGACCGAAAACAGTGCAGGGAGCCGGGCTCCTAGCATCATAGTTATGTACGATGCTAGGAGTCCCTGCCTCTCTGCAGGACAACTGTCCCGTACTGTAATCATGTTTTCAGTACGGGACAGTAGTTCCACGGAGAGGCAGGGACTCCTAGCGTCGTACATAACTATGATGCTAGGAGCCCGGCTCCCTGCACTGTGTTCGGTCCGGGACTTGCGGCCGAAATACGTCCGTCAATTACGGACGTAATTCCCTCGTGTGAACATACCCTTAGAATCGTATTAGAGGCACACAGTACTTATGCAGGAGATCCGATGCAACTAGGTGATAATCCCAATAATAGACAATTTATTATATCCCCTCATGCTTCAACTTCTCAACATTATTTTGTAATCATACATTCTTAGGCTTTGTTCACGAGGTGTATTTTCGAGGTGTATTTTGTCGCGTTTTACTCATCGAAATATGCATAAAAAAGCTTGGGTTCATCTTCCCATTGACTTTAATGGGAATACATTTTATTAGTGTATGCAGCGCTTTTTTTTCACACATATAAAACAAAATGATGTGTCGTGTTAAAAAGAAGCACCATGTCAATTCTTGGAGTGTCTTACATGCCGTCTTTTTAATTTAATTCAGGGGTGGGGAATGTCCAGCCCACGGGCTGTATAAGGCCCACGGGATCATTTGGTCCGGCCCAGCCTCACTCAAACCACGCTGCCGCCACGTCATTCAATACTTGGCTCCGTCAGCGGCGGTTTGAGTGAGGTCGGTGTGTGCCGGCCCAAGAGTGGACCAGTCCGGTCACCTAAACTCAGTCAGTTACATGAGGTCATGTGACCGAACTGGTCCACTACCGGGCCGGCACAGTCCAGTCATCTGACCTCACGTCAGTTACGTGAGGTCAGGTGACTGGACTGGTCCACTCCCGTCACAGCATGCCCCGACCTCACTCCGACCGCCACTGCCACCGTGACATTCCCTCCTTGGCTCCGTCCGTGCCCCCTACTTAATGTGAGGTCCAAGTGACTTAAAGGTTTTTTTTTCATAAAGGACATTTACGATATATACACAAGATATGTCATAAATGTCAGATAGATGCAAGTCCCACCTCTGGGACCCGCACCTATCTCTAGAACGGGGACCCTAAACACTGTTCTACCTCTTTGTGTTGTGCTGAAGCTTGTGATTTCCGACCATAAAAAAGGAAACAGTGTAGCTCGCTGAGCTACGCTGCTTCCGTAACTGCCATTCACTACTATGGGAGTTTTGGAAACAGCACAGCTCAGCGAGCTACGCTGTTTTCTTCTTCATGGTCAGAAATCACAGGAACACAGAGAGGTAGAACTGGGTTTAGGGGGCCCCATTCTAGACATAGGTGCGGGTCCCAGAGGTGAGACTCGCATCTAGCTGACATTTATGAGATACCCTGTGGATATGCTATAAATGTCCCTGATGGGAAAACCTCTTTAAGTAAGTCGGAACAGCTTACTGCTGCGAGTTCTTTTCAAAACTTATCAAAGAGGCGACTGTGCTCCAGACTGACCGACACAACAGCATCAATACCGGCTAACATCACACGCCTCACCAAAGAGATGCAGTCCCAGCCATCACATTAGGGGTGAGTTAATTAAATGTTTGACCATATATAGCAGGCTCATGTTTAAGTTGGTAATTTTGTATGGCCCGCGAATGATGTTATAAACATTCAAATGGCTTATGGCAGAAAAAAGGTTCCCCACCCCTGATTTAATTTAATTGGAGGCCAAGAACACATGAAAAAAATGCTTCTAAAAATGCCTCAAATACGCAATGAAATACAGGTCTTAAAGGGAATGTGTCGCTAGAATTTTATTTATTTTTTTGTTAAACAGTTAGTGTATGAATGCTTAAACACTGTCCAAATTTTTAAAATTTTTTCACGAGTCAGGAAATATTATAAATTAGATTCTAATTTATAACATTTCCCTGTGCTGGTCACTAGATGAAGCAATTCCCAAAATTGCAGCATTGCATGTGGTAAAGCAACCTCATTGCTTTATGCTGCAAATTTGGTGTAAACACACTCGCTCTAGTGAGCTCACAGAATCCCCCCTCCTTTATTCTGGCTAGTGCCAGGAGAAAGGAGGGGATTGAACGGTCAAACCTCCTACACTGTGTGTCACCATTTTTTGAGCTAACACACAGTGTAGTAGGTTTACATACAGTAGTAATGACACACTAAAACACGTACATACACAGACCTAACTTACCTGCTCCTGCCGCCGCTGCTC
Organism: Rhinoderma darwinii; assembly: GCF_050947455.1. Classification (NCBI taxonomy): domain Eukaryota; kingdom Metazoa; phylum Chordata; class Amphibia; order Anura; family Rhinodermatidae; genus Rhinoderma; species Rhinoderma darwinii. Next base: position 295,105,159 of record NC_134687.1, on the reverse strand, counting down.
CCTCTGGTCCGTCCGCTCCGGTCTGCTCCCTCCGCTCCTCGTGCTTGCTTCAGAACACAAGTCCGGAAGCCGCGACCGGAAGTCGTCATCTCACAGTCTGGCCGCGGCTTCCGGTCGACATGAACATGGCGCCGGATTTCGCTCTAGCGAAGACCTGACTTTTGGTCTGTGTGGGAGCGGCGCATGCACCACTCCCACACAGACCGCGTACGCTATAGTGGATGGAACGGCTCCCGTTCGCATTCACTATGGGGATGTGTGTGCCGTATTCCATCACTGTATGTGTCGTTAATCGACACATTCAGAGATGGAAAAAAAAATGGCAGCCCCCATAGAGAAGAAAAAGTTTAAAAATATATAAAAGTAAAACACAAACACACACATAAATAAAAGATTTTATAATAAAACACTTAAACACTAAATGCAAATTGATATCAAACATTTGTTTCGTGACACTCGTCCTTTAAAGAGGCTCTGTCATCAGTTTATAACTGCCCTATCTTATACCTAATCTAATAGGCGCTTTAATGTAGATAAGTAATGTGTTTTTTTTTTTTTTTTTAAAAAACGTTTATTTTTGACAAACTTATGAGCATTTTAAGTATTATGCAAATTTGTCCTTAATGCCCAAGTGGGCATTTTTTTTTTACTTTTCACCAAGTACGCGTTGTAAAGAGAAGTGTATGACGCTGACCAATCAGCGTCATACATTTCTCTTCATTTATGTTCAGCTGCACTCACAGTACAGCTTGATCTCGCGAGATCACACTGTGCTGTTACTCCCACAGTAACTTTACCGGAGTTTCGGGAGAATGAAAAGACATCGCCTCTTGGCTGGAGGCAATGTGTTTTTATTCTTCCAACACTCCGGTATAGTAAATGTGGGAGCAAGTGACAGCACAGCGTGATCTCGCGAGATCATGCTGTGCTGTCACTTCCACAGTCACTCCAACAGAAAAGACATAGTTTCCTGGCGGGAGGCCATGTCTTTTCATTCTCCCGACACTCCGGTAAAGTTAATGTGGGAGTAACAGCTGTCACGAAGGGTCTGTGGACCCACTGGGCCGTACCGCCTTGGCGGTAAGACAGCTGGTCAACAGGGAGCAGGTGAATGTCTATAGTTTTATAGGTACCTGTGGCAGCTCATACAGCAGCAGGGCAGGCTCGGCTGGGACATAGGTAGCAGGCGAACGTCAGGCGAGGTGAAAATGTCAGACGTGGATGCAGCACGGCACGACTTTGGCACAGCTCAGTGCTAGTCCAGTATGGATTGCTAGGAACATGAACTGGAAACAGGTATAGGTACAGGGACAGGGATTGGAACAGGAAACACACTAGGAGGCCATCACATAGACAAACTATAGGGAACACAACAACGTTCAGGCATAGAACTAGGGTACTGGACCCCTTTTATAGTGCAGGGTACTCACGGGTCAAAGTTTGTCCGACTCGTGGTTGCGGTTGTCAGGGGGAGGTTGGAGCTGACAGCCCGCAGCCACGGACATTACAGTATCCCCCTCTTACGCCCCCTCTTCTTGGGACCAGAGCGAGAGAGAAACTTCTTCAGAAGAGTAGAGGCATTGAGGTTCTCCTTTGGCTCCCAGGACCTCTCTTCGGGACCAAACCCCCTCTAATCCACCAAATAGAAAGTCTTTCCTCTCACTATCTTGGTGTCCAGGATCTTCTTGCCCTCAAAGATGTCCGAGGGGCCGCTGGAGGCAACCGCAGGGCTGGGAGTCTTGGAATAGCAGTTCAGGATCACTGGTTTCAGGAGGGAGACATGGAAGGAGTTGGAAATCCTAAAGGTAGGAGGCAGCCGAAGCTTGTAGGCGACAGGGTTGATCTGCTGCAGGACCTCGAATGGTCCGAGGAACCTGGGGGCAAATTAACATGACGGTACCCTCAATCGGATATTCCTGGATGACAGCCAGACCTTAGTGCCAGGAAGAAACTGAGGAGGCTCTCTTCTCCTTGTGTCAGCCTTCCGTTTCATGCGGTCCACTGCCATTAGGATGGTGGATCGAGTCTGCTGCCAGATCTGAAAAAAGTCTCTAAACATGGAGTCAGCTGCAGGTACCTCGTAAGTATCAGGCATCGGAAGAGGAATTTGTGGGTGCTGGCCGTAGACAATGCAGAACGGTGTATTCCTAGTAGACTCGCTGGTGTGATTATTGTAGGAGAACTCCGCCTATAGGGAGCAGCTTCACCCAGTCATCATGCTGCTTGGAGATGAAGGGGCGTAGGTAGTTCTCCAAAATCTGGTTGATCCTCTCGACCTGACCATTAGACTGAGGATGGTAGGCAGAAAAAAAGTCCAACTTCACGCCAAGAAGTCCGCAGAGGGCTCTCCAGAACCTCAAGGTAAACTGAACCCCCCGATCAGACACAATATGCTGCGGCAAGCCGTGCAGGCAAAAGATGTGTTGGATAAGTAACTTGGCCAACTGAGGAGCAGAAGGAAGAACGGTCAGAGGAACGAAGTGGGCCATCTTCGAAAATCGGTCCACCACCACCCAGACAGCACTGCATCCAGCAGAGAGAGGCAGGTCCGTGATAAAGTCCATCGCTATATGCTGCCAGGGAGCATTGGGCACAGGCAATGGCTGGAGCAGACCAGCAGGTCTGGAGTGGGTGGCCTTGTTGGCTGCACATACAGCACAGGAAGAAACAAAGTCCACAATATCCTTGGGCAGAGTGGGCCACCAGAAATGATGAGCAATCAAATCCCGGGTCTTACGTAACCCTGCGTGACCTGCCAGTCTAGAGGAATGGCCCCAGCGGAAGATTCTTCCACGATCAGCCAGGCGCACAACAGTCCTCCCTGGAGGAATGTCCCTAATTTGCAGGGGTTTGACCGAGACAATGCAAGATGGATCGATAATGTTCTGTGGACTCTCAATAGTGTATTCTGTCTCGAAAGGCCTGGACAAGGCATCGGCCCTCACATTCTTGTCGGCCGGGCGATAATGAAGCTCAAACTGAAACCTTGCAAAGAACAGTGACCACCTGGTCTGACGAGGGTTCAGCCGTTGGGCCGTCTGGAGGTAGGTCAGATTCTTGTGGTCCGTAAAAATCAAGATCGGATGAGCTGCTCCCTCTAGTAGATGTCTTCACTCCTCCAGAGCCAATTCGATGGCCAGTAACTCCCGATCCCCAATCGAGTAGTTGCGTTCTGCGGAAGAGAAGAGCTTGGAAAAGTATCCACATACCCTTGACTTGCCCTTGGGACCTCTCTGGAACAGGAGTGCACCAGCACCGACAGAGGATGCGTCCACCTCTAACGAGAACTGCAGAGAGACATACGGATGATGGAGGATAGAGGCTGACGTGAAGGCACTCTTAAGGCTATTGAATGCGGACTCTGCCTCAGGAGTCCACACCTTGGCGTTCATACCCTTCTTAGTAAGGTTAGAGATGGGAGAAGTCAGTTAGGAGAAGTTCGGAATAAACTGCCTGTAAAAATTAGCAAATTCCAAAAGGAGCTGTATGGCCCTCAATCCTTGAGGACGTGGGCACTCCAGGACAGACTTTACCTTCTCAGGGTCCATCTCGAGACCTCGATTCGAGACGATGAAGCCCAGGAAAGGTAGAGCATCCTTGTCAAATACGCACGTCTCCAACTTGGCAAACAGACGATTCTCCCTTAACCGTAGCAGAACCTGGTGTGTCATAGGCTCTAGGGAGAAAATCAAGTTGTCATCAAGGTAGACTACAACACAAACATAGAGGAGGTCACGGAAAATGTAATTCACAAACTCCTGGAAGACCGCGGGAGCATTGCACAGGCTGAAGGGCATTACTAGATACTCATAATGTCCATCACGGGTGTTAAATGCAGTCTTCCATTCATCACCCTGGCGAATCCGAACTAGGTTGTAAGCCCCACGCAGGTCTTAGAAAAAAAATTTGCACCACGTATACGATCAAACAGTTCGGAGATCAGTGGCAACGGATATTAATTTTTCACCGTGATCTGGTTGAAACCCCGGTAGTCGATGCAAGGACGAAGAGAGCCATCTTTCTTTTTGACGAAGAAGAAACCGGCTCCTGCCGGGGAGGAATACTTTCGTATGAAGCCCCTTTCTAAGTTCTCTTTCACATAGGAGGACATGGACAGAGTCTCCTCCAAGGAGAGTGGATATACCCTACCACGGGGAAGGGATGCACCAGGAATCAGTTCAATAGGGCAGTCATACGCCCGATGTGGGGGCAATGTCTCCGCCTCCCTCTTGCTGAAGATGTCAGAAAAGGCAGCATAATGACCTGGCAATCCTGCCAATGACCGAGACAGCGAAGGCTGAGCCAAACGAATCCGCACCAGGCAACAACCTCTCCAGAATTCCAGTCCAGAACTGGGGCATGCAGTCGGAGCCAAGACAGGCCCAGTAACACAGGGTTAACAGCTTTGGGCAGGACATAGAAAGACAGAAGTTCGGAGTGAAGGGCTCCCACTTGGAGCCTCAGCGGCTTGGTCACAGTTAATAACAGGATCTGGCAGAGGTAGTCCATTTACTGAAGCAACTGTCAACGGGCTCTCCAGAGGGGTGGTGGGCAATTGTAGAAGGTCCACCAGATCTCTGCGGATGAAATTAGCAGCGGATCCAGAGTCCAGATACGCAGAGACCTGATGCATTTTCTCGCTGGACACTATGGTCACCGGTATGGGCAACTTAGACGGAAGTCCATCTTTACCCAAGGTCGTCACTCCAAGCAACGTTAGGTTTTGGGATTTTTGGGGGCACAGGCGCACCAGATGGCCATCGAGACCGCAATAAAGACAGAGTCCAGATGTGCATCTCCGTTGTCTCTCTTGGGTAGATAACTTATACTGGTCCTTTATTACCGACTTCTTAGGAGGATCGACATCGGAGGACAGCAGGGGTTGCTGCAAAGTAGGGACCAGACTAGGAAGGGCTCCCTCCCGTTGAACCTCTTGGAGGCGTTCACGGATCCGTATATCAATCCGGGCAGACAGAAGGATGAGGTCATCCAGGGTAGACGGCAGATCCCAGGCGGAAAGTTCATGGAAGATAGTCCATGCCAGAATGCAGCCAACAGAGTCTTATTGTTCCATAAGAACTCTCCCGCCAGGGTCGGAAGTGGATGGTGTACTCACTCACGGAGGTGTCTCCTTGGCGTAGGTTAATCAAAGAGGCCGCTGCAGATGAGACCCGTCCAGGCTCCTCAAACACCATGCGAAAAGTCCGGAGGAAGGCAGGGAAGTCACGGGTCTCTGGTCCTTGTCTCTCCCAGATAGGGTTCACCCATGCAAGAGCCTTTCCGGTGAGGAGAGAAATTATGAAAGCAACCCTGGCACCATCAGACGAAAATGTCCTAGCATACAGGCTGAAGTGGATCTGGCATTGATTAAGAAAACCACGACAGGTACTTACTTCTCCATCATAGCAGTCAGGAAGTGGCAAAGAAACACGTGAGTCAATACTACCAAGAGGTGTAGACTGAGGATCCACATTGCCAGGAGGTGAAGTAAGAGGAACGGCAGCTTGTGCATCCTACCGACGTGCAAGAATGTTCAATGCCTGGAGGAGTTGGTTCTGTCGAGACCGGAGGTCCAGCATATCCGCTCACATCTCCTGTGTCGTCGTCATAGTCTTGAATCGACCAGCAGGATCCATGGCCTGAGCGTACTGTCACGAAGGGTCTGTGGACCCACTGGGTTGTACCGCCTTTGCGGTAAGGCAGCTGGCCAACAGGGAGCAGGTGAATGTCTATAGTTCTATTGGTACCTGTGGCAGCTCAAACAACAGCAGGACAGGCTTGGCTGGGACTTAGGTAGCAGGGAAAGGTCAGGTGAGGTGAAGCAGGTCAGACGTGGATGCAGCACGGCACGACTTTGGCACAGCTTAGTGCTAGACCAGAAAGGTATGAATTGCTAAGAACAGGAACTGGAAACAGGTATAAGTACAGGGACAGGGACTGGAACAGGGACTGGAACAGGAAACACACAAGGAGGCCATCACATAGACAAACTAACAAACTATAGGCAACACAACAACGCTCAGGCATAGAACTAGGGGGTTGGACCCCTCTTATAGTCCAGGGAACTCACGGGTCAATCTCATCCACACGCTGCGTAAATACTGAGCGGAAAAAACTGACCTGCGGTGCAGAGTTTTATTCTGCAGCATGTCAATTGTATTTGCGTAAACGCGCCTTATTTGTTGCAGGTTTTCCCCGTTGTATTCAATGGGAGGTAAATTCGGCAACAAATAGCAGTTGTGTTTTTTGCGGCGGGTTCGCAGCGATCCTGCCGCAAAAAATGCCACTCAGAAAACACACAATATATTATACTTATCTAGGAATTTGTGTTTTATCCTCCTGGGATGACGCTTTATCTCATGTGACCTCCGCTGCAGCCAATCACAGGCTGTAGCGGCGGTTACATGGATGAAACGTCATCCCAGGAGGACAGCCTGCAAGCAGGGTGGCTAAGTGCTGCAGTTTTTCGCAGCAGACATTCCAGGCGAGAAACTGCCCCACTGTTTGTGTGCGGTTTTTCGCCCCAAATTCCCTGCGGCGCACAGGGCGGATATGCTGCGTTCTTTTACACAGCGTATCTGCCCCGTGTGAACTCAGCCTAAAGGTAATTTCACATTACATGCGGCCCATCCGTGTAATGTTTGCACCGGGAAAGTTCACAGAACGTATGGTAAACAGCCCCATACACCTGATGGAGGTTAAAAAAACAATTTTATGCAGTGGCGTCCAGTAAAAAAATTTTATACTGCATGTTTTTTTGTGTCCATTTAATGTATGAGCCAGGAGCTTTTCCGCCGCATATTATAAATGGACAGGCAGGACGTAATGTGAAAACAGCTTTACCAAAACATAGGCCTTGTTCACACTGTGCTAAAAACGGCGGAAAAATCGGAAGCAGAACGCCTCCAAACATCTGCCCATTGGGAAAACGGCATTCTGTTCCAACGGGGCGTTTTTTACGCGGGCGTTTTTTAATACGGCCACGAAAAAAAAGTGCATGTCACTTCTTCAGCCGTTTTGGGGCAGTTTTTCATAGACTCTATAGAAAAACAGCTCCAAAAACGGCTGTTAAAAACGCAGTGAAAAACGCGACTTTGAATAAAAAACTTCTGAAAATCAGGAGCTGTTTTCCCTTGAAAAGCTCCATATTTTGAGACTTTTTTACTTTGTCAGTAAAGTTCTTTTTAAACTACAGGTCGCTTTTTCGTATTCATCAAGTTTTTTGCCGCTCAATCAGAACTCCCTTTGACTATAGAAATTAGGTGCGATTTTGGCGCATTTTCGGCGCGTTTTACATGCCGAAGAATTGACCTGACACAACTATTTTTACGTGACACATTTTTTAACAAAACGTGTCGTATGCACTAATGGCGTGCTATACCATTGATGTCAATGGGATGCTTAAACCAAGCATTTTTTATGCGTTTTTCGGCGTGACAAATGCACAAACAAAAGCACCAAATGCCGACAAGACATAACAATGATAAATGGAGTGGGGGGCACCAAAGGGCAATTCCGCACAGGGCACCCTGTAGCCTAAGGCCAGCCCAAACAGCCATTTTGTGAACCTGGAATTTCCATATACAGTATTCAGAGAGATGATGTTGGAAAAGTGTTCAAAAGGGGTGATCATCTAAGCAGTATAAATAAGTATAAAATATACATAACTGATTCTGTTTACTAAAGAAAAGTCATTTGAGCATATTGTAAATTACAGTATGTCGAGATATACATTTATTGCTTCCTTTGAATTAATTTAGTTAATATGTTGTAATTTTTTTTATAATTGCAACATATTTTAGATGTGAATTTTTGACTAAACACTGCAGGTAAATGTTATTATAGGATAGTTTATTTATTGTTATGACTATTGCCAAACAGGACATGTTTAACTACATCAGAGCTAAATATACTCTCCAGAATTGCTGAGAATGATTTAGCCTTTTAATCTATTGTAACATAAATAATTTCTTATGCATTAGAGTTGGGATTCATAACCCACGGCCCAATATTCTGTGCAGCCCACAACCAACTGGATACAAACATGTAAGTCTTAATGGGCGACACTATAGCTGGTGGTTCTTATAAGGGGCACTATGGCTAGTGGCAATAACAGGTAGTACTGTAGCTGGCGGAATTAATAAGGGTGTCGTGACTGTCATTGTTATTGGGGTTACTGTGACTGTCACTATTATGAAGGTTACTCTGGTTGTCACTGTTATTGGGGTCACTGTACCTGTCATTGTAATGAGGGGCACTGTGGCTGTCACTTTATGTGGGTGTCTTCCAAAATATTGAATCATTTATAGCAGGGGTAATTTATTCCTTTAAATAGAGACCTCAGATGCTACAGAACCTGTTTTTGTGGAGGGCTTCATGTTAAAGAGGTTCTGTCACCACATTATAAGTGGCCTGTATTGTACATGATGTGATCTGCGCTGTAATGTAGATTACAGCAGTGTTTTTTATGTAGAAAAACGATCATTTTTGACGGAGTTATGATCTATATTAGCTTTATGCTAATGAGTTTCTCAATGGACAACTGGGCGTGTTTTACTATATGGACAAGTGGGCGTTGTGGAGAGAAGTGTATGACGCTGAACAATCATACACTTCTCTCCATTCATTTATACAGCGCATAGCGATATAGCTATATCGCTATGTGCAGCCACATAAACATACTGTAACGTTACTGCAGTGTCCTGACAATGAATATACATTACCTCCTGCCAGGACGTGATGTGTATTCAGAATCCTGACACTTCTGAATCTTTTCTGTGAGATTTCCAGCAAGGCAAACGTAATCTCGTTTTATATGACAGGTTGCATCGTAATCTCGCGAATTAATGAATAATATGAACCATTTCAAAATTAGGGTATGCAGCAGCTGAGGTGTGTATAACAGTACCAGCCAACACCAATGTGCCCCCTATATAGAGGCAGCCAGTGTCCCTTCCATACAGTGTCAGCCAAGTGTTCTCCAATACAGTATACCTCCAAAACTAACCAAAATATTCCCAATGAAAACCACAATACCTCATAGAGTCAGCCACAGCTCCTCCCAGGTATAATACTCATTACTACACATTCCCTCCCTTTTATCTTTCACTTGTGCATGTATTATATGTGGAGGCTCACATTTATCTTCCTTGCACATGTGGAGGAACTTCCCAACTAGCAGAAGATCTATGACACACAACTTCTAATAAGGAGGGACATGAATGTCACCTATTAAAACAATGCTTATCTTTGTATAAACAGCACATTTCAACATCAGAATAAAACGATTAGATTATTATTATTATTATTATTATTTACAGATACTTCAGTAAGAATTATCCATTGACATGTTTTATATATATTTATATTCTACTTCTATTTATACATGAAGTGTTTGTATTGCTTTAGCTAAAGGTCATTCATGTTGTACAATGGAAAGGGAAATTGCTTTTTGTTTGCTTTTTGTTTTCAGTCTCAAGAACTCATAGTCTTTAAGCATATTTATAGTATCTTTTACTATAATATTGTATAATATATTTATAATCTGATAACTTTATCCTATATATCACATGGAGAAAATGCCTCTTCCTCAACTTCTGACAGCCTCCTATTTCCGTTTCCCTGACTGTTGCGCTCTGCAAATTATCAGAAACCTCTTAAACCCCAAAAATAATCTGTCTAGAGAAATCTAGTAAATAGAAGACGGGGAGGGATGCAGCTGAAGTATCTCTCACTCAATGTACATGCAAGGCTCTTTTCACACTGAGTTAATGGGCTCCGTTCAACGTATATGTTAAACAGAGTCTGTAAAACTAGAAGTATCAGCGCCTTTGAAATGTAAGATGGCGCATGTGCCAGTGAAATCTATTGGCCTGTGAGACATACACACACAAGTTGTGAGTGTAACGTCCGTGGTCGCTGACCACGAACTCCTTCCATCCAGTCGACGCCCTTCTCTCCAGAGATGTCTTCACATGAGGCCGTCCTGTTCCACAGTGACCCCCAGGGTGCGCTCGCGAGCTCACTCCAGACTTAAGGAGCCAAAGTGCACCCAGGTGGGAGATTGAGCTGATTGCTCCCAGAGCACCCTGGGCTATAAGAAGGGCTGTGCCCCTCCCTGCAGTGCCTGAGCATTGTTGTCATACCCTAGTGTGTCTAAGCAAATGGTCTCCTAGTGTTTCCCAGTTCCCAGTGTTTCCCGTTCCTTCTACCTGTAACCTGTATCCCGTGCTATCCTCGTCAAGTACCATGTTGAGCTGAAGTCGTGCTGTGCTGTATACCATGCCTGTTTTGCTACACCACGCCTAGTCCCAGTCGAGCCTGTCTTGCTACTGTCTGAGCTACCACAGGTACACTATACGAACTATAGACTGTGACATGTGTCATGTTGGCCAGCTGCCATACCGTCAAGGCGGTACGGCCCAGTGGGTCCATGTGCCCAACGTGAAAGTACGCTCAGGCCATGGACCCCGCTGGTCAATCCAAGACCATGATGACGTCACAAGAGATGCGGGCGAATATGCTAGACCTTCGGTCTCAACAGGATCAGCTCCTCCAGACCTTGAACATTATTTTACGTCGGCTGGAGGTGCAAGCTGCTGATCCTCCTACTACACCTCCTGGCAGTACTGATCCTCTGACTACACCTCCTGGCAGTGCTGATCCCCGATTTTCTTTGAGACTTCCTGACCGCTATGATGGAGATGCAAGGACCTGCAATGGATTTTTGAACCAGTGCCAGATCCACTTTAGCCTGTCTGCAAGGGCATTTTCGTCTGATGGCGCAAGGGTCGCTTTCATTGTCTCTCTCCTCACTGGCAGGGCCCTTGCATGGGCGAATCCTATATGGGAGAGACAAGGACCAGAGACCCGTGACTTCCAGGGGTTCCTACGGACATTTCGCACAGTCTTTGAGGAGCCTGGACGAGTCTCGTCTGCAGCCGGCCCCTTGCTTAACCTACGCCAGCGAAACACCTTCATGGGCGAGTACGCCATCCACTACCGCACCTTGGTGGGAGAACTGTTGTGGAACAATGAGGCCCTGGTGGCTACAATCTTGCAGGGTCTGTCTCCTAAGATTAAGGATGAGCTTGCTGCCCGAGATCTACCATCTACCCTGGATAACCGCATCCTTCCGGCAGCCCGGATTAATATAAGGATCCAAGAAGCTCGTTGGGAGAAAGGACTCCCTAGTCCGGTCCCTACTTTGCCGCCACCCCTGCTCTCCTCACATGCCGATCCTCCTAAGGAGTCTGTGAGGATGGACCGGTATAAGCTATCTACCCAGGAGAGACAACGCAGACGCATCTCTGGACATGTCTATATTGCGGCCTCGGAGGCCTTCTTGTTCGTCTGTGTCTCCTAAAGCCCCAGAGCCTAGGGTTGGTTGTAGAGATATCCTGAAGAAGGACTTTCGTTTAAATTGTCCATTCCCATGACCATAGTGTCCGGCGAGAAAAGGCATCGTGTCTCTGCGTATCGGGACTCTGGATCCGCTGTTATTTCATTCGTAGAGACCTGGTGGATCTACTCAAATTGCCCACTACCCCTCTGGAGAGGCCGTTGACGGTTGCTTCTGTAAATGGACTACCTCTGCCAGACCAAATTATATCTGTGACCAAGCCGCTGAGGCTCCAAGTGGAAGCCCTCCACTCCGAGCTCCTCTCATCCTTTGTCCTGCCCAAGGCCGTCAAACCCGTGCTGCTGGGTCTGCCTTGGCTCCGACTACATGCCCCAGTCCTGGAATTCTGGAGAGGTTCTCCAGTGGGGCTCCGAGTGTCTCAACCGTTGCCTGGTACAGATTCATTCAGCTACGCCTCCTCTGCCTCGGTCCTTGGCAAGAATGCCTGGTCATTATGCTGCATTTTCAGACGTCGTCAGCAAGAAAGAGGCAGAGATGCTGCCCCCACACCAGGCGTATGACTGTCCTATCGACCTAGTTCCTGGTGCTTCCCTTCCCCATTGTAGGGTATATCCTCTCTCCTTGCCAGACTTTCTGGAAATGTCCACCTATGTTAAAGAGAACCTGGAGAGGGGCTTCATGTGGAAGTCTTCCTCCCTGGCAGGATTCTTCTTCGTAAAGCAAAAGGATGGTTCACTACGTTTTTGCATCGACTACCGGGGTCTCAACCCGATCACGTGAAAAATAGGTATCCATTGCCATTGATCTCTGAACTGTTTGATTGTATACGTCGTGCCAAGATTTTTTCTAAACTAGACCTGCGTGGGGCTTACAACCTAATCCGGATTCGCTGGGGTGACGAATGGAAGACTGCGTTTAACACCCGTGACGGACACTATGAATATCTAGTAATGCCCTTCGGACTGTGTAAAGTTCCCGCGGTGTTCCTGGAGTTCGTTAATGACATCTTCCGCGACCTCCTCTATGTTTGTGTTGTGGTCTATCTTGATGACATCTTGATTTTTTTTCTCCAGATCCAATGACTCATCCAATGACTCATCGGAGACATGTCCATCAACTTTTGCTGCGGTTAAATGAGAACCGCCTGTACGCCAAGTTGGAGAAGTGCGTATTTGAGAAAGATGCTCTACCCATCCTGGGCTACATCATCTTGAATCAAGGTCTCAAGATGGATCCTGAAAAGGTAAAGTCTGTCCTGGAATAGCCATGCCCTCAAAGCTTGAGGGCCATAAAGCGTTTCCTGGGATTCGCCAACTTCTACAGACAGTTCAATCCAAACTTCTCCTCACTGACATCTCCTATCTCTAAACGCACCAAGAAAGGCATGAACGCCAAGGTGTGGACTCCAGAAGCAGAGTACGCATTTAATAGCCTGAAGAGTGCCTTCACATCAGCCTCTTTCCTCCATCATCCAGATGTTTCTCGACAGTTCTCGTTGGAGGTGGACGCCTCCTGTATCGGTGCTGGCTCACTCCTGTTCCAGAGAGGTTCCAAGGGCAAGTCAATGGTATGTGGCTATTACTCTAAGCTCTTCTCTTCCGCAGAATGCCACTACTCGATTGGGGATCGGGAGTTACTGGCCATCAAATTGGCTTTGGAGGAGTGGAGACATCTATTAGAGGGTACAGTTCATCCCATCTTGATATTTACTGACCACAAGAACCTCACTTATCTCAAGACGGCCCAATGACTGAATCCTCGTCAGGCCAGGTGGTCGCTGTTCTTTGCCCGGTTCCAGTTTGAGCTCCACTACCATCTGGCCGACAAGAATATGAGGGCCGATGCCTTGTCCAGGTCTTTCGAGACAGAGGACACTATGGAGTCTCCACAGAGTATCATTAACCCATCCTGCATCATCCCTGTCAACCCTCTGCAGGTTAGAGAAATTCCCCTGGGGAGGACTTTTGTGTGTCTGGCGGACAGAACAAGAACCCTCCGCTGGGGACGCAATTCCAAATTAGCAGGTCACGTGGGCGCCCGTAAGACCCGAGACCTGATCGCTCGTCAGTTCTGGTGACCCACATTGCCCAAAGACATCACAGACTTTGTCTCCTCCTACACAGTGTGCTCAGCAAATAAGGTTGCCCACTCCAATCCTGCGGGCCTGCTCCAGACGTTGCCTGTGCCCAATGCCCCCTGGCAACATATTACTATGGACTTTGTCACGGAGCTGCCTCTCTCTGCTGGTTGCAGTACGGTCTGGGTGGTGGTGGACCGATTCTCCAAAATGTGAAAACAGCTTTACCAAAACATAGGCCTTGTTCACACTGTGCTAAAAACGGCGGAAAAATCGGAAGCAGAACGCCTCCAAACATCTGCCCATTGGGAAAACGGCATTCTGTTCCAACGGGGCGTTTTTTACGCGGGCGTTTTTTAATACGGCCACGAAAAAAAAGTGCATGTCACTTCTTCAGCCGTTTTGGGGCAGTTTTTCATAGACTCTATAGAAAAACAGCTCCAAAAACGGCTGTTAAAAACGCAGTGAAAAACGCGACTTTGAATAAAAAACTTCTGAAAATCAGGAGCTGTTTTCCCTTGAAAAGCTCCATATTTTGAGACTTTTTTACTTTGTCAGTAAAGTTCTTTTTAAACTACAGGTCGCTTTTTCGTATTCATCAAGTTTTTTGCCGCTCAATCAGAACTCCCTTTGACTATAGAAATTAGGTGCGATTTTGGCGCATTTTCGGCGCGTTTTACATGCCGAAGAATTGACCTGACACAACTATTTTTACGTGACACATTTTTTAACAAAACGTGTCGTATGCACTAATGGCGTGCTATACCATTGATGTCAATGGGATGCTTAAACCAAGCATTTTTTATGCGTTTTTCGGCGTGACAAATGCACAAACAAAAGCACCAAATGCCGACAAGACATAACAATGATAAATGGAGTGGGGGGCACCAAAGGGCAATTCCGCACAGGGCACCCTGTAGCCTAAGGCCAGCCCAAACAGCCATTTTGTGAACCTGGAATTTCCATATACAGTATTCAGAGAGATGATGTTGGAAAAGTGTTCAAAAGGGGTGATCATCTAAGCAGTATAAATAAGTATAAAATATACATAACTGATTCTGTTTACTAAAGAAAAGTCATTTGAGCATATTGTAAATTACAGTATGTCGAGATATACATTTATTGCTTCCTTTGAATTAATTTAGTTAATATGTTGTAATTTTTTTTATAATTGCAACATATTTTAGATGTGAATTTTTGACTAAACACTGCAGGTAAATGTTATTATAGGATAGTTTATTTATTGTTATGACTATTGCCAAACAGGACATGTTTAACTACATCAGAGCTAAATATACTCTCCAGAATTGCTGAGAATGATTTAGCCTTTTAATCTATTGTAACATAAATAATTTCTTATGCATTAGAGTTGGGATTCATAACCCACGGCCCAATATTCTGTGCAGCCCACAACCAACTGGATACAAACATGTAAGTCTTAATGGGCGACACTATAGCTGGTGGTTCTTATAAGGGGCACTATGGCTAGTGGCAATAACAGGTAGTACTGTAGCTGGCGGAATTAATAAGGGTGTCGTGACTGTCATTGTTATTGGGGTTACTGTGACTGTCACTATTATGAAGGTTACTCTGGTTGTCACTGTTATTGGGGTCACTGTACCTGTCATTGTAATGAGGGGCACTGTGGCTGTCACTTTATGTGGGTGTCTTCCAAAATATTGAATCATTTATAGCAGGGGTAATTTATTCCTTTAAATAGAGACCTCAGATGCTACAGAACCTGTTTTTGTGGAGGGCTTCATGTTAAAGAGGTTCTGTCACCACATTATAAGTGGCCTGTATTGTACATGATGTGATCTGCGCTGTAATGTAGATTACAGCAGTGTTTTTTATGTAGAAAAACGATCATTTTTGACGGAGTTATGATCTATATTAGCTTTATGCTAATGAGTTTCTCAATGGACAACTGGGCGTGTTTTACTATATGGACAAGTGGGCGTTGTGGAGAGAAGTGTATGACGCTGAACAATCATACACTTCTCTCCATTCATTTATACAGCGCATAGCGATATAGCTATATCGCTATGTGCAGCCACATAAACATACTGTAACGTTACTGCAGTGTCCTGACAATGAATATACATTACCTCCTGCCAGGACGTGATGTGTATTCAGAATCCTGACACTTCTGAATCTTTTCTGTGAGATTTCCAGCAAGGCAAACGTAATCTCGTTTTATATGACAGGTTGCATCGTAATCTCGCGAATTAATGAATAATATGAACCATTTCAAAATTAGGGTATGCAGCAGCTGAGGTGTGTATAACAGTACCAGCCAACACCAATGTGCCCCCTATATAGAGGCAGCCAGTGTCCCTTCCATACAGTGTCAGCCAAGTGTTCTCCAATACAGTATACCTCCAAAACTAACCAAAATATTCCCAATGAAAACCACAATACCTCATAGAGTCAGCCACAGCTCCTCCCAGGTATAATACTCATTACTACACATTCCCTCCCTTTTATCTTTCACTTGTGCATGTATTATATGTGGAGGCTCACATTTATCTTCCTTGCACATGTGGAGGAACTTCCCAACTAGCAGAAGATCTATGACACACAACTTCTAATAAGGAGGGACATGAATGTCACCTATTAAAACAATGCTTATCTTTGTATAAACAGCACATTTCAACATCAGAATAAAACGATTAGATTATTATTATTATTATTATTATTTACAGATACTTCAGTAAGAATTATCCATTGACATGTTTTATATATATTTATATTCTACTTCTATTTATACATGAAGTGTTTGTATTGCTTTAGCTAAAGGTCATTCATGTTGTACAATGGAAAGGGAAATTGCTTTTTGTTTGCTTTTTGTTTTCAGTCTCAAGAACTCATAGTCTTTAAGCATATTTATAGTATCTTTTACTATAATATTGTATAATATATTTATAATCTGATAACTTTATCCTATATATCACATGGAGAAAATGCCTCTTCCTCAACTTCTGACAGCCTCCTATTTCCGTTTCCCTGACTGTTGCGCTCTGCAAATTATCAGAAACCTCTTAAACCCCAAAAATAATCTGTCTAGAGAAATCTAGTAAATAGAAGACGGGGAGGGATGCAGCTGAAGTATCTCTCACTCAATGTACATGCAAGGCTCTTTTCACACTGAGTTAATGGGCTCCGTTCAACGTATATGTTAAACAGAGTCTGTAAAACTAGAAGTATCAGCGCCTTTGAAATGTAAGATGGCGCATGTGCCAGTGAAATCTATTGGCCTGTGAGACATACACACACAAGTTGTGAGTGTAACGTCCGTGGTCGCTGACCACGAACTCCTTCCATCCAGTCGACGCCCTTCTCTCCAGAGATGTCTTCACATGAGGCCGTCCTGTTCCACAGTGACCCCCAGGGTGCGCTCGCGAGCTCACTCCAGACTTAAGGAGCCAAAGTGCACCCAGGTGGGAGATTGAGCTGATTGCTCCCAGAGCACCCTGGGCTATAAGAAGGGCTGTGCCCCTCCCTGCAGTGCCTGAGCATTGTTGTCATACCCTAGTGTGTCTAAGCAAATGGTCTCCTAGTGTTTCCCAGTTCCCAGTGTTTCCCGTTCCTTCTACCTGTAACCTGTATCCCGTGCTATCCTCGTCAAGTACCATGTTGAGCTGAAGTCGTGCTGTGCTGTATACCATGCCTGTTTTGCTACACCACGCCTAGTCCCAGTCGAGCCTGTCTTGCTACTGTCTGAGCTACCACAGGTACACTATACGAACTATAGACTGTGACATGTGTCATGTTGGCCAGCTGCCATACCGTCAAGGCGGTACGGCCCAGTGGGTCCATGTGCCCAACGTGAAAGTACGCTCAGGCCATGGACCCCGCTGGTCAATCCAAGACCATGATGACGTCACAAGAGATGCGGGCGAATATGCTAGACCTTCGGTCTCAACAGGATCAGCTCCTCCAGACCTTGAACATTATTTTACGTCGGCTGGAGGTGCAAGCTGCTGATCCTCCTACTACACCTCCTGGCAGTACTGATCCTCTGACTACACCTCCTGGCAGTGCTGATCCCCGATTTTCTTTGAGACTTCCTGACCGCTATGATGGAGATGCAAGGACCTGCAATGGATTTTTGAACCAGTGCCAGATCCACTTTAGCCTGTCTGCAAGGGCATTTTCGTCTGATGGCGCAAGGGTCGCTTTCATTGTCTCTCTCCTCACTGGCAGGGCCCTTGCATGGGCGAATCCTATATGGGAGAGACAAGGACCAGAGACCCGTGACTTCCAGGGGTTCCTACGGACATTTCGCACAGTCTTTGAGGAGCCTGGACGAGTCTCGTCTGCAGCCGGCCCCTTGCTTAACCTACGCCAGCGAAACACCTTCATGGGCGAGTACGCCATCCACTACCGCACCTTGGTGGGAGAACTGTTGTGGAACAATGAGGCCCTGGTGGCTACAATCTTGCAGGGTCTGTCTCCTAAGATTAAGGATGAGCTTGCTGCCCGAGATCTACCATCTACCCTGGATAACCGCATCCTTCCGGCAGCCCGGATTAATATAAGGATCCAAGAAGCTCGTTGGGAGAAAGGACTCCCTAGTCCGGTCCCTACTTTGCCGCCACCCCTGCTCTCCTCACATGCCGATCCTCCTAAGGAGTCTGTGAGGATGGACCGGTATAAGCTATCTACCCAGGAGAGACAACGCAGACGCATCTCTGGACATGTCTATATTGCGGCCTCGGAGGCCTTCTTGTTCGTCTGTGTCTCCTAAAGCCCCAGAGCCTAGGGTTGGTTGTAGAGATATCCTGAAGAAGGACTTTCGTTTAAATTGTCCATTCCCATGACCATAGTGTCCGGCGAGAAAAGGCATCGTGTCTCTGCGTATCGGGACTCTGGATCCGCTGTTATTTCATTCGTAGAGACCTGGTGGATCTACTCAAATTGCCCACTACCCCTCTGGAGAGGCCGTTGACGGTTGCTTCTGTAAATGGACTACCTCTGCCAGACCAAATTATATCTGTGACCAAGCCGCTGAGGCTCCAAGTGGAAGCCCTCCACTCCGAGCTCCTCTCATCCTTTGTCCTGCCCAAGGCCGTCAAACCCGTGCTGCTGGGTCTGCCTTGGCTCCGACTACATGCCCCAGTCCTGGAATTCTGGAGAGGTTCTCCAGTGGGGCTCCGAGTGTCTCAACCGTTGCCTGGTACAGATTCATTCAGCTACGCCTCCTCTGCCTCGGTCCTTGGCAAGAATGCCTGGTCATTATGCTGCATTTTCAGACGTCGTCAGCAAGAAAGAGGCAGAGATGCTGCCCCCACACCAGGCGTATGACTGTCCTATCGACCTAGTTCCTGGTGCTTCCCTTCCCCATTGTAGGGTATATCCTCTCTCCTTGCCAGACTTTCTGGAAATGTCCACCTATGTTAAAGAGAACCTGGAGAGGGGCTTCATGTGGAAGTCTTCCTCCCTGGCAGGATTCTTCTTCGTAAAGCAAAAGGATGGTTCACTACGTTTTTGCATCGACTACCGGGGTCTCAACCCGATCACGTGAAAAATAGGTATCCATTGCCATTGATCTCTGAACTGTTTGATTGTATACGTCGTGCCAAGATTTTTTCTAAACTAGACCTGCGTGGGGCTTACAACCTAATCCGGATTCGCTGGGGTGACGAATGGAAGACTGCGTTTAACACCCGTGACGGACACTATGAATATCTAGTAATGCCCTTCGGACTGTGTAAAGTTCCCGCGGTGTTCCTGGAGTTCGTTAATGACATCTTCCGCGACCTCCTCTATGTTTGTGTTGTGGTCTATCTTGATGACATCTTGATTTTTTTTCTCCAGATCCAATGACTCATCCAATGACTCATCGGAGACATGTCCATCAACTTTTGCTGCGGTTAAATGAGAACCGCCTGTACGCCAAGTTGGAGAAGTGCGTATTTGAGAAAGATGCTCTACCCATCCTGGGCTACATCATCTTGAATCAAGGTCTCAAGATGGATCCTGAAAAGGTAAAGTCTGTCCTGGAATAGCCATGCCCTCAAAGCTTGAGGGCCATAAAGCGTTTCCTGGGATTCGCCAACTTCTACAGACAGTTCAATCCAAACTTCTCCTCACTGACATCTCCTATCTCTAAACGCACCAAGAAAGGCATGAACGCCAAGGTGTGGACTCCAGAAGCAGAGTACGCATTTAATAGCCTGAAGAGTGCCTTCACATCAGCCTCTTTCCTCCATCATCCAGATGTTTCTCGACAGTTCTCGTTGGAGGTGGACGCCTCCTGTATCGGTGCTGGCTCACTCCTGTTCCAGAGAGGTTCCAAGGGCAAGTCAATGGTATGTGGCTATTACTCTAAGCTCTTCTCTTCCGCAGAATGCCACTACTCGATTGGGGATCGGGAGTTACTGGCCATCAAATTGGCTTTGGAGGAGTGGAGACATCTATTAGAGGGTACAGTTCATCCCATCTTGATATTTACTGACCACAAGAACCTCACTTATCTCAAGACGGCCCAATGACTGAATCCTCGTCAGGCCAGGTGGTCGCTGTTCTTTGCCCGGTTCCAGTTTGAGCTCCACTACCATCTGGCCGACAAGAATATGAGGGCCGATGCCTTGTCCAGGTCTTTCGAGACAGAGGACACTATGGAGTCTCCACAGAGTATCATTAACCCATCCTGCATCATCCCTGTCAACCCTCTGCAGGTTAGAGAAATTCCCCTGGGGAGGACTTTTGTGTGTCTGGCGGACAGAACAAGAACCCTCCGCTGGGGACGCAATTCCAAATTAGCAGGTCACGTGGGCGCCCGTAAGACCCGAGACCTGATCGCTCGTCAGTTCTGGTGACCCACATTGCCCAAAGACATCACAGACTTTGTCTCCTCCTACACAGTGTGCTCAGCAAATAAGGTTGCCCACTCCAATCCTGCGGGCCTGCTCCAGACGTTGCCTGTGCCCAATGCCCCCTGGCAACATATTACTATGGACTTTGTCACGGAGCTGCCTCTCTCTGCTGGTTGCAGTACGGTCTGGGTGGTGGTGGACCGATTCTCCAAAATGGCTCATTTCATTCCACTGACTGGCCTACAGTCTGCTTTCCGACTGGCCAATCTCTTCGTCCAACACATCTTCCATCTGCACGGCTTGCTTCTACATATTGTGTCAAATCGGGGGGTTCAGTTCACCTCAACGTTCTGGAGAGCCCTCTGCGTACTCCTCGGTGTGAAGTTGGACTTTTCCTCTGCCTACTATCCCCAGTCCAATGGTCAAGTCGAGAGAATAAACCAGATTATGGAGAACTATCTATGACACTTTATCTCCAGGCAGCATGATGACTGGGTGCAGCTGCTTCCTTGGGCTGAGTTCTCCTACAACAACCATACTAGTGCGTCCACCGCTAAAACTCCATTCTTCATTGTCTATGGCCAACACCCTCGTATACCTCTTACTGTTTCCACTACATCCCAGGTGCCTGCAGCTGACTCTGCATTCAGGGACTTTCTACAGAACTGGAAGCAGACTCGATCTTCTATTCGTCTGGCGGTCGACCGCATGAAGAGAAAGGCAGACACAAGAAGATGAGAGCCTCCCCAGTTCCTTCCAGGTACTAAGGTCTGGTTGTCCTCTAGGAATATCCGGCTGAGGGTGCCATCGTACAAGTTTTCTCCCAGGTTCCTTGGACCCTTCGAGATTTTGCAACAAAACAACCCTGTTTCCTACAAGCTTAGGCTGCCTCCTACCCTCCAGATCCCCAACTCCTTTCATGTCTCCCTGATGAAGCCGGTGATCTTGAACCGCTACTCCAAGACTTCCACTCCTGCAGTGGCTCCCAGCGGTTCATCAGAGACTTTTGAGGTTAAGGAGATCTTGGACACTAAAAAAGTAAGAGGAAGAATCTTTTATTTAGTAGATTGGAAGGGGTTTGGTCCAGAAGAGAGGTCCTGGGAGCCAGAAGAGAATCTTAATGCTCCTACCCTCATTAAGAAATTTCTGTCTCGTTCTGGTCCCAGGGCATAAGGGGGGACACTGTAACGTCCGTGGTCGTTGACCACAAACTCTTTCCATCCAGTCGACGCCCTT
Organism: Rhinoderma darwinii; assembly: GCF_050947455.1. Classification (NCBI taxonomy): domain Eukaryota; kingdom Metazoa; phylum Chordata; class Amphibia; order Anura; family Rhinodermatidae; genus Rhinoderma; species Rhinoderma darwinii. Next base: position 295,083,663 of record NC_134687.1, on the reverse strand, counting down.
CTCTCCAGAGATGTCTGCACAGTCGGCCGTCCTGTTCCACAGTGACCACCAGGGTGCGCTCGCGAGCTCAGTCCAGACTTAAGGAGCCAAAGCACACCCAGGTGGGAGATTGAGCTGATTGCTCCCAGAGCACCCTGGGCTATAATAAGGGTTGTGCCCCTCCCTGCAGTGCCTGAGCGTTGTTGTCATACTCTAGTCTGTCTAAGCAAATGGTGTCCTAGTGTTGACCAGTGTTTCCGTTCCTTATACCTGTAACCTGTATCCCGTACTATCCTGGTCAAGTACCGTGTTGAGCTGAAGTCGTGCTGTGCTGTATACCATGCCTGTTTTACTACACCACGCCTGGAGCCTGCATAGTTCCAGCCGAGCCTGTCTTGCTACTATCTGAGCTACCACAGATACACTTTACAAACTATAGACTGTGACCTGTTTCCTGCTGGCCAGCTGCCGTACCGTCAAGGCGGTATAGCCCAGTGGGTCCAAGTACCCAACGTGACAGTGAGTAGTTGTTTTGGCGTTCCATCATAGCCACTGTGCAACTGCAAGATAATCCAAGGATCTGCCGGGATCAGTGAGTGCAATCCATTTACCACATACAGTGAAGGAAATAAGTATTTGATCCCTTGCTGATTTTGTAAGTTTGCCCACTGTCAAAGTCATGAACAGTCTAGAATTTTTAGGCTAGGTTAATTTTACCAGTGAGAGATAGATTATATTTAAAAAAAAACTGAAAATCACATTGTCAAAATTATATATATTTATTTGCATTGTGCACAGAGAAATAAGTATTTGATCCCTTTGGCAAACAAGACTTAATACTTGGTGGCAAAACCCTTGTTGGCAAGCACAGCAGTCAGATGTTTTTTGTAGTTGATGATGAGGTTTGCACACATGTTAGATGGAATTTTGGCCCACTCCTCTTTGCAGATCATCTGTAAATCATTAAGATTTCGAGGCTGTCGCTTGGCAACTCGGATCTTCAGCTCCCTCCATAAGTTTTTCGATGGGATTAAGGTCTGGAGACTGGCTAGGCCACTCCATGACCTTAATGTGCTTCTTTATGAGCCACTCCGTTGTTGCCTTGGCTGTATGTTTCGGGTCATTGTCGTGCTGGAAGACCCAGCCACGAGCCATTTTTAATGTCCTGGTGGAGGGAAGGAGGTTGTCACTCAGGATTTGACGGTACATGGCTCCATCCATTCTCCCATTGATGCGGTGAAGTAGTCCTGTGCCCTTAGCAGAGAAACACCCCCAAAACATAATGTTTTCACCTCCATGCTTGACAGTGGGGACTGTGTTCTTTGGGTCATAGGGAGCATTTCTCTTCCTCCAAACACGGCGAGTTGAGTTAATGCCAAAGAGCTCAATTTTAGTCTCATCTGACCACAGCAACTTCTCCCAATCACTCTCAGAATCATCCAGATGTTCATTTGCAAACTTCAGATGGGCCTGTACATGTGCCTTCTTGAGCAGGGGGACCTTGCGGGCACTGCAGGATTTTAATCCATTACGGCGTAATGTGTTACCAATGGTTTTCTTGGTGACTGTGGTCCTAGCTGCCTTGAGATCATTAACAAGTTCCCCCCGTGTAGTTTTCGGCTGAGCTCTCACCTTCCTCAGGATCAAGGATACCCCACGAGGTGAGATTTTGCATGGAGCCCCAGATCGATGTCGATTGACAGTCATTTTGTATGTCTTCCATTTTCTTACTATTGCACCAACAGTTGTCTCCTTCTCACCCAGCGTCTTACTTATGGTTTTGTAGCCCATTCCAGCCTTGTGCAGGTCTATGATCTTGTCCCTGACATCCTTAGAAAGCTCTTTGGTCTTGCCCATGTTGTAGAGGTTAGAGTCAGACTGATTAATTGAGTCTGTGGACAGGAGTCTTTTATACAGGTGACCATTTAAGACAGCTGTCTTTAATGCAGGCACCAAGTTGATTTGGAGCGTGTAACTGGTCTGGAGGAGGCTGAACTCTTAATGGTTGGTAGGGGATCAAATACTTATTTCTCTGTGCACAATGAAAATAAATATATATAATTTTGACTATGTGATTTTCAGTTTTTTTTAAAATATAATCTATCTCTCACTGGTAAAATTAACCTAGCCTAAAAATTCTAGACTGTTCATGACTTTGACAGTGGGCAAACTTACAAAATCAGCAAGGGATCAAATACTTATTTCCTTCACTGTATGACCGCTTACCGGTCAATACAGAATGGAGTATGTTTTATACGAGTAACTTATACACCGTGCTCATTACCATTTAAATAAAGGACTGGATCTTTGCAACTTTATTTGCTGCATTCATTGGAAATATTTATTTACGAACTCCAATTTGCAAATGTTTATTCGCAACAGTTTTCTACAATCTTGTAACACCTATGTTAAACAGAGATAATATTGGCCACATGGTGTGATTTAAGGCTTCGTTCACATCTGTGTTGGGACTCCATTCAGTCGACTACGGCATTGATTCTGTCAAAACGACGGAACCCTTAAACAACGGTGACAAACGGAAACTATTTGCACTGGATTCGTCACCATTGAAATCAATGGTGATGCATGCGGAAACCTATGGTTTCTGTTTTTTTTGTTTGGATTCTGTTCATGGGTTCCCCTGACAGAAAGGTCAGACCGAACCGATGAATGGAGTCCCAACGCAGAGGTGAACGAAGCCTAAATTATTGCCGTAGACTTCTCTGAAACGATTCAAATAATGCAAATGGTGTTTATGTCTAATGTTTACGCATATGCAAATAACAGATTATGGTGGTTTATGCAACAATTTTTTTAACAGATTAAAGCTCTTTCCCAACCATGAGGGCCCCGTGGTAGGCAATAACACTTTTATCCCCAAGGTGACTTTAATAGTGCAGTTGTGGATTATAATACATTTCATTTTATTGCTATATCTTTTATTTTAGTTATAAGTAGTTTTATTTTTTTAATTATTATTTTTTTTCATTACATTATAATTTTTTTTGCTCATTTATTATGTTTAGGTGATACATTATTGATACATGTGTATTTAAAGTGATCTGAGTACTTTATATGGTTTTTACAACCTTTTTAATGAACATATTATTAACCTTAAATAAGGATAATATCTGTTTGAATTAAGTCGTCTTGAGTGTTTGCATATTTTTTTCTACTTTTAGTCTCCGTGGATACCAAAGATTTAAGCCCGTGCACTCGGCGCCTTATCAAATAATACATTCTGTAGTTGAGCTGCTTATTCATTATCATTTGTCATGAAAATATTGATGTCCTCGTACACTCTTTTAAGTACTACTCCTTAGTTTAGTAATGCCAAGTTATGTAGCTCTTAGGACATGTTCACATGGCTTATTTTCTGGGGGGGAAAACTACGAGGCTGATTTCAAGAGAAAAAGCCTCTGAAAACCATACGTTTTTGTAGAAGAATTTCTAAGCATTTTTTAAGTGTATTTTCAAATGAATTTTGGCGTTGTCAATGGGAAATGTTAAAAAATCTGCTTTAAAAACACCTCAATAAGTGACATGCACTTTTTTTCAAAGCATATATTTATGCGCCGTTTTTTCAAACAGCAGCGTAAAATTAAGCCTTTTCTGAACTACACAACTTTTTACCATTGAAAACAGCAGAAGGCTGTTTGCAGGTGTTTTCAAAGTGTATTTCGGAGTATAATACAAGTGTTTTATGCCGTGAAATATGCCAGAAAATAAACAGTATTAACGTACCCCCAGAGTCACAATTTTAGTATTAGTTATACAACTTCATCATTTTTCCAATAAAATAGTTTCCTGTGGCTCCTATTCATAGTCAATTTAGAGATATGTATTTTTTATAAAACATGAAAACATGCAATGACATCTGCAATTCTATAGGAATATTTTAATTTGTATTATGCAACTGAACCAACACACATGTTCGCACACACACCTTACACTACTTTTCTAAGATATACATCTTTCTAAGGATTACATCTTCAAATAGAATATGACATAAATGTACTACTTTCTATTATTCCACTATGCATTGGGCATATATAACAAACATCACTCAGCCAACTTACCTATGTAGAAGTTAGTTACTGTCCTCATCTGTTTGTGCTTGGAAATAACATAAATAACCAAAGAATTTCCAACAAGCCCCACTACCATGAGCATAGCAAAAAAGAGTGGTACAAGCCAGGCATCCACCAGCTGGGGTGGTTTAGGGGACTCGCTCAGTTCATCTGAGATGTTGGCACATGGGTAAAACAGAAGCCCTAAACAAGAGTCATTAAATAATAAAGCAGAATAGTTTTCCATCAAGGCGCTAATAGAGAAATCCTGCTTCATTTCAGGTGGTACTATGCTAAGCACTTTTATGATGAAGAGGAAATCAATCCAGCAGGAGGTCCAAGGGTGGAGGACACTTGATGGCTGCAGTCACTATAGGTCCTGGAGTCCTGTTTGTCCTGGTTCTTGTTATTGCCACTTGTCTGGCTGAATTGATGAAGAAGGCTTGATCGCAGATTTACGGCATGTGGATGGTTAGTGTATAATCTACAGTGCTATATGAGTTATCATTAGTCCCTGAGAGCAGTAGACTATTCACTATTGCCTAGGAGTAAATGTGATGAGCATGAGGAGCAGGAATGACAGGAGCTGACAGTTAGGAGCTGTCCTTTCAGCACCATAGTAATGAGCTCAGACCTGTGTACTGAGAAATACAACTCCCACTCTCTCCTATAAATGCACTTCAGCAGCTACTGTGGACAGCCTTGCTACTACAGTCATATTTATTGTAGCCTCCTTCAATGCCTAATACTTTGTAGCTGTACATGAGAAAGGACACAGTAGAGCTATCATAAAGTCCACAGTCAATATGGGTATCCTAGTTCATGCATTGATTTTGTCGTTTGTGTGGGAGCAGAAGCACAGTGTAACAATTATTACAGTAGCACATTCTTTTATATTCACTTTGTGTTGTATTATCTTTACTAAATGCTTAGTGTGGGATTGTATAGGGATTATCTCCTCAAGTGGAGGATTTTGTTACAGTAACTAAAAGAATACAATTTTAACGGAATTAATGTAATATAATCAAAGTGTTATATACTGCATATATAATATCATTCACAAGGAATATAATAATGATACAATGATAAAAAGAAAATTAATAAATAAATAACTCTGCATAATTATATCATCTATCGTTTATATAATTTGCTAAACCTGCATAATTTAAAGTCCAGACTGACTTTTGCTGACCGTTTATATTATAGAGCTGTATATAAAGCAATTCCCTACTAAACTGCTATCAGTCACTATATGAAGAGGATGGGCAGGTTTATTGATAGTATGGGAAAGCTCTGTCAGTCCATCAACAGACTCAGGCTGCTTTTTAATAACCTGCTCCATAGACTAAATACTGGATAATTTAATCACTCTCACGTATAAAGTGAGCAATGCTGTGTTAGCAAAAGACGGCATATGCAAGTTAAACCTTATCCTTTTTTTATATATATTTTTTTTTTACAAATTTATCATCTAGCACAGGAATGAGTGAGTTTCCTGAAATTCGTTTCGGGTCTGATTCAGTGAAACTGGCCGTCAGTTTCAATTCAGTCCGAAATGAATTCGTTGTGAAGGTAAAATGCTCCGATTGCCTTAAAAAGTTGTGTATGACACTCTGAGGTCTTCTAGGACTGTATCTGACCACTTTCAAGCTCTTCAATGCCAAGACAGTAATGTCAAAGTGACAGCAACATATATGGCTATGGGTGAACAGATGGTGAACAGATGGTAGCCAGTTGTAACAAACAGCCTGTCTTAAAAAAAAAAAGACTGCTCTGTTGGACTTTTTAAGCTAATTAAAAAACAGTCCAAAAATGGTCTCTTTTTGGTGACACATGCCTGCCGGTGTTTATGCACACAAGGTGGTATCGGAGGAAAGAAATGCTTTTTAACAAATGGTCCAAAAATTATCCCTTTTTGCGCTCAGATGCCTGCCACTATTTATACACACATGGTGGTAACGGAAGAAGCAATGGCTTTTTAAAATCTGTTAAAAAATTATCCCTTCTTGGGGGCAGATGCCTGCCAGTGTTTATACACACAAGGTGGTATCAGAAGAAGCAATGACTTTTTAACAAGCAGTCCAAAAATTATCTCTTTTTGGAGAGCACCAACAGGTTTAATGTTATTTTAAAGAAAAATAATATATATATATTTTCCACCACTTCCACGACTAGATGTGCCAGTGACAGTAAGGCTGGGTTCACACGACCATGTTCCGTCCGTAATGGACGGAATGTATTTCGGCCACAAGTCCCGGAGTGAACACACTGCAGGGAGCCGGGCTCCTAGCATCATAGTTATGTACGATGCTAGGAGTCCCTGCCTCTCCGTGGAACTACTGTCCCGTACTGAAAACATGATTACAGTACAGGACAGTTGTCCTGCAGCGAGGCAGGGACTCCTAGCATCGTACATAACTATGATGCTAGGAGCCCAGCTCCCTGCACTGTGTTCGGTCCGGAACTTCCGACCGAAATACGTTCCGTCCATTACGGACTTAACATGGTCGTGTAAACCCAGCCTAAGCCTGATGGTCCTGGAAATTGAAGAAGCAATGGCTTTTTACTGTATTTGTTTGAAAAAAGTTGTCTGTATCAGCAGGCAGCAGCAGACTATCAGCACTAGGATTTAAACGTAAATTAAAATCTATTTATTTGAAAAAAAGTTGTCACTTAGACACAGACTAAAGTATAACGGCGCTGTATAAATGATTGATGAAGAACAATACGCCAATTTTTGGAGGCACTATTAGATATAGGCAAAACAAAGAGTTATGTAACTTTTGTGACCTCTGTTTCAGTAGGCAAAAGCACACTATCAGCACCGGGATTAATATTATTGAAGATTTGTGAATGATGTGATGAAGATTGGTGATTCACAAATTAATGTAAGAATTTTCTAGCTGTAGCAGCACTCACTCACTGACTGCCAGTGCCTGCCTTACTAACACACTGGCTTACTTCTATGTCTTTCTAAAATCTTTCTCTCTATGAAATTATTGTAAATCTATGTCACGGGGCCTATGGGATAATCTTTCACTGGGCCAGCAGAGGGTGGTGTTCCACTTTGTCACCAAGGGATTTGACATAGGGATAAACCAGGGAGCAGAGTCTAAGAAGACCCCTTGTATTCACCCTTTAACACCTTTACAGGGATCTGAACTTTACTGCATGGGAACCCCAGGTCGCTACCCCATAGTAGTCTCCCTTGGTGACAGCCCACGTAAACAGGCGTAGTGCAAACTCAATAGGCTGTAAGATGAGTCAGATATAGCAAAAGTCAGGGCATGCAGCAAGGTTTGTCACAGGGCAGGCGTCAGTGAACTCTGGCAAGTGCTTGGGCCCACTACCCTTCGGGGGCCCACTCGGCCGCCAGGTGCTGACGCTGCCGTCATAGCTCCTCCAGGAGTGGAATCCACGGCCAGAGTGTTGCCGATGGGATTCCGCTTCTAGAGGGAGCCCCTGTCTAGGAGGCAGCGTAACTACCGCTGTAGCAGCCATAGCAGCTGATACTGGGCCCGAGGCATAAGGGGGCATGTTCCGCCCACTGTCACGCCCCCCCCCCCATGCCCAGTGGCCTCACTAGAAGCTGCTATATCTGCTACAGCGGTAGCGACGCTTAGGAAGCAGATACTATTGAACGCAATGGCAGAGCAGGGAGGTAGCTTACTACTGTGCCATTTACAAGGCTACAGACTCCCAGGCGGAGTGCTAATAGCGCTCTGACCGGAACTCCGTCCCTGGGGTTGCCCCTAAAATCACTGTCCTTACATGGACAGTGATGTCAGGAACAGAGCAGTGTCTCAGGCAGTGTGCTAGTAGCGCTCTGCCCGGGTATTTGGCTCTTGTAATGACGCTCAGATCACTATCCATATATGGACAGTGATGTCAGGGGCTTCCTCAGAGCCGGAGCAGAGCCTGTGCCAGTGCTCTGCCTGGGACTTCAGCTGTGCACCGGACATCACTATCCATATATCAAGCCATTGGGGTGCAGGGTCCCAAGTTTGTATATCCAAAAGCTTCCCCTCTGTTTTAATCTAATGAATCTATTAGGTACTGTATATCTACAGGAATGCTTTATATTGGAGTACCTAAAGGAATGCTAGTTACTCCAATAGAAAGCATTCCTGTAGATATACCTAATAGATTCATTAGATTAAAACAGAGGGAAAACTTTTGGACATACAAACCCCAATGGCTTCAATGACATAACCGAATCTGCATTAGATTAATATCAGTATACTGTTTTTGTTCTCATTTATATATATATCTGTTTTGATTTTGTTATTATTACCGGTATTATTAATTTTTCTTTCTCATTACCAATATACATTCTCATCTATGCATATATATTTATGTATATCCCATTATCCCTTGTATTCGTCCACTTATTTATTTCCCCATTTAATTTTTTTCTATCAATTTTTTCTTTGCAAACAGGCACCACTCATTATTATCGTTTTCCATCATTATTTTTAACATTCCCATCAATTTCAGACCTCGTATATACAAATTTTTCATTACAACCCTGTATAAATCATTACTTTACCCCCTTTATATAATTTATCCTTTCTTACCTTTTCCGAGTGGTCCGCCACTTCCCTATGATTAACATCTATACATCACGATATTACACTTGATCAGTCTCTTCATCTTCGTTTGCGCGTCCCCCCGCATCCAACGATTCCTTTTTTGGCCCCTCTCGGCCACCGTAACTCTGTGGTTGCCATGACACCAGGGACATCACATAGACAAACTAGGGAACAACAACAACGCTCAGGCATCGAAGCAGGGGGCTGGACCCCTCTTATAGTCCAGGGTACTCACGGATCAAAGTTTGTCAAAAGGTCCGGTGCGCGCGCTGCCCCTTTAAGAGCAGGGACGAGCGTGTGCGCTCACACTATGGGATCCGGCTGAGGTGAGTGGACGCGAGCACTGGCGTCTCCTGAGGAGGAGGCTGGGGCCAGCGCTTGCCGACTCGTGGCTGCAGCTGTCAGGAGGGGATCGGAGCTGACAGCCCGCAGCCACGGACATTACACCCTGGCAGAAGAGGCAAACCCTCCTGCATCCCTCACAAGACCATACCACGCAGTGGAGGCATTGCGTTGAATTACACGGCGAGAAATATGTAAAACCCCCCCTTCTTAATGTTGGAGGCTTAACTAGGGGTTGTTAGACTATCTGCCGTCTTGCTTCTGGGACGCGATAACCTACCGACTACGTCAATTTGTAAGAACACGGCCTGAGTGATATAAGGCCTATGCAGGGTTGTCGCGGAAAAGATGGTATAGAGATAAGGAGTAGTGGCAAAACAAAGTCTTAATTCAGACCGGTGTTACCTCACACCCAGTCACAGCAATGGCAAAAATGCTTCTCAATAGTTGAGGCACAGTTTCTTAAACAGTTTCCAGTCGGTTTAGGCAGACAATGATGTCTGTCAGGATCATTCTTTCACAGAACAGAGTCAAGGGAAAACCTCTCTGATACGGGGGACGTCCTTATAATTTCCAGGCCTGGCACTAGGCCAAGTGGCGGATTATCATTATGGCGGTTCGGGCGGTCGCCCGGGGTCCAAGGCTCCCAGGGGGACCATGGCTGCTCGAACCGCACAAGACCGCATGGGCCCCCTCATGCCAGGTGGCGTCGCTAGCACTGGAGGGGGCCCCGGTGCTAACGGCAGCCACATTCATTTGTATCTGAGTCCTCAGATACAAACGAATACTATAGGCTGCAGGCCACATTAGGCTTGCAGCCTATCAGGCGATGGGAAGACTCCCTGCGCAGGCCGGCGTGATGAGGTACTGCATCACGCCGGTCTGCGTAAGCGTCTAGTCGGGAGGCTTCACATGCGTCCAGCTTGAGCGGCCGCCACGAGAACGCAGCAAGGTAAGTAAAATATATATTTATTTATTTTTAGCGCTGTGCATATATTCAAGGAGGGGGGGATTGTTCCGTGACACTATATACAAGGGGGGGAGTTCTCCGTGACACTATATACAAGGGGGGAGTGCTGGGTGGCCCTATATACAAGGGGGAGGGTAGTGCTGTGTGGGCCTATATACAAGGGGGGAGGGGAGTGATCTGGGACACTATATACAAGGGGGGGAGTTCTCTGTTACACTATATACAAGGGGGAGGGGAGCATTGTGTGGTACTATATACAAAGGTGGGAGCGATGTGTGCACTATATACAAGGGGGGAGCGCTATGTGGCACTATATACAAGGGGGAGCGCTAAGTGGCCCTATATACAAGGGGGAGCGCTATGTGGCCCTATATACAAGGGGAGCGCTAAGTGGCCCTATATGCAAGGGGGAGCGCTGTGTGGCCCTATATACTAAGGGGGAGCGCTGTGTGACACTATATACAAGGGGGGGCTGTGTGGCACTATCCACAGCGGTATGTTTGTGGCGCTCTTTACAGGGGGGCTCTGTGGCGCTATATATAAGAGGGGGAGGGTTGTATAGAGCTATCTATAGGGGGCTGTGTGTAACGCTCTACGGGGGGATGTGTGTGGTGCTATCTATGGGGGTGTGTAATATCTACAGGGGCTGTGTGTGGCGCTATCTATAAGGGTGTGTAATATCTACAGGGGCTGTGTGTGGCACTATGTACAGGGGGCTGTGTATATGTGGTGTTCTACAGCGTTTGGTATTATTATATTCAGGCGCGCAGTCTTTGGTGCTATTATATTTAGGGTCACAGTATGTGGCACCATGATAACTTTATTTTCGTTTATAGGTGGGGAAATGTTGGAAAAGTGTGGAGCCGCAAACATCTGAGTGGCAAATTCTGCAGAAATGGGTCATGGCCGGGAGAAGTCGTCATGAGCTCTGGTTTGGATGGTGAAGAAAAGAGGAAAAAAACTACTAGAATCTGAGACATCGTCACCTGTGAGTCACTAGATTTATAGAGAATCTGTCAACTCTCCTGACATGTTTATTATAGGAAATCCTTGTATTTCACAAAAAGTCTTTCTGCAGTCCAGGACTGATAGACAATTCCCCTTGTCAGGAGGATGTGTCCCTGCACAGTGTGATACTGTCAGTATGTAGGGACACAGCCCTGTGACAAGGGGAATCGTAACACCCATTTGTTAATGCTTGCCCAAAAAGGTAGTGTTAAAAATAGTTACGGCGCGACAGGGCGGTGGTGCTGAAGGGGGGCCCAAGTTTGGGTAACAGCCTAGGGTCCATGGTCTACTTAATCCGCCACTGACTAGGCCCCTACTAGCTTGCTGCTTACTTGCTGCTCTGCTCCACTCCCATGTGGAGAAGCTCCTGTCCATCACTTGCTGACCATAGCTATGCACCGCACACACACAGAGAGGCTCCTGCCCATCACCCGCTGATACTCCAGGACTCACTGAATCTTTATCTCTTGCACTTGTGCTGCACAGCTCCAAACAACAGCCTTGCACAGCAGCAGCTTGTCCTTTATAATTCTTTGCCTGCACACTGAACACAGGATGGCTGGAACAACTGCCTTTTATAAGAACAATGCCACCCCCAGTGTGAGGACACAGTGTAGCCATGCTGCGATGTCACCAAACTGTTATGGAACAGCACAAGACCAACCAAGATGGCGTCCGGGCCAATCCTCCCAGCACCAGACAAATTTGGACCACAGTGAGCCAACCTCCATTTCCTGTACCTGCCAGATAAAAACAAACTTTACCATGTAAACATAACAATCACATAAACAGCATACATGACATATCTTCTTGGGTAAAGTCCTGGGGGGAAAAAAGCCAATATAATGCATCACTTAAAGACACAGTGCAATAAATTAAAATCACCACATTTGGCCTAATACAAGTGAACCCCTTAAAAAAATTGGGTTTCTCCCCACACTCTTACAGAATAACCTTTATTTCCTTTTGTCTGAACAGTGCCAGACATGAAAGGTAACAGAATAATGCTGTAGTTGGAGAGATAGACTTCACATATCTTTTAACTAAAGATACTAATCCTTCCTTTAGTTTAAAGGGATGATAGTACAGTAAATACACCAATCATTACACATGATGTGTTTTAATGGACTACTTATGGTCTTAAAGAAGGTCGTGGGAAATTCTCGTACAGTGTTATGTAATGCACCATTCATTGGAGGTTACTGTACATACAGTGCTATGAAGTACATACAGTATCTCTCTGATGAATGACACATTATGAACAAGATGTATGTACTATACAATTGTGGGAGATGGGTACTTGTGAGCAGTCTAATGGCTTATATTGAACCAATTGAAAGCAAGGTCATGCTATGTGAAGTCTTCCTGTGTATATATACAATTTATATAAATTGTTCAATGCAAAAACATAACATAAAGATAATTCCTGAGCTTTGACTTCCTGCTGAATAAGGTGCAGGCCATTCCATCCAACAATATACCATTATCTAATAATTTGTTGGTTAGGAAGCTGTCTTTTCTCTACGAGACTTGCACTGAATAAATGCAAAGCATGCTACGCTCACTCATATCATCTTGTTCAACTCTTCACAACTCCCATATGTGCTCATATTAAAGGGATTAAGCTCCACACAATGAAATTAATTAATGAAGTATAAAGAGGGGTTGACTGTTTTACTCACAGGCTGCAGCGGTCACATGGAACACAGCGTCATCACAGGAGGCCGGGCTGCACGAAGAATAGTGTTACGACTGCAGCCACGGACCGCCGCTGCTCACCTTCGGCAAATGGTCATGACCGCAGTCTCCTGGCCGTCTGCCAGCGTCGCCCTCGCCCTGGAGACGCCAGCTGGCACGGTCTTCTAGTCCTGGACTGTGCTGTAGGGTGCGCACGCGTGCTCGTTCCCGGCCTTAAAGGGCCAGCGTGCACTCTCTAAAGTTTCCCTAACCTATCCCCAGATCACCCTGGACTAGAAAAAGGGCTCTGCCTTTCCCCTCCTTGCCTAAACATTGTAAAGAGGTTCAGATAGCACCAGATACGGGGGGGGGGGGGGTTTGCACGGATAAGGGCCCAACCCGATAATGAGTATAAAAAGAGTATCCGGCACACCAATTTGAAACAAAGGTATTTGTTTTAATTTTTTTTTACTACTGTCATCTAGTGGAGGATCATACTCGTGTGCATTACTTCCTTAACTTGTGTCTCTAGATACTATCGTACAGTTGGACTGTCACCATGTTTGATTATACACTTGTAATGTCGGGGTAGGGAGACAGACAGGTGAGCCCTAATCTACCCGCCACTCAGTCCCTGCCTACTTGCACGACCCATCCTAGGCGACGGCGTACAACTGGGCGACGATCCCTACGCTCAATATGTGCACGACAGACAAAACAAGACAATGGCACACAGAAGCAAAGGGAAGTGGGGCAGTTGCCCACGGCAACACCGTGAGCAACAAGAGTAGTGGACAAGCCGAGTCAAACCAGGAGAGTACGTGGTAGCAAAAGCAGAGCAGGAGAATAGTCAGTCAAGCCAGGGTCAATATGAAGCAGAGGTCAATGGTAATAGCAGGAACAGCAGAGCCAGGAAACAAGAGAATCACAGGCAAAGGACAAGCAGCAAATGAAGGTATAAATAGACCAAGGGCGGGAGCTAGAACAATCTGGCCAGGCTGTGATAGGTTCTCCCACTCCTCAGCCTACCAGCCTGAGTGGTAGTAGATCGAGTCACTCTAGCAGACCTAGGAACAGATGCAGGCTGATTAACCGCGGGCGTCGACACAGAAGCTGTGTCAGGCAAATCCTTTACAACACTGTTGCTATAACCTTATGTTGTATCTACACCTGTGATTTGATGTTTCTACCTGCCCCTGATTGTGTATTCTACAAATTTTTTTCTCTGCCATTTGGAATAATTGTTTGTCTAACTTCAATACACAAAAAATTTATTTATGTAATACCCTTGTTGTTTTCTCCCCCCCTTCCTTTGTGTCTTGTTATGTTTACTTACCTTGATTATTGTTCTTTAATTATTCTAGTGCCTGGAGAAGGTCGCTTAGACCGAAACGTTGCACTCTGCCACTGGCGCACTCTGGCACTGGCATTAAAAAAAAAAAATTACCTTTATTTCAAATTGGTGTGCTGGATACTTTTTTTTATACTTGCCTAAACATTGTTGTAATTTCAGTGTTCCCGTGCCCTGCTACCTGTATCCTGTATCCCGTGCTGTGTTTAGTTCTTGAGCCTGTCTAGTGTTGGGTGTCCTGAGCCACGTTATACACCACGACTGGTGTCATCTGCCACCCCTGATATCCTCCGCCATGTCTGGCGCAACCTGCCACGCCTGCTGGTATACTCGACGTCTGGTATCATCTGCCACTCCTGGTACCATCCGCCATGTCTGGCGCAACCTGCCACATCTAGCCCCATCTGTGCCAGAGCCTCTGCCATTGGACTATCTCAGGTACTCTTGTGCTACAAACTCTCTGTATAAGACTTTGCATAGACTATGACTTGGCCAACTGCCTCTCCGCTACGACGGACGGGGGGGATAAGTATTGTCTTGTTTTTTTTTTCAAGCATTGCTTTCGGCAGCGGAGTTTATAGCACCACAATTTGGACATTATTCGGCCGGAATTCCAGCAGGTCCTAGGACGGATACGCACATACTTTTACGCAGCTTGTCCACCCTGTTTGAACATACCCTTAAAGGACCTCGCTTTGGCAAACATTTGCATGGCCAAACACCAATGTTGGTACACAATAAAATGCACATATACAGTACCACATGTACTAAAGACTAACCCAACACTTGTATTACTGTTATGTATTCCTTTTATAAATCACCCATTAGTGGTATTTTAATCGATGCTTAATAAATGCTTAAAATTTTCATCATACATCTCTAGAGTTTTGGATCTCCACATAGAAGTATGTTATACTGTAAAGGATCTGCCAGACACAGCTTCTGTGTCGACGCCCGTGGATAATCAGTCTGCACCTGCTCCTAAGTCTGAGAGAGTGACACGATCTTCTACCAGTCAGGCTGGGAGGCTGAGGAGTGGGAGAGCCTATCACAGCCTGGCCAGACGGAGCTAGCTCCCGCCCTCTGTCTATTTATACCTGCATTTCCTGCTCCTCCTTTGCCTGTGATTCTGTCTGCGTCCTGGCTCTGCTGCTGCTGCTTGAACATTTGTCCTCTGCTTCATTTTGACCCTGGCTTTACTGACAATTCTCCTGCTCTGCGTTTGGTACCTCATACACTCCTGGTTTGACTCAACTCGTTCACTACTCTCCTGCTCTGCGTTTGGTAGCTCGTACACTCCTGGTTTGACTCGGCTCATTCACTACTCTCGTTGCTCACGGTGCTGCCGTGGGCAACTGCCCCATTTTCCTAACTTCTGTGTACCCTTGTCTGTTTGTCTGTCGTGCACTTATTGAGCGTAGGGACCGTCGCCCAGTTGTACGCCGTCGCCTAGGACGGGCCGTTGCAAGTAGGCAGGGACTGAGTGGCGGCTAGATTAGGGCTCACCTGTCTGTCTCCCTACCCCGTCATTACATATTCCTTTTCTAGAGGCATTTACAAAGAATAAAATTTAGCTGTTCACATGAGATGAACACTATGAACTGTGACATTTTGCCTTTCATAATTAAGGTCCATTTTGAGCATAATTTCTAAATTACATGGCAAATCTCAGATGTTTCATTACACTTGAAACCAAGGAGTACTATCGATTAATAACACTTCACAGTCATCCTAGCTTTTAGGTAATGTTCTGCTGCTTTGATAATTTATGGTATGGTATTCTCATTTCTTGCACTGGTAGAAAAAACATGTTAGTCTGATGAAAACAACATAGATGAAATTATGATAGCTTCCAACAAAATCAAATGATTACAGAATTGTATTAAAGTAGATTTCTGGGATTTCTTTTTCTATCCATACCTCTTAATTATTAAGAATAAGGGGAATTTCCAATTACATGTTTTAAAATAGAACAACCCTTCAACCCTCCCTACGGCAACCACTGACCTGAGCGCCGCTGCAAGTAAACATTGCAGCGGTGCTCAGGTCCGTACATGGTCCCCTCTCTCTCACTGTCTGTGCAATGTATGGGACAACTGTACATTGCACAGAGAGTGTCCCCGCTGGGGTCATGTCCAGGGGCGTAACTAGGAAAGACTGGGCCCCATAGCAAACTTTTGACTGGGGCCCCCC
Source organism: Rhinoderma darwinii (assembly GCF_050947455.1). Classification (NCBI taxonomy): domain Eukaryota; kingdom Metazoa; phylum Chordata; class Amphibia; order Anura; family Rhinodermatidae; genus Rhinoderma; species Rhinoderma darwinii. Next base: position 295,067,481 of record NC_134687.1, on the reverse strand, counting down.
CTCCCCCGGGTGTCACACAACCCCCCCTTGTAGATAGTGCCTTTTTTACAAACCGCCCCTTTTGATAACGCCATACAGCCCCCCTGTAGATAACGCCATACAGCCCCCTTTGTAGATATCTACAGAGGGGGCTGTATGGTGTTATCTACGGGGGGGCTGTATGCCGTTATCTACGGGGGGACTGTATGGCATTCCCTACAGGGGGACTGTATGGCGTTCCCTACATGGGGGGACTGTATGGCGTTCCCTACAGGGGGGGCTGTATGGCGTTCCCTACAGGGGGGCTGTATGGCGCTATCTACAGGGGGGCTGTATGGCGCTATCTACAGGGCGGCTGTATGGCGCTATCTACAGGGGGGACTGTATGGTGTTACCTACAGGGAGTCTGTATGGTGTTCCCTACAGGGGTGGTCTGTAGGGAACGCCATACAGCCCCCCCCTGTAGGGAACGCCATACAGCCCCCCCCCTGTAGGGAACGCCGTACAGCGTCCCCCCCCTGTAGGGAACGCCATAGAGCGTCCCCCCCTTGAGGGAACGCCATACAGCATCCCCCCATGTAGGGAACGCCATACAGCGTTCCCCCCCTGTAGGGAACGCCATACAGCATCACCCCCCTGTAGGGAACGCCATACAGCGTCACCCCCCTGTAGGGAACGCCATACAGCGTCCACCCTCCCAAAAAAATGCGACCTACAGTGTGTCTTACTAAAAGACATGTATCCCCTATCCACAGGATAGGGGAGACATGTGTGATCGCTGGCAGCGATAGGGAGAACGGGGGACTGAAAGTCCCCTGAAGTTCTCCATGACTAACCTCTGACTTCCGGCGTCTGCGTAGCTCACTAAAAATTAAAGGAGCGATGGTCACGCATGCGCACAAGCGGGACCGGCACTCCATTCATTTCTCCGGAGCTGCCGACACAGACCCTGGAAGTCCGAGGTTTGTGATGGAGAACTTCAGGGGACTTTCAGTCCCCCGTTCTCCCTATCGCTGGCAGCGATCACACATGTATCCCCTATCCTGTGGATAGGGGATTCATGTATTTTGTTTAATGGCAGAGCGGGGAGATACCTCCCTGCTCTGCCGTACTGTTCAGTGGCGTCCCGCTGTAGCAGCCATAGCGGCTGCTAGCGGAGCCTCCGGCCATGGCGACACGGGTCACCTCATGCCGCGGGTCCCGTAGCAGCCGCTACTGCTGCTACGGCGGTAGTTACGCCACTGGTCATGTCAGATACTAACAGCTTGGCTGCAGCAGTGACACACTCTCTCTGCAATGTACCGTTGTCCCATACATTGCACATACAGTAAGATAGGGCAAGTCAAAAGTCAACAGCAAAACGTTGCTTATAGTAAACCATAAGGTTGCTGCTTTTATTTTCCAAAGGGCCTCTGCAAAATGAAAACTGGAAACGTATTGGTTGCTGTCGGCAAATGCCCCATGGTTGCACTAGTTTTGATGAATCTTCTCACAAACAAAGCAGGGAGCCGCTGAGTAATGGTGGCACCTGCTCTGGTCGACTTGGCCCATTTACTATATGGAACTTACACTGGGGATAACGGCTCATTAATGGGGGTTCAAGAGCCAGACCCACAGCAATCAGCTGATTTCTGGGGTGGCTATCTTTACAAAAATGGTTGTCTTCATGAGACAGAACTTTTATACACAGAGCGCCCATGCCTGTGGTTGAATTATATATTTTGTATTTTTTTGGACTATAAGACGCACCAGACTATTGCACAAACCCATGTCCAAACCTCCACCATATGTCAGTACGAAAGACAATTGATGCCCCCTAACGCCTCATTCACATGGCAGGGTTTCCCGGCCGGGTGCCGGCCGTTCATAAATCGGCCGGCACCCGGCTGCATTAGGAATAATAGACCCCTAATGGGGCTATTCACACGACCGATTTTTTGACGGCCGGGAAAACCGCCCGTCAAAAAATAGGACATGCTCTATTTTCGCCCGGGTACCCGGCCGCCCGGCTCCCATAGAAGTCTATGGGGCCGGGTAATACCCGGCCATCACCGGGATGTGTCCCGAGTGACGGCCGGGTTTTCCGGCTCTTGCGCTCTATCTCCTCTTCCTCACAGCGCAGAGTGCATGTGAGGAGGAGGAGTTGATGCCATTCTGACGAATGGCATCGCTGTACACGGTGTGGCAGGGCCGGGGTGTACAGAAGGTGGAAGGGAGCGCTGCGCTTGCTCCCTTCTCCTGCTTGTTTTAAAAGCACCCTGGCCCGGCGACACCTTTGATGGCGCCGCTAGCAGCTGCTGCAGCAGCTGCTGCTGCTGCTGCTACTACTACTGTAGCGACGCCACTATAGCAGAGCGGGGAGGTATCTCCCCGCTCTGCTATGTGCTAGCCGCACTTTAGCTCCTTGAAGGAGCGGAATCCCCGTGTGTTCGGGGATTCCGCTCCTGGACAGAGCGCTTGATGTCTCTGTCCATATCTGGGCAGTGACATCAGGGGAAACTCCTGAAGCGGAATCCCTGAACACATGGGGATTCCCCTTCAGGAGTTGCCGCTGATGTCACTGTCCGGATCTGCCCGGCCCGGCACGGATGCATAACTTTATGCAAACCGGCCGGGCAGAATGGCCGATTTTACCGGCCGGCACTCGGGCTCGGACGCGACCCGGTCGTGTGAATCCCGCCTAAAACCCATCAATTTTGTCACATGCATGAATGGGGCGATGAGCAACAGTGTTTCCATCACTCCTCATTGACTTTAACGGGAAAAGACATGCTTTGCAAAAGTGTGAATGGACCCTAATTCTGACTGACTATGAGGATACTGGTCTCAGACCCCTCCAACCAGGCATTTATGACATATCCTGTAAGAGTTAGCATTAATTCATTAATTGTACTACGGGTGGGAGGCGGTATTAAATGTACTGTATGTAGGTGGTAGCTTTCATGGATCGTGATCTGGCTTAACCCCTCGTGGTGCACCATCTGGCTGGCAAGGCACTTGTCATTTTGTCTGGAGTTGTTGCATTCCATTACCTGGGCAATTCTACAACTCTCTGTTCTGTGTTGTGTACGGCTCAGCTGCAGGATCAACGTCTGGCAGCAGTGTGTGATGTCATATGCTGGAGACTTTAAAGGGAAGCTGTTCCTGGAATTCCTTGCTTGACTCTCAGCCATATTGGTGAGTTTCCTGGCACTTTTACTATACCTTATTATTCCCTGTGTTTGACAATGCTTTGTGTTGACTTCACTTTATCCGATGATCCATGCACCAACCTTTGGATTGACCCTGCACTTTCCTCCTGATACTGATCTCTGAGCTGACTTTGCTTGCCTGTTACTAACCCGGATCTGTTTTGACCATGATACTAATTATACCTGCCATCTGCAGCCTGACTGTCTATTGGGGATCATACTGACAAAGTTTATACCTCATTGCGGGGATTAAGGGTGAAGAATTGGGGATTCCATAGACTCCGCACCACAGGTTAGCCGGCACCATCTCAATAACAGTCTCTGTCACTTATCTTCCTTGCCTGCTGCCAAATCTCTCCTGCGCTGGAAGGCAGCTCCATTTCTTACAAATTTGCATAGTGTCACTGAAGTCTGTTCCTATTTTGCTGTGCTACTCTGCATCATCACTCTTGAGTCATCAGACCGGCAACTAGGTACGCTCTTGAATTCTAGCGAAAAGTCTGCAAACTCAAGAAAAATAATAACTTGTTGCTCCTGATTAGTGATACCTAAAAATCCAATCAGTGCGTACAACAATAACTACTGTCTGTCTCCACAGCTGTCTCTGCTCTTTAGTGTTCCTCTTCACTGCTAACCCTCAAGATTTGTGTTCTATTCAAAACAGTTATTCTACATCCAGAAAGTTTAGAAACACATCTATATTGTTTCCAAGAAAATGAACTAGCTGGAAGAGATGAGAAAACAAGTTCATTCCAGTGCTCATTGAAATTTAACAATGAGACAGGGTTCAAGCAAAATATAATCAGCCTTTATGAGATCTATAACACATTTTTCAGGAGTAAATTTTGTCAAAAATACTACACTTTTTAATACAGCGCCATCCAGTTAAATAAAATAATTGTTTTTGTTACAATGGGTTCCTATAGGCAACATATACCACTGTATGCCTATACAGTGGTATACATTGAAGCCTTCCATCGGAGGTATATGTTGACAAATACAGTAAGCAATCCTGGACTAACAGGTTCTGCACACCAAATTCTTCCTTGCTTTTAACTGTTGTCTGTATCCCAAGAAACAGCAGTATAAATGGTTTTCATTTAGTGTATTTTATGTATCACGAGCTAAATTCTTTATAGACAACTGGTGTTCAGATTTCCAAATATCTACATCTACTGTCTTACTTAGATTATAACTGAAGTATTTAACATTTAAAGGGAAATGCCACGACAACTCATTCTGGAGCTTAGCAGAGTGACTCAGATACCAATTATTTGTACAGATGTGTGAAAGCTTTTCAATAAGTGCATGTGGGCCTTTAGAACCACATTTTCACTCCGTGTCAAGCAATTACATATCTTCAAGATGCCTATTGTAAAGGAAGCTTTTAAGCACCAATACAATATGATATGACAATATTTATATACTATTAGAGCTAAGTCTGTTACCACTATGACTGTTGCGTCATTGATCCTTTGTTGCTGAACTTGGCAGAAAAAAATGGACATAGTCATATCCTTTTATTTATTTTCCTTCCAGTTGGTCAGTCCCTTCCTTAAAAGCACTATAAATATTTGGGTTGGAACACTGTGCACAGAAGGTTATTATATACATAACCTCTAAATGCAGAATATAGTACTTAAATATATTTTAAATAAATACAAAGGCTGATTTATTCCAATGGGCAGCAATCAAAACATACAAGCCAATGTGGATTAAAACAAAGTAAAAAGAGAAAAATACTGTAACTCTGAAAGAACAGAATATATATAACATAGGCACTGTAACATTTTAACATATAATTACATAAAAAGCAAACTGCTTAAAAAGGGTTTTCCAATGTCTGATCATTGGGGGCCCAAAGAACGGGGCTTCTCTATTCCCAGCACAGAGGTGGCTGCACATATACAGACATTAACCAAAAAAGCTGAACTCTGCTTTTTCTGCATCTTTCAATTACAAGACAGTGTAGATGAAGAACTGGGACTTATTAATGGAACGGGGGGGGGGGGGGGGTGTAACAAACGGTGGGATTAGAACAGTTAATAAGTAAAAAAGAAAAATAGCTCTATACCTTGAAATTGTATGCTAACCAACGCTGGAAGCCTAACAAATAAAACTGATGAGCTGGAATTAGTCATGTCAGAGGAATAAAATTGTGTATGACGTAGTGCCGATAACTGAGATATGCCCTTAAAAATGGAAAGGGTTAGGGGTTTGTCTTTAAAGATGACCTTTCACCTGCCCATTGTCATAAAGGGTGTGTGGAACCACTGGGCCGTACCGCCGTAGCGGGATAGCAGCTGCCCAAACAGTATACCGCAGTGAAATACAGCAGGCGTAGTATACGACACAACACGACTCCAACTCTCAACGGCACAGGAACAAGGTAGCACGGGATACAGGATACAGGTAGCAGGAATGGGAACACTGGGAACTGGAAAACACTAAGGAACCATTTGCAAAGACTAACACGGGTAACACAACAAAGCTCAGGCAATGAAGGAAGGGGCAGGGCCCTTCTTATAGTCCAGGGTGATCATGGGAGAAATCAGTCAATCTAAAGCATGTGTGTGTTCTGGCCCATTAAAGCCAGGAATTAGCTCAAGCGCGCACTCTAGTGGTCACTGCAGGACAGGACGGCCGCACGTGCTGGCATCTCTGGGAAGGAAGACGTCTGCAGGATGATCGGAGTCTGCAACCGCGGACGTTACATCCATACATGTGCTGCTGAGTGCAGCATGTAATGGGCAGGGCTTCACAAACACTGTCTCACTTGAAATCATTTTTCGAACTTCCTCCGTTATTTACATATCGGTGCCGCAAGGGGACGTGATGTCTTCGCTCTGACACTGTCCAATCAGCTACGGACAGTGTCAGGGTGGCTTGCACTGTGTTCCCTTCTGCGAGAACACACCCAGACTGGTGGTTCTGCATAAAGCGCTCTCTCAGTCTGTGTTTGTTCTGTGTGTGTTCTCGTAGTCGACTACGCTATTGATTCCGTCAAAACGACGGAACCCTTGCAGAACGGAGACAAACAGAAATCATTGGCACCGGATCCGTCACCATTGAAATCAATGGTGACTGAAACGGAAACCTATGGTTTCCGTTTGTATTTGTCTGAGCTCCGTTTCGACAGAAAGCTCAGACGGAACATCGGAACGGAGCCCTAGCACAGATGTGAACGAAGCCTAACTCCATATCAGCATGAGTTTATGAGGGATCAATCCTGTCAAACTAATTTTATCAGCTTCTATGAGAAGGCAAACTCTAGACTGGAATAGGGTGAATAATTGCATGTCACATATCTTGATTTTTCCCAAAGCATTTGATCCTGTGCAGCATAGAAGGTTGTTACATAAAATGAGAATGCTGGGACTGGGGAAAATGTGTGTAAGGCTTTGTTCACCTCTGCGTCAGGACTCCGTTCAGGGGTTCCATCGGAGCTTTCTGTCAGGGCAACCCATGAACTGAACCCTGACTGAGACAAACGGAAACCATTGGATCCGTTTGTCTCCGATGTGCAAGGGTTCCGTCGTTTTGACAGAAGCAATACAGTAGTCGACTATGGTATTGCTTCTGTCAAAACGAAGAAGCTTAGCACAACGGAGACAAACGGAAACCATTTTTACCGGATCCGTCACCATTGAAATCTATGGTTTCCGTTGGTCTCAGTCAGGGTTCTGTTCATGGGTTCCCCTGGCGGAAAGCTCCAACAGAACCCCTGGACAGAGTCCTGACGCAGACGTGAACGAAGCCTAAGTGGGTAAATAACTGGCTAAGTAAAAAAAACTAAAACATATCAACGGTACATATTCAGATTGCGTCAACATTACTAGTGGATTACCACAGAAGTAAGTATTGGGACCTATTCTCCTTAACCCCTTCACGACCCAGCCTGTTTTGGCCTTCAGGACCCAGCCAATTTTTTCAAATCTGACATGTGTTAATTTATGTGGTAATAACGTTGGAATGCTTTTACCTATCCAAGCGATTTTGAGATTGTTTTCTCGTGACATGTTGTACTTTATGTTTGTGAATCGATAATTTTGGTATTTATTTCTGAAAAACACCACAATTTAGAAAAAATTTGCAAAAATTAGCATTTTTCTAAATTTAAACGTAGCTGCTTGTAAAACAGATAGTAATACCACACAAAATACTTACTAGTTAACATTTCCCATATGTCTACTTTATGTTTGCATAGTTTTTTGAACGTCCTTTTATTTTTCTAGGACGTTACAAGGCTTAGAACTTTAGCAGCAATTTCTCATATTTTAAAGAAAATTTCAAAAGGCTATTTTTTCAGGGACCAGTTCAGTTCTGAGGTGACTTTGAGGGCCTTATATATTAAAAAATGCCCAGAAGTCACCACATTTTGAAAACTGCACCCCTCAAGGTATTCGAATCAGCATTCACAAAGTGTTTTAACCCTTTAGGCGTTTCACAGGAATTAAAGCAAAGTAGAGTTGAAATTTACTAATTTTATTTTTTTTGCCGAAATTCATTTCTAATACATTTTTTTTTTGTAACACAGAAGGTTTTACCAGAGAAATACAACTCAATATTTATTGCCCAGATTCTGCAGTTTTTAGAAATAGCCCACATGTGGTCCTAGTGTGATAATGGACTGAAGCACTGGCCTCAGAAGCAAAGGAGCACCCAGTTGATTTTGGGCCTCCTTTTTTTAGAATATATTTTAGGCACCTTGTCAGGTTTGAAGAGGTCTTGTGGTGCTAAAACAGTGGAAACAGCCCAAAAGTTACCCCATTTTGGAAACTACACCCCTCAAGGAATTTATCTAGGTGTATAGTTAGCATTTTGACCGCACAGGTTTTTCGCTAAATTTATCAGAATTAGTCTGTAAAAATGAAAATCTTTACATAGAAATTTTTAATATTTACAAGAGATAATAAAGAAAATGCACCCCAACATATGTAAAGCAATGTCTCCCGATTACAGCAATATCCCATATGTGGTAATAAACTGCTCATTGGACCCACAGCAAGGCTCAGAAGGGAAGGAGCGCCATTTGGATTTTGGAGCACGGATTTTGCTGGATTGGTTTTCGGTGCCATGTCACGTTTGCAACACCTGGAGAGACCAAAACAGGGGAAACCCCCCAAAAGTGACCCCATTTTGGAAACTACACCTCTCAAGGAATTTATCTAGGGGTATAGTTAGCATTTTAACCACACAGGTTTTTCGCTAAATATATTGGAATTAGTCTGTAAAAATTAAAATCTACTTTTTTCTGAAAAAACATAGAAATTTGTAATATTTACGAGGAATAATGAAGAAAGTCACCCCAACATTTGTAAAGCAATGTCTCCTGATTACAGCAATATCCCATATGTGGTAATAAACTGCTGATTGGACCCACAGCAGGGCTCAGAAGGGAAGGAGTGCCATCTGGATTTTGGAGCATGGATTTTGCTGGATTGGTTTTCGGTGCCATGTCACGTTTGCAACACCTGGAGAGACCAAAACAGGGGAAACCCCCCAAAAGTGACCCCATTTTGGAAACTACACCTCTCAAGGAATTTATCTAGGGGTATAGTTAGCATTTTGACCACACAGTTTTTTTGCAGAATTTAGTGGAATTAGGCAGTGAAAATGAAAATCAACTTTTTTCTGAAAGCATAGAAATTTTCAATTTTTACAAGGAATAAAGGAAAAAAGAACCACCACATTTGTAAAGCATTTTCTCTTGATTACGGCAATACCCCATATGTGGCAATAAACTGCTGATTGGACCCATGGCAGCGCTCAGAAGAGAAGTAGCGCCATTTGGATTTTGGAGCACGGATTTTGCTGGATTGTTTTTCGGTGCCATGCCGCCTTTGCAACGCCCTGGAGGGACCAAAACAGTGGAAGCCCCCCAAGTTACCCCATTTTGGAAACACCCCTCAAGGAATTTTTCTAGGGGTATAGTGAGCATTTAGACTCCACGGGTCTTTTGCAGAATTTATTAGAATTAGGCGGAGAAAATTAATATCACAATTTTTTTCCACTAAAATGTTGAATTTTCTCATTTTCACAAGGGATAAAGGAGAAATAAACAACCAATTTTTGTAAAGCTATTTCTCCCGAGTACGGAAATACCCCACATGTGGTCATACATTTTTTTCATTAGAAATGAATTAACCCTTTCAGGACTGATCCATTTTTTGCTTTCTTATTTTGGTTTTTCACTACCCGCCTTCCAAGAGCCATAACTTTTTTCTTTTTCCGTCAGTAGAGTGATGTGAGAGCTTATTTCTTGCGGGAGGAATTGTAGTTTCTATTCATACCATTTAAAGTGCCATAAAAAGTACTGGGAAACTGAAAAAAAAAATAGGAAAATATAGGAATATAGGAAAAAAATCTGATTCCATTTTTTGGGGTTTTTACAGCTTTCGCCGTGCGGTAAAAACAAAAACTACAGCGATTTTGGCGGTTTAAATTATTTACGTTTTTTACGGTGTTCACCGTGCGAGTTAAATAATGGTATATTGTAATAGTTTGGCCTTTTACGGACGTAGTGATATCAATTCTGTTTATTTTTTTACATTACTTTTGAAGAAAAATGGGAAAAGGTTTTTTTTTTTAACTTTAAACTTTTTTCTTTCTCACTACTAATAACTTTAATTCTTCTACACATTTTATTAGTCCCCTTAGGGGACTTGTACCAGCGATCATTGGATCCGTGGGTATAATATGCTGCAATACTAATGTATTGCAGTGTATTGTTATTTTTACAGACTCCTGTAACAGCGCGATCGCTGTTCCTGTCCATTAGTCCCGGGTGTCAGCTGTAATACACAGCTGACACCCGCAGCATATGGAGCGGGCTCAGCACGTGAGCCCGCTCCATACATCACCCCCGCACCATGACGTGCTATTAAGTCATAGTGCTCAAAGGGGTTAATGCACAGTGGATGGTGCGAATATTGCAATTTTCCACTGATATGCCATTTTAGTGCATAATATGTCGTGCCCAGTTTGTGCCCCTGAAGACAAATACCTCATAAAGCTTTAAGCGGGTTCTCCCGGGTATGGTGATGCCATATATGTGGGCACAAACTGCTGTTTGGGCACGCTGCAGGACTCAGAAGGGAGGGACGCCATTTTGCTTTTGGAGCGCAGATTTTGCTTGGTAGTTTTTCTGTTTTGGGTTTCGCTGGTATTTCAGTTTATAATGTGGGGGCATATGTAATCTGTGTGGAGAACATCAGGGCATAATAAGAGGGTATAAAAATGCGGTAAATAAATAATAATTCATAGATATGTGGCCGGTGTCGCACTGATAAATGGTGTCGGATCTTATCCGCTTTTAGAAAACACTGCACATTTTGCATCGCCATATTCCTGGGAGCCAGAACGTCTTTAGTTTTTCACCACCGGAGCTGCGTGAGGGCTTATTTGTTGCGAGACAATCTGTACTTTTCATTGGTACCATTTTGGGGTACATGCGATTTTTTTGATCACTTTTTATTACATTTTTTTGCAAGCCGAGTGACCAAAAACAAGCAATTCTGACAATGTTTTTCAGTTTATTTTTTGCGGCGTTCACCGTGCACTATAAATTACCATTATATTTTATTCTGCGGGTCGGTACGATTACGGCGATACCATATGTATATAGGGTTTTTTTATGTTTTGCAGCGTTTGCGCAATAAAATCACTTTTTTATAAAATAATTTATTTTCTGTGTCACCATATTCTGAGAGCCGTAACTTTTTTATTTTTCAGTCAAAAAAGCTGTGTAAGAGCTTGTTTTTTGCGGGACGGGTTGTAGTTTTTATCGGTATTATTTTCGGGTACATGCGACTTTTTAATCACTTTTTATTCTCTATTTTGGGAGGGGTGGTGACCAAAAAATAGGGATTCTGGTGTAGTTTTTTTATTGATTTTTTTTTGGGGTGTTCATCGTGCGGGAAAAATAACATTATAGTCTTATAGTTGGGGTCGTTATGAACGCGGTGATACCAGATATGTGTACTTTTTTTAACGTGTTCATTTTTTTCCTATAATGAAAGACTTATTATAGGAAAAAAATGCAGTGTTTGTTTATATAACTTGTAACTTTTATTTTTACACTTTTTTTTAAAACATTTTTATTATCTTTTTTTTACTTTTTTCAGTTTTCCCACTAGGGGACACTTAGACTTGCAGCTTTGATCGCTGCTAGAGTACATTACACTACACACGTAGTGTAATGTACTCTAACTGTCATTGTGACGTGACAGTCACACTGACAGGAAGCCTCGGAGGACCGGCCGGAGGCTGCTCCTCCGAGGCTTCCGTACATGGCAACCCGGAGGTCATTGTCTGACCTCCGATTGCCGTGACAAGCATCGGTAGCCCCCACGATCACTTCGTGGGGGCTGCCGATGTGCTTCAAACCACTTAAATGCGGCGACGGCAATCCGTCGCCGCATTTATGGGGTTAATTGCCGAAATCAGCGGCGATGGTCCGCTGACCAGAAGGGCTGGAGTGTCAGCTGTCGGGGACAGCTGACCTCCCGGTTCCCGGACACTGTCCGTTAGGACAGTGTGCGCCGGGAACTACTCCGCAATAGTACGTCTGGATGCGGGAACTAACCCCTCTGCATAAGGTTAATATATTTATTAGTGACCTTGTAGAAAGATTGCACAGTAAAATTTTGGTAGATAATACAAAACTTTGTAAAGTAATTAAAGGGGTTATCTGCGTTATTAGAATTGATGGCCTAACCTTAGGATGCTTGAAAAAAGTCCTGATGGACTGAAACGTCGCATGGGTGAATAAACTGCTGATGCTTTTTGGAAGTGCTGCCTATGTCCATTTCTTGTTTATCCTTAGGATAGGCCATCAGTATTAGATCGGTGGGGAAACACTGTCGCACTCCCGCCAATCAGCTGTGGTAGGATTCATACGAGCACTGCAGCCTCTTCATTGTTTACATGGTTTCTCTTTCGGTTTATACTTGCATGCGCCATAGTATTGCACCACTGTCAGGCCCGTATTTTCCACTAGACACTGAGAGTGCAGTGCCTAGTGTGTCTAGTAAGGATAGTGGTAGCTGCAGGAGCGTTTTTTTTTTTTCCTTTTTTTTTTTTCCTAAAAAAATTAAACTTTAAGCTGATTGACTGTCATTCCGGTCACTCACGGGTAAAGGGGGGGGGGGTGGGGGGTTTAGTCACAGGCAGGCACAGACAGGCATCTACCAGCGCTTTCCCCAGGGACTTTGGTGCTGTGAAAGCTCCTGATGTCACGGTCCACATATGGACAGTGACTTCAGAAGCTTCCCTAGCACTGGAGTCCCCGAGCAGAGCATCAGTTAGCGTTCTGGCCGGGAACTCCAGCACTGCTCCTGACGACACTGTCCAAATATGGACAGTAATGTTTGGAGCCCCCTGAGGTATACGTCTAACGTATACCTGTGACAGATGCCGTACAGTGGCATCCATCACCCATAGTCTCCTAATTTACATCTGCGTTGGAGGCTCTGTTAGGGCCTCCGTCGCAGATTTTGCCAAAAATACCGGAAACAATAGCGCAGCATGCTGCACTATTGTATACAGTAAAACCACGGACACCTTGACAGAAACCCAACGAAACCCATTAAAGTCAATGGGTTCCGTTGGGTGCAAGTTGTCTCTGTTGTTCAACGGAACTTGTGCTTCCGGCATTTTCATTGTTCTGCTCCTCTGACGGAGCAGAACAACGGAATGCAGAAAGAAGATGTGAACAGGGCCTAATGTATACAGTGTGGTATGAGTATTTTTGTGGGATCCCTCAGGAAGAATAGGGTAGTCTTCTACACTATTCCATACTTAAAAAAAAAAAACGTATACCGATGTATACTAGCCCGACGAGGCCAAAAGGACACTCTTTTGGTATTCGTCTGGATAATGGAACCCTATGAAAATGTTTATCGTCTACGTGAGAATTTATGACCTACGTGATAAACATAGGACAATAACATGATGTGAATGGGGCCTAACCTGGTTACTAGAGATCATTCACCTACTTTTGAAAGTAGGTGAATGACCGCTAATAACTCCCAGCGCAGGGACTCCTTTGTATCTGATGGATTCCCCCCCACTAGGTATTTTTAGTGGCGCACGCACTCGAGATGCGCCAAAATTCTGGCACAACTCGGGTGATCCTACGCCCCTTACAAACATCAGTAAACTAAGCAGTGACAGTTCTAAGCTGTCATTGTAATGACGGGGTAGGGAGACAGACAGGTGAGCCCTAATCTACCCGCCACTCAGTCCCTGCCTACTTGCAACAACCCGTCCTAGGCGACGGCGTACAACTGGGCGACGGTCCCTACGCTCAGTAAGTGCACGACAGACAAACAGACAAGGGTACACAGAAGCTAGGGAAACGGGGCAGCTGCCCACGGAGACACCGTGAGCAATGAGAGTACTGAACGAGCCGAGTCAAACCAGGAGTGCACGAGGTACAAAACGCTGAGCAGGAGAGTGGTCAGTAAGCCAAGGTCAAATAACAAGCAGAGGATCAGTAGTTCAAGCAGCAGCAGCAGAGCCAGGAAACAAGCAGAGCAGAATCACAGGCAAAGGAGGAACAGGAAAGGCAGGTATAAATAGACAGTGGGCGGGAGCTAGCTCCGTCTGGCCAGGCTGTGATAGGCTCTCCCACTCCTAAGCCTGCCATCCTGAGTGGTGGAAGATGGAGTCAGTCTCACAGACATAGGAGCAGGTGCAGACTGATTACCCACGGGCGTCGACACAGAAGCTGTGTCTGGCAGATCCTTTACAGTACCCCCCCTTTTATGAGGGGCCACCTTTTCTAGGTGGACATGGTTTATTGGGGAAACGAAGGTGGAACCTCCTGAGCAATACCCCAGCGTGAACATCCCGGGCGGGTACCCAAGTCCTCTCCTCAGGCCTGTATCCTCTCCAATGGACCAGGTACTTGAGGGAGCCTTGGACCATCCTGCTGTCCACAATCTTGGCCACCTCGAATTCTACCCCCTCAGGGGTGAGAACAGGGACCGGAGGTTTCGTCGAGGGAGCCAAGGACAGGGAGCAGCGTTTAAGGAGGGAGGCATGAAACACGTTGTGTACTCGAAAAGCCGGGGGCAACTCCAGTCGGAAGGAGACAGGGTTAAGGACTTCAATGACCTTGTAGGCCCTATAAACCGGGGGGGCAAACTTCCTGGACGGGACTTTAAGGCGCAAATTTTTTGAAGATAGCCACACCAGATCCCCGACCACAAACAAGGGGTTAGCAGAACGTCTTCTATCTGCCTGAGTCTTTTGTATGCTCTGGGACGCCTCTAGATTCTTCTGAACCTGGGCCCAGACTGTGCACAGTTCCTGATGAACGACATCTACCTCGGGATTGTTGGAACTACCAGCTGAAACAGAGGAGAACAGTGGATTAAACCCAAAATTACAGAAAAAGGGGGAGACCCCTGATGAGTTACTGACCCGGTTATTAAGGGAAAATTCGGTGAGGGGAATGAATGAGATCCAATCATGTTGACAGTCAGAGATAAAACACCTTAAATATTGTTCTAGAGACTGATTAGTCCTCTCCGTTTGGCAATTAGTTTCAGGATGGAAAGCCGAGGAGAAGAACAGATCAATCTCCAACTTTTTACAGAAGGCTCTCCAAAACAATGAAACAAATTGTACCCCTCTGTCAGAAACAGTATTGACAGGAATCCCATGGAGACGCATGATGTGTTTGACAAACAAGGTAGCTAACGTCTTAGCATTGGGTAGTTTCTTGAGGGGCACAAAGTGGCACATCTTACTGAAGCAGTCTACTACAACCCACACCACCGACTTGCCTTGAGATGGAGGCAAATCGGTGATGAAATCCATGGAGATATGGGTCCAAGGTCTCTGGGGAATGGGCAAAGAACATAGTAAGCCCGCTGGTCAGGACCTGGGAGTCTTGGACCTAGCACAAACTTCACAAGCGGCGACGTAGGCCTTAACGTCTTTAAGCAACCCAGGCCACCAGTTGTTTCTGGAAATGAAGTGCTTGGTACCCAGGATGCCTGGATGGCGAGATAGTGCAGAGTCATGATTTTCCCTAAGTACCCTTAGCCAGAATTGCAGGGGAACAAACAGCTTGTTCTCAGGAAGGTTCCCGGGAGCTTAACCTTGATCAGCCACAATTTCGGAGACTAAATCAGAATCAATAGAGGAAATGATTATACCTGGAGGCAAAACACAAGCAGGATCTTCCTCCGAAAGAGGGCTGGCCATGAAGCTACGCGACAGTGCATCAGCCTTAATATTTTTAGACCCAGCCCTATAGGTGACCAAAAAGTTGAATCTGGTAAAAAATAACGCCCATCGAGCTTGTCTCGGGTTTAGCCTCCGGGCAGATTCTAAGAAAACCAGATTCTTGTGGTCGGTAAGGACCGTTACCTTGTGCCTAGCCCCCTCCAGGAAGTGGCGCCACTCTTCAAATGCCCATTTAATGGCTAAGAGTTCGCGGTTGCCAATATCATAGTTACTCTCAGTGGGCGAAAACTTCCTGGAGAAGTATGCACAGGGACGGAGATGGGTGAGGGACCTGGTGCCCTGGGACAAGACAGCACCCACTCCCACCTTGGAGGTGTCAACCTCCATGATGAATGGCTCCATTTGGTTGGGCTGAACCAGCACTGGGGCCGAGATAAAGCACTTCTTAAGGACCTCAAAAGCCTGGACAGCCTCAGGAGGCCAGTGGAGGAGATCAGCACCTTTGCGAGTGAGATCCGTAAGAGGCTTAGCGATGAGCGAGAAGTTAGCAATAAATCTCCTGTAATAATTAGCGAACCCCAGGAAGCACTGTAACGCCTTCAGGGAGGCAGGTTGAACCCATTCCGCCACAGCCTGGACCTTGGCGGGGTTCGTGCGGAATTCATGAGGAGTGAGGATTTGACCCAAAAATGGTATCTCCTGCACCCCAAACACACATTTTTCGGTCTTAGCAAACAATTTGTTTTCCCGAAGGGCCTGGAGCACCTTCCTGACATGCTCAATGTGGGAGGACCAGTCCTTGGAAAACACAAGTATGTCATCAAGGTACACTACAAGAAATACCCCCAGGTAGTCTCTTAAAATCTCATTTATGAAATTCTGGAAGACCGCGGGAGCATTACACAACCCAAAGGGCATGACGAGGTATTCAAAATGACCTTCGGGCGTGTTAAACGCAGTCTTCCACTCATCCCCCTCTTTGATGCGGATAAGGTTATAAGCCCCCCGTAGATCAAACTTAGAAAACCATTGGGCCCCCTGAACCTGATTGAAGAGATCAGGAATCAAAGGAAGGGGGTACTGGTTCCTTACACTGACTTTATTCAAGTTCCGGTAGTCAATGCACGGCCTAAGATCACCATCCTTCTTCCCTACGAAGAAGAAGCCAGCACCTACCGGAGAAGTAGAGGGGCGAATGTAACCCTTGGCCAGGCATTCCTGGATATACTCTCACATGGCTTCACGTTCGGGACAAGAGAGATTAAATATCCTACCCTTAGGGAGCTTAGCTCCTGGTACCAAATCGATTGCGCAATCGTATTCTCTATGAGGAGGTAACACTTCGGAGGCCTCTTTAGATAAAACATCAGCGAAGTACTGAACAAAGTCAGGTAGAGTCTTCACCTCCTCAGGGAGAAAAATAGAATTAACAGAAAAACATGACGTCATGCATTCATTACCCCATTTGGTAAGATCCCCAGTATTCCAGTTAAACGTGGGATTAGGCAACTGCAACCAGGGAAGGCCTAAAACCAAATCGGACGATAATCCCTGCATCACCAGTACAGAGCACTGCTCCAAATGCATGGAGCCAACAAGGAGTTAAAAAACAGGGGTATGCTGTGTAAAATAACCATTAGCAAGAGGAGTGGAGTCGATACCCACTACCGGGACAGGTTTAGGCAAATCAATCAATGGCATAGCTAGAGACATAGTAAATTCCACAGACATAATATTAGCAGAAGACCCTGAATCCACGAAGGCACTGCCGGTAGCAGACCTACCACCAAAAGAGACCTGAAAGGGAAGCAAGATTTTATTAGGTTTCATATTTACGGGAAATACCTGTGCACCCAAGTGACCTCCCCGATGATCACTTAGGCGCGGAAGTTTGCCGGCTGCTTATTCTTATGCCTAGGACAGTTGTTCACTTGATGCTTGTCATCCCCACAGTAGAAGCAGAGACCATTCTTCCTGCGGAACTCTCTACGTTGTTGGGGGGACACGGAGGCCCCGAGTTGCATAGGTACATCCGAGTCTTCCGTGAAAGAACGAAGCAACGGAACCTCGGGAGGCATCATGGGGGAGTCAGAGGAGAAGGCACACAGACGTTCAAGTCATCGTTCCCTGAGACGTCGGTCAAGTCGTACCGCTAAAGCTATAACTTGATCTAGGGAGCCAGAAGACGGATAGCTAACTAGCAGGTCTTTCAGGGCGTCCGACAGACCCAATCTAAACTGGCACCTCAAGGCAGGGTCATTCCACCGAGAAGCTACACACCACTTCCTAAAGTCAGAACAATACTCCTCAACAAGTCTCTTACCCTGACGTAAGGTCACCAGCTGACTCTCGGCAAAGGCAGTCTTGTCAGTCTCGTCATAAATGAGCCCAAGAGCAGAAAAGAAAAGATCAACGGAGGAAAGTTCAGGGGCGTCAGGAGCCAAGGAGAAGGCCCATTCTTGGGGCCCATCCTGGAGCCGGGACATAATTATACCTACCCGCTGGCTCTCAGAACCTGAGGAGTGGGGCTTTAAGCGAAAATAGAGCCTACAACTCTCCCGAAAGGAGAAAAAAGTCTTCCGGTCCCCTGAGAACCGGTCAGGCAACTTGAGTTGGGTTCAAGAGGTGAGGTGGGGGGCACTATCAGGGTAGCATCATGCAGGTTGTCCCTCTGAGCCAGGGCTTGGACCTTTAGGGAGAGGCCCTGCATTTGCTGAGCCAGGGTCTCAAGGGGGTCCATAGTTGTGTCAGGGACCAGGGTAGACTAGGTATATGGGCCTGTGATTATGTAATGATGGGGTAGGGAGACAGACAGGTGAGCCCTAATCTACCCGCCACTCAGTCCCTGCCTACTTGCAAAGACCCATCCTAGGCGACGGCGTACAACTGGGCGATGGTCCCTACGCTCAGTAAGTGCACGACAGACAAACAGACAAGGGTACACAGAAGCTAGGGAAATGTGGCAGCTGCCCACGGAGACACCGTGAGCAATGAGAGTAGTGAACGAGCCGAGTCAAACCAGGAGTGCACGAGGTACAAAACGCTGAGCAGGAGAGTGGTCAGTAAGTCAAGGTCTAATAACAAGCAGAGGATCAGTAGTTCAAGCAGCAGCAGCAGAGCAGAATCACAGGCAAAGGAGGAACAAGAAAGGCAGGTATAAATAGACAGTGGGCGGGAGCTAGCTCCGTCTGGCCAGGCTGTGATAGGCTCTCCCACTCCTAAGCCTGCCATCCTGAGTGGTGGAAGATGGAGTCAGTCTCACAGACATAGGAGCAGCTGCAGACTGATTACCCAGGAGCTGTGTCTGGCAGATCCTTTACAGTCATTGGTTTGTTTATTACATCTCGTGGTTCCCGGTTACCTCAGTTCATTGTCCGGCTTTAAAAGTAGGCCAATGAACTGAGGTAACCTTAGTGATGTAAACTAACCAAGGACAGCATAGAGCTGTCAGTGCTTAGTTAACTGTTATGGAGGACATTGCATCTCCAGTTCTGGACCCAGTATAGGCAAGTATGGTCATTGTTTTGCTTTTTTGGATTCGAGCACTACTTCGAATACGGCGTTTATTTCAACAGCATTTTTTCAATAAAACGGTTAATGAGGGTTGTGTGTTTTTTTAAATTTAAATAAAATATTTTTTCTATGTGTCTGTGTTTTTTTTCAACTTTATCAGTACTGCCTTAGTATCGGCCACTGTCTGTTTGACAGCGTCCATTACTAAGGTGAGCTCAGAGTTAGCCGGGGTATCGGGACGAGCCAGGCATGATCCAGTACCCGACCATTTGTAGTAATGGTCAGGCACTGGGGGGCTGTAGGCTGGTATTAAGCCCAAAAACCGTGACCCTTCCCACCCTGGTAATACTAGCCTGCTGCTGCTATGTTGTATCTGGCTGGTTATGAAAAATAGGGGGAAACATAAATAATTGAAAAAAACAATGTGGGGTACCCCCTATTTTTCATAATCAGCCAGATGCAACATAGCAGCAGCAGCCTAGCATTACCAGTTTGGGAAAGGTCAAGTTTTTTTAGGCTTTCCCAGCCTTTCCAGTGCCTGACCATCACTACAGGTGGTGAGGTACTGGATCTTACCCGGATCTTTCCAGTACCCCTAATCGTGGTAGGTACTGGTTTATTAATGGGGGTTAGTGTTAGCCTCTTCACCGGCTAACCCTAAGACCCACCTTAGTAATGGACGCTGTCAATCAGACAGCGGCCATTAATAAGGCAGTAATAATAAAATTTAAAAAAAGAGACAAAGAAAAAATATTTTATTGAAATAAAAAAAAACACAAAACCCTTGTTAACCATTTGATTGAGAATAAAAAAAAATGCCTTCATCGAAGTAGTCCTCGAATCCGAACTAGTCCAACAACCGAAACTGTAAAAAACACAAACATCCCCAAAAAAATGAGTAGCATAAATAAGCAAATCAATTATTATACTTATCTTTCTTGGTTCCAGTACTGCAGTCGCAATGTCAGTGAGCTACGCTGTTTACGTAACTTCGTAAGTTACAGGGGACGTCAGCACTAAAAGTGCCTTGGGCAGCATCAACTCTAAATACGACCCTGACCTCTGTCTCATTCAAGTGAATGGAACAGTGGTGCAATACCTTGCACAGCCGCTACAAATGTAATAGCACATGCAAGTACCAACCAGGAGAAGAACCATGTAAACGATGAAGAGGCTGCAGCGCTCATACGAGTGACTCTGCCCCTTCAAACAGCTGTTCAGCAGGGGTTTCCGACAGTTGGACCAGCACTGATCTAATATTGATGGCCTATCCTAAGGAAAGGTCATCAATTTAATAACCCGGATAACCTCTTTATCACAAAGGAGAACAGTATTCTATTAGAATCTGGATATTATTAGACAAAACAGTCTCACAGGACATATGAATGTAAGGGTGGGGAACAAAAGTAACAACCACCCACTTTATTGAAGATAAAGACTCCAAATGATTACTATATAAACAAGAGAAGCAAGAAGTCCATGAATATCAAAACAAGTTGAAAGTAGAAAATCTTTATTACAAGTCAAAAATATGAGAATCTAAAACAGGTCTTTATAACTGGATCACAGTATGACACAGTATATCACAGATATAGGTAAACAATGTATAGTATACCAAGGAACACATCTATATTTTATCCGAAGCCAGCAAGGTATGCAAGGTATTAAAAAATAGAAAGTATATGTCAGGTAAAACAAGCAGTAGAATTGAAGTCTACACCTAATAAGCATAAACAACGTAAATAGTGTCTAAATGACCTGACATAGCCTCCATGGTGTGCTTACCCATATTTCCGTAGTGTAGTGGTATGACCCAGAGGATAAGGTAGCGCTACACTAATCTGGATAAGTTGGAGGCTTGGGCAGAGAAGTGGCAAATGAGGTTTAAATGGGCACTAAATTTTCAAACACCTTAGGCTAATCTAATAGTATACCTGATATATGTCAACTTGTAATTTACTTACTGTTAAAATGTAGCGGTTTTATCTATGTAAATTCTGTGTGATGTTACTGCGACTAGGTGTCTCCCTTCCTGTAATCTGATGTCCACCCCCTGTTGTCCAGCAAAAGCCGTCAACAGAGCAGAGGAAACGGACTGTAGGAAGTGGGGGGGGTCTCCTCACAGCCTGCCGATACAAGTCTATGGAGAGTGGGGAGCAGGAGGAGGAAGCAGGGAGTGTGAGACACAGATGCTGCCCATATAGGTCTATGGAGAGGGGAGGAAGGAACAGTAGCAGAGAGGAGGTGACATGCAGCTGTGGATAAGAATTATACGTCAACCCAGTGCTGGATTCTCAGCTATACTACTCATTACTGTAGCATGGGGTCACCCCTACAAATTCTTAACTAGTGCACCTTCACTAAAAAAAATTGAGAAGATGTACAGACGCCCTGGTTCCTGGTGCAAAAGTGCAGCTTAAAGACTCTCCCAACCAGGGGCGTTGCTAGGGTCTTAAAAGATCAGGGGAACAAGCCCAAAAGACATATGTTTACCCCCCCAAAAAATAAAGATATATATCTCAGAGATATCTATAAGACTATGGCCCCTGTAGATAGTGCTATGCACGCACATACACCCTGTAGATAGTGCTACACACTGCATCTGTAGATGGTGCCACACAATTCCCCCTTTGTAGATGGTGCCACACCCCGAGACGGGACCCTTGCGTAGGCCTGTCATGATCCAGTGACGTCATCGTGCCGGCCTGTGCAGGGATCTTTTCCCAGCATCTTATGGGCTGCAGGCAGCGGCTGACTGGCAAATTTTAGCCTGGGGGGCAAGCATACTGCACCGGCCCATAAGTAGCGGCCTATCCTTAATCTGTTTACCTCCACCTGCCGTATAAAGGCGGCAGGTGTAACTGGGCTTTGAATACAGCCATCATCAAAAGACGACGGTGGCTGGTGGCGATGTTTTCATGATAAAATGACACGTTTTATTTTTTAAAGCCCATATTAACAGAACATGAAAGCATAAGACACATTGTCAGTCATACACTTAGGTTGCTGTTTCTTGGCTGTTCCACCACTGATGGTGTCTGGGTCCACTAATACTTCTTTTCTTTTATAACCTAGTTCCATTGAGTATTGTCCATAACAATCCCACATTACCACAGCGTGATGCGACATTGTTATTGATAACAAACATGACCCCAGATTATAATAAAGGAGCATCAGGGGATCCAGAAAACCATCAGTGGTGGAACAGCCAAGAAACAGCAACGTAAGTGTATCATATGACAAGATTTATCAAAAAGAAATACAGAAACTATTGCATTTCTCTAGGTTCCTTTTACCCGGCCCGACAAGGGCCATGAAAATGAGCGCTGATCCACGAAACAGCTCGTCGATCTGTATGGGGATGAGTAATCATTACTATGATCCCTCATCCCCACACCCTTTTCCATCATGTGCTGCCGACTAGCGACCATTTTATTGACCGCGTAAACAAGTCGATTAGCTGATGAATGAGCGCTTGCTCATTCATCGGCTGACAGTTGCCCTGATTACACAGGTAAATGATTGGAAAGAATAATGTTATTATTGATGACATCTAAGTTCATAAACTTAGACGTGATCGATATTAGCTGGATCCTGCGTGTCAGAGACACACAGGACCAGCATTCATTTAAAGGGGTTGTCCAGCCAGTAAAGGATATATAGTTACATAGTTACATAGTTAGTACGGCTGAAAAAAGACACATGTCCATCAAGTTCAACCAAGGGACGGGAAAGGGAAGGGAAAAAATTTCTACACATAGGAGCTAATACTTTTTTGTTCTAGGAAATTTTCTAACCCTTTTTTAAAGCCATCTACTGTCCCTGCTGTGACTGGCTCCTGCGGTAGGCTATTCCATAGATTCACAGTTCTCACAGTAAAGAAGGCTTGTCGCCTCTGCAGGTTGAACCTTTTTTTCTCCAGACGGAGGGAGTGCCCCCTTGTTTTTTGAAGGGGTTTTAAATGGAACAGGATTTCACCATATTTTTTCTATGTGCCATTAATATATTTATAGAAATTAATCATGTCCCCCCTTAGTCGTCTTTTTTCAAGGCTAAATAGGTTTAATTCTTTTAATCTTTCCTCATAACTTAGATTCTCCATGCCCCTTATTAGCTTCGTCGATCTTCTTTGTATTTTTTCCAACTCCAGGGCATCCTTTCTATGAACTGGAGCCCAGAACTGAACTGCATATTCTAGATGAGGCCTCACTAATGCTTTGTAAAGGATAGGATGGGGAAAGGCCATGAATAGCTGATGGGTCGGGGTCCGACTCCCAGTACCCCCGCGGATCAGCTGTTTTGAAGGGGGTGCAGCTCTCGTACTAGCAATGCTTCCCCTTCATTTCTTCTTGCACACTGTGAATCGTCGACACGCATTTAACGGATATTCACAGGTATTGCAGCCTTCTCCTATTTACTTCAATTGGAGAAAAGGCTGCAATACCTGTGAATCGCCGCTAAATGCGTTTCAACAATTCACAGTGAGCAACTAGAAATGAAGGGGAAGCATTGCTCGTACAAGGTCTGCACCCCCTTTAAAACCGCTGATCGGTGTGTATCCCGGGAGTCGGACCCCGACCCATCAGCTATTGATGGCCTGTCCTGAGGATAGGCCATCAATTTTTACAGGCTGGAAAACCCCTTTAAGCTGTCTGTCGTGCAGACCTGACGGATTTAGCTTTGACGGCAAGATACAGCTTCTATGTATACAGAATACATAGAAGCTGTATCTAAAAAATAAGATTATTTTAAATAAAAAAACAATTAAAACAGATTTCCCTCACCCCACACATTACATTTACACCTCTTGCACATGACCGAGTTTGGGCCGTGAAAACCCATTTCCTGGCTCGACCACGTCACAGGTGAACGGGGCTCCTGGCATCATAGACATTTTATGATGCTAGGAGTTCCTGCCTCCCCACGGGACTGCTGTTCCGTACTGAACAAAATGATACAGTATGGAACAGCATGAGGCAGAGACTCCTAGCGTCATAAAATGTCTATGATGCCAGGAGACCCGTTCACCTGTACCGTGGTCGGGCCGGGAAAATCGGCCGACACTTGGACCGTTTTTCACAACCCGAACTCAGTCGTGTGCAACTGCACTTACAGCCAAGTTCCACCTCCCCCACACAACATTTATAGCCAAGTAACCCCTTCCCCACAAAAACGTTTTACACAGAATCTCCTCAACTACACATATTTACAGTAAAGTCTCCCCTCCCTCACGAAAAACTTTTACACAGAATCCCCTTCCCCCACACATAATATTTACAGTAAAGTCCCCCCTCCCCCATGAAAAACTTTTACACAGAATCCCCTTCCCACACACGTATTTACAGTAAACTCCCCTCTCCCCCACAAAAATGTTTTACACCGAATCCCCTCCCCCGACACATAATATTTACAGTTAATTCCCCCTCCCCAACAAAAAATGTTTTACACAGAATCCCTTCCCCCACACATAACATTACAGTTCCCTCTTACCTGTCATGAGTGGAATCTTCAGACTGTGTGCATACCACCATACCCTGAAAACAATAGGCTAGGGAGGAAACTATTAACCATTAAATAAAAGAACTTAGGCGAGGCTAGGGATTCCCATGTATAAACATATTATTTTTTTTTTGCTTTTTGTTTATTATTTTATCATCATTATATTTATTTTTTAATTCTATATAAATGTAAGTATATATATATTTTTTATATATATATATAACGGACATAAGAAATCAACAGGATATAGGGAGGGCGGGACATGTAATGGCCTAAAGAGGAAGATATCTTCCTGCTCTTCCCTTATAAACACAGGAGGGGAGGGGGATATAAGACTGCCCACTTCAGAACACCTTGATAACGAAACCTAAGGCTGCTATAGGCCGCAGGCATATATGCACATATAAGATGTCCCCTAGCCTGCTAGCAGCTGCATTAACCACTTACATGCCTTCCAGTCTCAGGCCCAGCGACTAGACGCCTGTGAGCCTACAATTAGTGCCTGGTACAAGTTGCAGGCAGGCAAGAGGGGAGGAGAGCTGTGTGTCATTGTTCCTCCCCAGCCCTTTCTTCTTCAACCGTCCTCCCTGCTTGGAAACTATATGGGGCTGTGCAACGCAACAAACTGCAGGGTCCCATATTTTATTGCAGCTTTGTGGGAGAGAGGAGCTGTGATTCTCCTGCACAGAGTGTGGCCTAGGGCAGCTGCATTATACATCAGAAGTGACGTCACATAATGCAACCACCCGGGCGGAGGTCACATGTTCTGTGCAGGAGAATCACAGCAGGGATTCTCTCCAACGCTCCCCTGCGCTACTCTTATCTCCCCGCGGCTCTAAACTATTACAGAACCGGCCCTGGGGGGCACATGCTTCCCTGCCCCTAGTAAATAGCAGAGCAGGGAGCTAACCTGAGAGCTCCCTGCTCCGCCATAGAAATTAATTGTATCTGCGTCCTGAAGACGCATATACAATTACATGTGGCAGTCCCTGGGAATCCGGGGGACTGTGCCAGCGACGCCTCTGCTCCCAACCCAACCACCCTTGACCAAACCAAAATTCTGCATTAGATATAAATACGCACAGACATTTTCAGTAGCATGTTGAAACCTTATTCACATGCATAGGACGCGGACTGTCTTCGGATTTGCACCGAAATTCGGTTAAAATGTGACACGTGTGAACATTTAGGATATTTCAGAAAAGCACTGCTGAGTTTGCTGGGGATTTGCAGCAGATTTAAGTCTTGCATTGTAAAGGGTAAAATGCATGGCAAGTCGGCAACATAATAGGCATGCTGCAGATTTGAAAATCAGCAGATATGCCCTACATTCCACTATGTTTTTTCTGCTGAATTGGCATGAACTCCATTCACATGTATTGTATTGTATTCTGTAGTGGATTCTCGGTGCGCAATCCGAACCAAATCTGAGACAAATCTGTCATGTCTGAAGTGGCTTTAGGGTTTATTTATTCAAACTAGAAAAGAGGAATAAACACAACGTTCCTTAGTGAAAAACTGTATAGAGAGCTGGACAGCGGTGGTGACTATGCCCAAAATGCTTAAAGAGGCTCTGTCACCACATTATAAGTTCCCTATCTTGTACATAATGTGATCAGCGCTGTAATGTAGATTACAGCAGTGTTTTTTATTTAGAAAAACTATAATTTTTCACGTAATTATGACCTATTTTAGCTTTATGCTAATTCGTTCTTAATGGACAACTTGGCGTGTTTTACTTTTTGACCAAGTGGGCATTGTGGAGAGAAGTCTAAGTAAGCCCAACGTAATGTAGGCACAGACGTAATGAAGAGAGTGCATGACAAGGTGGTTTGGGTAATGCTATAAGTTGGAGGCTAAGTTTAAGGGGTTTGAGGGGTTAAGGAAAAGGGAATTGGCCATAGGGGTGTATTCTTAAGTGGAGGGAGGAGTATGGTGTATATAAGCCCTGGTGGGATAGAGGCAGCCCTCTTTCCCGCTGGACAACAGAAGAAAGTTTTTGTGTAGTGTAGTGCAGTACTTACCTTCAGCATGGATGTTTCTTTGGAGTCTATGATGGCCAGGGTTCGTGATGCGGCGCTGCTGCCTGGACCTGGCTGGCTGGAGCAGCATTTTTCTGAGGCTCTTCCTCCCGTTCTGGCATCTGCAGTGGAGGGACGCAGGAGTCGGCGTTCCAGGCCTCCATAGCGGCTTTCACCGGAGGTAACGCCTCAGTCCCGTCGGCACCGTGGGAGCCCAACCGGGGACCCTCCTCCTCTGGCTCCTAAGCGGGCGTCAGGCTTGGGGGCTAGGAGGTCAGAAGTGACGGCTTGACCGGAAGTGACGCCACTCTCCAGCGCTGATGTTCCGAGCGCTGGAGGGGCTCAGCAGACGGAGCCAGGGTCTTCACAAGCGGCCTTCAGGGAGCAGCGGGCAGGCTAGTCTTGGAGGATGCTATCGCCTCCTGCTGGAGCAGGGAGGCGTGCGGCGGGGACCGGAAGTACCCGCTCCGGGAATTGTAGTGACGTTGCGCCCCTTCCGGAAAGGGGGGGTGGCGGCCATCTTGCCCACCTGAAAGGGCTGCTGAGGAGTCGGAGGACAGCATTGGGGACACCGAGGATCCTGAGAGCCTGGACTGTCTATCATTGTATGCCACGCCACAAGCGGGTGGCTGCATTTTGGACGGGCCGGTGTTGGCTGGGCCTAGTGCTACGTCGGCCAGGATGTCAGCCAGCTGCAGGGAGCGGGTGGTGCTGGATCATCACCCCCCCTGGAACGCCGCGATTGAGGGAGAGACCGTCTGGATCTATGGACACGGCCGCTGGGAGGTCACATCAGGGACGGCCGGGTGAGTCTACCACTGATTATGTTCCGGGGATGGGTGGGAGTGATGTGGGGGGCATGTTTTCTATGGCTAATATGCAGATGTTTTTTAAGGGTATGCAGGAATTTTTTGCTAAAGGTATGGGGGATGTAGGGCAGTCCCCGGGGAGGGTGTGGGGTGCTGCTTGTGAGGTGTGTGGAAGTGCTGCTGTGGCAGGAGTTGCAGTTGCTAGTGCAATTGAGCCTGGTGCGGGGGCTGTGGTGGAGGTGGATAAGTCTGTTGATGCGGGGGCTGGTACGTCCAAGAAGGTGGTGGACGATGTGTGTTTGGCTGACGCTGCAAGGGGTGAGGTGTATGTGTGCTTTGAGGGCCCGCTTGGGGCGCATTTGAAGTCTGAACTAAAAGAAAAGATATGGAAGGATGAATATGTAGAGATTTTTGCTCTGTTGCCACTGGAAAAGTTTAACTTGGACCAGTGGAAACCGGATGAGAGTAAAAAGGAGGAAGAGGAGCGACGTCATTATCGGTTGATTCCTCGGACGTTTGCGAATTGGCTACAGGCCTTCGCTATTTTGACTAGCGTGGTGGGCGAAAAGGCGCCGGAGAATTGCTCAGCGCTGTTTTGCTACATGGATTCCGTGGGGGAGGCGTACAGGGTATACGGTGGTAACGCATGGTTGAGGTGCGACTAACAATTTTGTCAGCCAAAAGCGGTGCGACCTTCCTTGAGATGGGATCACAAGGACATTACACCGTGTTCCAAATTATTATGCACATTGGATTTAAGTGTCATAAACATTTAATTATTAGTTTTTCAATTAAACTCATTGATTTTATTGTGTCTTAGAGCTCTTTGGATCATTGTAATCAATTTCAGACAATTCACTGTATTTCAAAGATATATTCAATTGTGCTCCCACAACATAACAATTTTAAAGGATTCACTGGTGTGATATGAGTAAAATATAACATTTATTTATAACTCTCTAAAAACAGGGGTACAATCACCACTGTGAAAAAGCCCCACCGTGTGTATAAAAACGTATTAACCCGTTAGTGACCGGCCCATCGTGTTTCTACGTCGGTCACTAACGGGCCTTATTCCGATGCCATAGACTTTTTATGTCGCGGCATCGGAATAAGTAAACAGAGCAGGGAACTGTCAGATCTCCCTGCTCTCAGCTGACAGAGGTAGCTGAGGGCTGGGAGCGTCCTTGCTCTGCCGTGTGAGATCGATATTCGTATCGATCTCACACGTTTAACCCCTCCGATGCGGTGCTCAATAGCGAGCACCGCATCTGAGTGGTTTTGGAGAGAGGGAGGGAGCTCCCTCTCTCCCCCACCGACACCTGGCGATACGATCGCCGAGTGTCTGTGTCTCTAATGGCAGCCGGGGGTCTAATAAAGGCCCCCAGGCTGCCTGGAGTGAATGCCTGCTAGATCATGCCGCAGGCATGACCTAGCAGATGCCTGTCCGTGTTAAACGGACAGGCAGTAATACACTGCAATACAAAAGTATTGCAGTGTATTATAAATGCGATCGCAGAATCGCATATTATAGTCCCCTAATGGGACTAGTAAAAAAGTGAAAAAAAGTTTAATAAAGTTAATTTAAAAAAAAATGTGAA
This sequence comes from Rhinoderma darwinii, assembly GCF_050947455.1. NCBI lineage: Eukaryota > Metazoa > Chordata > Amphibia > Anura > Rhinodermatidae > Rhinoderma > Rhinoderma darwinii. Next base: position 295,038,667 of record NC_134687.1, on the reverse strand, counting down.
AAAAAATGAAAAACCCAGCTTTTCCCCTTACAAAATGCTTTACTATTAAAAAAACAAAATAAAGTTAAAAAGTTACACATATTTGGTATCGCCGCGTCCATAACGACCCCGACTATAAATCTATTACATTATTTAACCCGCACGGTGAACGACGTAAAAAAAATAATAAAAAACTATGGAAAAATTGCTGTTTTCTGTGAATACTGACTTTAAAAAAATGTAATAAAAAGTGATCAAAAAGTCGCATCTACTCCAAAATGGTACCAATGAAAACTACAAGTCGTCCCGCAAAAAAAAAAAGCCCTCATACAACCGCATCGGCGAAAAAATAAAACCGTTACGGCTCTTCAAATATGGAGACACAAAAACAAATAATTTTGAAAAAAAAGCGTTTTTACTGTGTAAAAGTAGTAAAACAAACAAAAACTATACAAATTTGGTATCGTTGCAATCGTAACAACCCGCTGAATAAAGTTATTTTGTTATTTATACCACACGGTAAACGGCATAGATTTAGGACGCAAAAAAGAGTGGCGAAATTTCAGATTTTTTTCTATTCCCCCCCAAAAAAAAGTTAATAAAAGTTAATCAATAAATAATATGTACCTAAAAATGGTGCTATTAAAAAGTGCAACTTGTCCCGCAAAAAACAAGACCTTATACAGCTATGTCGACGCAAAAATAAAGAGGTTATAGCTCTTGGAATGCGACGATTGAAAAACGTAAAAAATAGCTTGGTCATTAAGGTCCAAAATAGGCTGGTCATTAAGGGGTTAAATAGTAAACACTGAGTTCTAATTCAATTGTGAACCTACTATAGCTCAGTGTTAAACAAGAATATCAATACGGAATCAGCATTTGAAGAGTGGGCATAACAATAATCTTGACCCTAATTCACACACGAGTCCGTGATAACCGCACCGGAAGCTCCTAGTGTTGAGGTAAACAAACAATGCTAGTGTTCCCTATGCTAAAAAATTCCTATTCACAACCGACCCTACGCGTTTCAATACTCATCATCAGGCATGCCGCTGACATCTATGCTTCCGTGGTGTACAGCAGAATACCTGCTGCTGAACTAAATATCGCTGGCATCCCGGCCAGAGTGACCAAGCTACAGACCCCTGATGAGGAGTATTGAAACGCGTAGGGTCGGTTGTGAATAGGAATTTTTTAGCATAGGGAACACTAGCATTGTTTGTTTACCTCAACACTAGGAGCTTCCGGTCGGTTATCACGGACTCGAATGTGAATTAGGGTCAAGACTATTGTTATGCCCACTCTTCAAATGCTGATTCCGTATTGATATTCTTGTTTAACACTGAGCTATAGTAGGTTCACAATTGAATTAGAACTCAGTGTTTACTATTTAATACGTTTTTATACACACGGTGGGGCTTTTACACAGTGTTGATTGTACCCCTGTTTTTAGAGAGTTATAAATAAATGTTATATTTTACTCATATCACACCAGTGCATCCCTTAATCAACCTCAGACACCTGTGATAATTAGTTTGCCCAATCAAAGGAAAACTACTTAAGAAGGACGTTCCACATTAAGCAGGCCACAGCTTTCAAGCAATATGGGAAAGAAAAAGGATCTCTCTGCTGCCGAAAAGCGTGAAATAGTGCAATACCTTGGACAAGGTATGAAAACATTGGATATTTCAAGAAAACGTAAGTGTGATCATTGTACTGTGAAAAGATTTGTGGCTGATTCAGAGCACAGACGGGTTCGTTCAGATAAAGGCATAATGAGGAAGGTTTCTGCCAGACAAATTAGTAGGATTAGGAGAGCAGCTGCTAAAATGCCATTGCAAAGCAGCAAACAGATATTTGAAGCCGCTGGTGCCTCTAGAGTCCCGCGAACCTAAAGGTGTAGGATCCTCCAGAGGTTTGCAAGTGTGCATAAAGCTATTATTCGGCCACCCCTAAACAATGCTCACAAGCAGAAACGGTTGCAGTGGGCTCAGAAATACATGAAGACTAATTTTCAAACCGTGTTGTTTACTGATGAGTGCCGTGCAACCCTGGATGGTCCAGATGGATGGAGTAGTGGATGGTTGGTGAATGGCCACCATGTCCCAACAAGGCTGCGACGTCAGCAAGGAGGTGGCGGAGTTATGTTTTGGGCTGGAATCATAGTGAGAGATCTGGTAGGCCCCTTTAGAGGGTCCCTGACGGTGTGAAAATGACCTCTGCAAAGTACGTAGAGTTTATGACTGACCACTTTCTTCCGTGGTAAAAAAAAAAGAACCGTGCCTTCCGTAGCAAAATTATCTTCATGCATGACAATGCACAATCTCATGCTGCAAAGAATACCTCTGTGTCATTGGCTGCTATGGGCATAAAAGGAGAGAAACTCATGGTGTGGCCCCCATGTTCTCCTGACCACAACCCTATTGAGAACCTTTGGAGCATCCTCAAACAAAATATGTATAAGGGTGGGAGGCAGTTCACATCAAAACAGAAGCTCTGGGAGGCTATTCTGACATCCTGCAAAGATATTCAAGCAGAAACTGTCCAAATACTCACAAATTCAATGGATGCAAGAATTGTTACGTTTTTTTGGAATGAAAGAGCTTTTGATATCTGTAAATATGACCACTTGATGCTGCAAATTCAACAAATTACCATTTTAGTTCTCTTTACAACCTCAAAATGTTTTGATCTCTGTTGGAAATAATAATTTGAAACAGTGCATTTTGAGTTTTTTACTTCTAATAAAAAAATCTGTTATCATTAGGAGATTTGTTCAATAAAATTCGCATTATACTCCAACGGCTGATGGCTTGAAGATTATACTGACTGTCATTTGCATCGACTATTTAGGAAAATCAGCGAAAAATAACATTTGCATAATAATTTGGAACGCGGTGTAGTCTTTGGATGTGATTAATGTTGGCTCCAAAACAGGGGCATCAGCCCTTTCGTGATGCAGCCGGCGGTCAGGGGTCAGCAACGGGTCGGCCGGCTTCATCCGGGAAAGGATGTTGCTGGCAGTTTAACGAGCGGCATTGTAAATTTGGATCAGATTGTAGGTACAAGCACAAGGGCTCCGGTTGCGGAGGCGCCCATGGTTTGTCCAGGTGCTTCAGGAAGCATAAGGGCAAGCAGGGAGATGCTGAACAGAAGAGGGGTGACGCCGGTGAAAGTGACAAGGATGCTTCCGTTTTTAAGGGCGTACCCAAATAAGAAAGTGGCGGACTTATTGTTTCTGGGTTTTTCTGAGGGTTTTCGGATTCCTTGTACTTCTGCGGTATGGAATGGGATGGTCCGCAATTTGTCGTCTGCCTTGGCACGGCCCGAATTGGTTACTGATAAATTGATGAAAGAGGTGGCTTTGGGTCGCATGGCTGGCCCGTTTTCCTCTCCCCGCGTTCCTGATTTGCGGGTTTCCCCTTTTCCCCTTTGGGTTTGGTTCCGAAAAAGGAGGTTAACAAATTCCGCCTTATCAATAATTTATCTTATCCGGAAGGGGAGTCGGTGAACGATGGCATCGATCCTAACCTTTGCACAGTTAGTTACACTTCCTTTGATGCGGCGGTCGTTTGGGTTCGCAAGTATGGGAAGGGCTCACTGTTGGCGAAAACTGACATTGAGGCCGCGTTTCGTTTGTTGCCGGTGCACCCGGAAAGTTTTTGTTTGTTAGGTTTTTTGTTGGCAGGATGGTTATTTCATCGATTGTTGCCTCCCGATGGGCTTCTCCATTTCCTGCGCTTATTTTGAAATGTTTAGCACGTTTTTGCAGTGGGTGGTTCGGCGCGAGGCGCAAGTGCCATCAGCGCTGCACTATCTCGACGATTTTTTTGTTTATCGGTCCTGGAAAGGGTGGCGATTGACTTTGGGGTACTGCTGGTGCCCGAGGATAATGGGGCACTCACAGGGGTGAACCTAGCCCGTCTGCCGCCTGAGGCGAACTATAAAAAGGCGCCCCCCCCCCAAATCTATCAGAGTTTTCTCATTCCTAGCTGTACACATCAAACACGCAATATATACATTTTTTAAATAGGAAAACATTTGATGTTTATTTGTTAGGCCCTGTTCGCACAAAGTATTTTGACGAGTTTTTGGGCACGGAACCGCTCCGCAAAACTCATCAAAAACCGGCCGAAAATGCCTCCCGAGAAAGAAGGGACATGCCCTATCTTCGCACGTTTACGCCTCTGACCTCCTCTTGACATCAATGGGAGGCAGAGAAAGGGTATTTCGCAGAGTTTTTTGCCCGTAGCACTCAATGGCCGTGAGCGAAAAACGCGGTGAAAATCGCGGCAAACGACGTGCAGGAAGGACAAAATCTGCCTCAAAATCCCAAACAGAATTTTGAGGCAGAATTATCCTCCTGCAAAAAACTCAGTGTGAACATAGCCTTAGGCTATGTTCACACGGAGTATTTTGCCGAGTTTTTTGACGCGGAAACCGTGTCGCAAAACTCGGCAAAAATGGCCCGAAAATGCCTCCCATTGATTTCAATGGGAGGCGTCGCCGTCTTTTTCCCGCGAGCAGTAAAACTGCCTCGCGGGAAAAGAAGCGACATGCCCTATTTTCGGGAGCTTCCGCCTCTGACCTCCCATTGACTTCAATGGGAGGCAGAGAAAGCGTATTTCACGGTGTTTTATGCCCGCGGCGCTCAATGGCCGCGGGCAGAAAACGCTGCGGAAAACTCCGCTAAAATCGGCGTGCAGGGAGAGGAAAATCTGCCTCAAACTTCCAAACTGAATTTTGAGGCAGATATTCCTCCTGCAAAATACTCCGTGTGAACATAGCCTGAAAGTGCTGTTTGAAGTATGGAAAATATTTCAAGAATTATTCTTACTGCCAATCAGTGTAGTGCAAATAGTACAGTCTGCCCTGCACTGCCCCATATCTCTCCTCGGCAGCCAGTCTCATTTGCGCCATCATCTCTGCAATTACATTCAGGCCAGTCCAGGACGGATCGCGCTTAGCTCTGTTTTGAAGCGGCACATCCTGGGCCGGTTTCTTTGCTCTACCTGCTGTATTGTTGTGGTCTGCCTGTGCTGGCTCGACGCCAGTGGTGGATTTATATGATCTTAGGCCCTGGGCTGTACACAAGTTATGGGCCCACATACCACACGTAAGTATCACCTACATGTCAAAGTACATCACATGCCACTCTGCAGACTGTCTCTTAGCCTGATCATCTACTGCCACTCACACTTCCCCACAGCCCCCACCACAGTAATTTACATAGATTGTAAGACCAACATTACCAATAATACCCCATACTGTTACTGAATAATACCTCCATACCATAACCACAGTGACTGAATAATATCCACATACTGTTACAGAATGATACCCCCATACTGTTACTGAATAATACCCCATACTGTTACTGAATAATACCCCCATACTGTTACTGAATAATACCCCCATACTGTTACTGAATAATACCCCCATACTGTTACTGAATAATACCCCCATTCTGTTACTGAATAATACCTCCATACTGTTACTGAATAATACCTCCATACTGTTACTGAATAATACCTCCATACTGTTACTGGATAATACCCCCATACTGTTACTGAATAATACCCCCATACTGTTACTGAATAATACCCCCATACTGTTACTGAATAATACCTCCATACTGTTACTGAATAATACCTCCATACTGTTACTGAATAATACCCCCATACTGTTACTGAATAATACCCCCATACTGTTACTGAATAATACCCCCATACTGTTACTGAATAATACCTCCATACTGTTACTGAATAATACCTCCATACTGTTACTGAATAATACCTCCATACTGTTACTGAATACCTTTATACTGTTACTGAGTAATACCTCCATACTGTTACTGAATAATACACTCATACTGTTACTGAATAATACACTCATACTGTTACTGAATAAAACTACCAAACCATGATCACATATTACTACAACATTGTGTCAGAAAAAACACACCATATTGTTAGTGAATAAATCACACTATATATAGACCAATATTACCACCATATAGTGACCTTATAGAGGTAGTTGCCAGTTATACACAAGATATCTGCAGACCATATAAGTGATTACAGTATAGTTATATTGAGTGACTATTGTGGCAAATTTAAGTTTTTTAAATTTTTATACTGCTTTTTTTTTGGTAGGTTCCGCTGGAGCGTTTGGACTACGTCGTAGATTCATTGGACTACTCCGATGATCTACTTTTAAAAAAAATAAATAAATGGTGAAAGAGGGTTGCAAGGGGGAGCTTAGATTTCAATAAAAGTTTTTCTTGTCTGTTTTTTTTAATACTTTATTATGGCCTTAGTAATGGCTGCTGTCTGATTGAGAGCGTCCATTACTAAGAAGGGGCTTAGTGTTAGCCAGTAAAAAGGCTATCACTAACCCCTATTATTACCCCGGTTCTCACTGCCGCGAGGGGAGTACAATCCAGTACCCGACCATCTGAAGCGACGGTAAGGCAGCAGGGCGGTCACAGGCTGGGAAGGGATAAAAAACGTGGCCCTTCCCACCCTGGGGATGCTAGGCTGCAACTGCTTTATTGTATCTGGCTGGTTGTGAAAAATAGCGGGAACCCCACGTCTTTGAAAAAAAATAAATAGAAAAAAAATTACGTGAGATCCCCTCCATTTTTCATAACCAGCCAGATACAATAAAGCAGCATCAGCCTAGCATCATCAGGGTGGGAAGGGCCATGGTTTTTGGCCATTCCGAGCCTGATATTACCAGCCTGCAGCCAAGCCAGTACCCTCCCTTTTCTTCAGACAGTCGGGTGCTGGATCGTACCCAGCTCTTCCCGGTACTCCTGGCGGCGGTGGGTACCGGGGTAATAATAGGGGTTAGTGATAGCCTTATTACTGGCTAACACTAAGCCCCTTCTTAGTAATGGACACTCTCAATCAGACAGCAGCCATTACTAAGGGTATGTGCACACACACTAATTACGTCCGTGATTGACGGACGTATTTCGGCCGCAAGTCCCGGACCGAACACAGTGCAGGGAGCCGGGCTCCTAGCATCATAGTTATATACGGTGCTAGGAGTCCCTGCCTCGCTGCAGGACAACTGTCCCGTACTGTAATCATGTTTTCAGTACGGGACAGTAGTTCCACGGAGAGGCAGGGACTCCTAGCATCGTACATAAGTATGATGCTAGGAGCCCGGCTCCCTGCACTGTGTTCGGTCCACTACTTGCGGCCGAAATACGTCCGTCAATTACGGACGTAATTAGTTTGTGTGCACATACCCTCAGGCGGTAATGAAGTATTAAAAAACAGAGACATAAAGACATTTATTTTATTGAAATGACAACTCTTCCACACAATCCACTTTAACCATTTTATTAAAAAAAAAAAGAAATAAAGCTTAAATCAGCGAAGTAGTCCAACGAATCTACGACGTAGTCCAAATGGTCCAGCGGAAGCTGCAAAACAAAAATTAGCAGTATGAAAAATAAAAATAAAGTTGGCTGTCCCCACAGACGTACAAACATATGAATAAATAGCTACCTTCGGAAACATATTAAAATAATTAGAAAAATTAGGCCCATAAAATAAAACATATCAAATAAAAAAAAAAAAATTAGAACACCTTTCTTTTAAAGAGAACTTTTCATCTCCCCATACATGTGCAGCTGAGTGCAGCAGGTAATGGGGAGGGCCGCACAAACTCTGGGGCACTTTACATTTTTTTCCTAGCCTCCTTCTTATTTAGATATCGGTGCTGTAATATTTGGTGCCCGATATTTAAATAACCCCATGAACTGTCAATGGGGAGGTAATTGGCAAGGGGGCGTGTAACATCGCTGTGACACTGTCCAATCAGCTACGATCAGCGTTACAGCAAGAGCTGGAGAGAGCGCGTGCGCGCAGCTCCGCCACCACTAAGGAACACAAGAGGATAAGAAGAGTGTGAATTCTTCTGTTCCATGGCATCGGAGCTGTGCGCGCACGCACGCACTCACTCTTTAGCTCTCGGCAGACAAGGACGACAAGACTGATCTCTCACCTGAGATCACAGTCTTGTACTTGCCTGCCGAGAGCTGAAGAGTGAGAGCGTGCGCGCGCACATGATCTCCTCTCTCCAGCTCATGCTGTGACATTGTCTGTAGCGGATTGTGTGACAGCGATGTTACACGTCCCCTTGCCAATTACCGCCCCATTGGCAGTTCATGAGGTTATTTAAATATCGGCGCCAAACATTACGGCACCGATATCTAAGTAAGGAAAGAGGGTAGGAAAAAAAAATTAAAGTGCCCCAGAGTTTGTGCAGCCATGACCATTACATGCTGCACTCAAATGCAAATCTGTGGGCAGGTGAAAGATTCTCTTTAAAGTGTAACAACTTTTTTAAAAACTTTTGACATGTCAGAAGTTTTGACCAGTGGGGTCCGAACACTGAGACCCCCCACTAGTCGCTAAAACGAAGCAGCAGAAGTGCTCGGGTGAACGGTGTGCCGCTTCAATTCTGTTTGGCTTTCCTTGGAGCAGTGTACGGGCTCAATAGAAAGTCTAGGAGTCCGTACACCGCTCACTCGGCTGAAAGCCGATCATAAATGAAGCGGCACAGCACTCACCCGAGCACTTCTGCTGCTTCGTTTTAGCGACTAGTGGGGGGTCTCAGTGTTCGGACCCCACTGATGAAAACTTCAGACTTGTCGCTATGATATATAAAGATATCTATTAATGCGATTGGTGCAAGTTTTAATTACTTTTTATTGAAAATGATTTGCACTTTTTAAAATACAGCTGCTTTGTATCCTGTATACAGAGCAGCTGTATATTGCGCTGAGACCTGAATCCATTAGGTCGCCTATTACCGATCACATCTAAGTTATGAACTTAGATGTGATCGGTAACAGCTCGATCCTGCAGGACTCGCTGACACTGAATCAGTCAGTCCCGCTGACCTGACGGATACAGGATACAGCGCTATATACATTATATAATATATTTATTTTAATTAGCGGGGGCAGGTTTATGGGGAAGGATTAGGGCCTGTTCACATCAGCGTTGGCTTTCCGTTCTGGGGTTCCGTGGGAGGTTTCCGTCGGGTGAACCCCGCAACGGAAAGTCAAACTGAAACCACAGCTTCCGTTTCAGTCACCATTGAAATCAATGGTGACGGAAACATTGCTAATGGTTTCCGTTCGTCACCATTCCGGCAGGTTTCCATTTTTGTGACGGAATCAATAGCACAGTTGACTGCGCTAATGGTGACGGAAACGGAAGCTGTGGTTTCAGTTTGACTTTCCGTTGCGGGGTTACCTCCAACGGAACCCCAGAACGGAAAGCCAACGCTGATGTGAACAGACCCTAAGGCTTCTTTCACACTAGCATTAATATATGTTTACCGCTCTTCCGTCAGAGGAAGAGAGGATCGATACGTTAAACGGAAAGCAACGGTTCCATTAGAATTACCATTGCTTTCAATGGTAAATCTTTTGTATCAGTTGCTTTCCGTTTGTCTCCATTCGCTAAGTTTCCGTTTTTTTTAAAGGAAACAAAAGTGCAGTCTGCAGAACTTTTATTTCCGTTCAAAAGAACGGGAACCTAGCGAACGGAGACAAACGGAAAGCAACTGATACAAAAGAATTACCATTGAAAGCAATGGTAATTCTAATGGAACCGTTGCTTTCCGTTTAACGTATCGATCCTCTCCCTCTGACGGAAGAGAGGTAAACGTATATTAATGCTAGTGTGATCAAAGCCCAATACAAGATATTAATATAAAAAAAACAAATAACCCAGCTGCAATTTGAACCAGCAACCTTCAGGCAGACAAGCTAACCACTACACTATAGAAGCTGTCATAGTCAATGCCTGTGAAACTGTAGTAGTTGAGGGTTTACTATTAGTCTCTCTGCTGCGTATGGGTGGTGACTGGTCAGAGACTCACAGTCAGACTGGCTGCTGCACAGTGTGCACTGTGAGTGACTGTGAGACTCACCAGTCACAGCTCTGATTGTAGCTTTCCCAAGCTAATTAAGCACAGGAAAGCTACAAAGCCAGGAGTATACTGCAGGGGGGGGGGCGTTTTACTGACAGCAGAGGGCTCTATAGGGGGGAATTATCCCCCCACCATAGAGCCCTGACTAGTTACTATACTGAAAGATTAGGGGGGTCTGAGCATCTGACTGACTGCTCTAAAGGGGGGGCAGAATCCCCCCCCTATAGAGCTCTCTGCAGTAAGTCAGACGCTCAGACCCTCCCCCACCCACACTAATCCTTCCATTATAGTGATGTGAGGGCTCTATGGGGTGGATTATTCCAGCCCCATAGAGCCCTCTGCTGTCGGTAAAATGCCCAAACCCCCCCTTGCAGTATACTCACGTCACGGGTCCCGGTCCCAGCAAGGCAGGAACTTACCTCGTGCTGCTCGTGCTGCTTGTCGCTCCTCCTGCAGACTTGCTCCTCTCTGGCTGCATGTGCTGTGTACAGCGTCCGAGAGGAGGAGGAGTGTTACAGACGTTCGGCACGTCTGCTATGTGCGTCTGCATGGCTCCTCCCCCCAGTCCAGTCCGTCCCGGGCTGAAAATGCCGCCCCCCCCGTTTGGGTAGGTGGTGCCGCCTGAGGCCGTCGGCTCACCTGGCCTCATGGTAGATGCGGCACTGGGCACTCATACGTGCACTGGGGAGGTGTTCGGGCTGATGTTCGTCCCCTTGAACGACAGTTGGGCTTGGACCAATCCGAGGTACAGGTCAGATGGTTGGGTTTGAGGGGCCTGGTTTGGTGAAGGTTGTTGCCGGAACTCCAGTTTTATGCAAGTTTGGATAGGGCGCCCGATATTTTGGTCATTCACCTTGGTGGAAATGATTTAAGAATGAGGTCATCCAGGGATCTTATGCGGGATGTCAAATTGGACCTTTTACGTTTGTGGTCCTCATTTCCGGGTCTGATCATCATTTGGTCGGACATTGTTGCTCGGAGGTTGTGGAGGCAAGCGCGTTCAGTGCAGAGTTTGAATCGGGCCAGGGCAAAGGTGAATAAAGTTGTGGGTAAATTTGTGGCTCGCAATGGTGGTGTAGTGGTGCGTCATAGGGAGTTGAAGGGGGCTGAGGTCAGCTTTCTTCGGTTGGACGGGGTCCATTTAAATGAAGTCGGGTTGGGCATGTGGACTCTGGGCATTAAAGACGGCTTGGAGAAAGCCTTGCAGTTTTGGAGGTACGTTCATGTGTAAGGTATCACACATGAATGTCGTGGCGGTAGGAGGAGGGGTCTTTGAAGGCACGTAATGGGAAGAAAGAGAACAAAATATGGCATTGTTGGAAAAGAACTCGGGGCATTTAACCCTGGGTAGTATCGTTGGGGCTGGGGAGTGGTTACCCAGCTTGCTTCATGCATTCCTGATGGGCAGGGTCCCCAGGAAGGGTAGGTCTTGGAGATGTTTGGTGCCCTCGGGTCATGTGCAGTACGGCTGTAGGGCAATAGGATCCAGACCTGAGAAGGAAAGGATGGAGTGAAAATATAATGCCTGAAGTGCTTTCAAGGATCCTTTAACAGGAGGAATGTTGCAGAATAGAGCAGGATGTTAAATTATGGAGTGTTTGTTATATTATGTGTTATGCTATTTGATTGCATTTGAGTATTTTTGTGTATTTAATAAATAACTGCTGTGGCCTTTACACCAATTCAAGTCGTGGTCCCTTATTGGGTTACTGGTGGTGGGAGGTCATACATAGCAAAGGCATCAAACATACCTTAGGTCATGACGCTGACCAATCAGCATCATACACTTCTCTCTATTCATTTACACAGCATATAGTGATCTTGCTAGTGTGCAGTGTCACATACTCACACACTAAAGTTACTGAAGTGTCTTGAGAGTTAATAGACATCACTTCCAACCAGGACGGGATGTCTATTCATCACTGTCGACACTTCGCTAACGTTTATGTGGAACTTACAGCACAGCAAACGTAATCTCGCAAGATCACGCTGTAAATCACGCTTGCTGTCATTAACACCCACACTAACGTTACCGAAGTGTCGGCAGTGATTAATAGACATCTCGTCCTGGTTGGAACTGATGTCTATTAACTCTCAAGACAGTTCAGTAACTTTAGTGTGTGAGTATGTGACAAGATCACTATGTGCTGTGTAAATGAATGGAGAGAAGTGTATGACGCTGATTAGTTAGCGTCATACACTTCTCTCCACAACTCCTACTTGGTCAAAAAGTAAAATACGCCCAGTTGTCTATTAAGAAAGTCATTAGCATAAAGCTAAAATAGGTCATAACTCAAAAATCATAGTTTTTCTAAATAAAAAACACTACTGTAATCTACATTACAGCACCGATCACATTATGTATAGGATAGGCCGCTTATAATGTGGTGACAGAGCCTCTTTAACCTTTATGATTGCGAATTAAAGGACACAATACCATAAAGAATTTAGAGTACAATAGATAGCATCTGCTGCTGTACCTGTTGGCCGGACCTTGATCCTGACTTCTTGTTATGACATCTGGCTCTATCTAACCACACTCCAGTCCTGAGTCCACATTCCACTTCTGTCTTCACTCCTGTGTCCTGTTGTTGCTGCAGCATCTGGTTGCCAACTGGTGACTATTCTGGGCACGGCGATTTGGGAATTACTCCTTGCCGGGGTTAAGGGTGAGTATTGTCATGACTACTAGCCAAGCTTCTGGGTGAAATGCAGAGCCAATCTGTTTTCTCTGTCTGCATCCTATCAGGGCCAAGGGTGGAGTATTTAAGTCTGTTCAGTTTCTTGTTTGTTGCTTGTGATTTTCTTGTGAATACATGTTTCACCCTGAATTACCTTGTCTACTTGGACTCTTTGAAATGGACTTCAGCTTGGTCTTTGGATTTACCCTCTGGTCACTTATTTGGATATTCTGCTCACAGCTGGTTTCGACCTCTGCAACTCCTGGTATACTTCTGTTTTGCGATTTGGACTTTTAATCCCTCCTGGTTTGAACTCTGCTTGTTTATTACCCCTCTGGCTATCTGGTTATCCGTTATCCTTTCTGGTATTACCTACCTCCTGTACAACACCTTATTCTGTTAAACAACCTGGGTTCTATGCGGCCAAATCCAACCTGCCTTGCGGCGGGCTCTGGTGAAGACCATAAAGTAGCCTTAGACTCTGCTGACCAGAGTGGTGACAGACTTCAGGTAGCTGATTTACTTGTACGCTTGATCCAAACAGTCTCCAGCTGCCATTGGGGAATTGCTCGTATAGCAATTCCATAAACTTTAACTCTGCTCAAGTAGTGATTCCTTGACAAGTATCAGGTATCCCTTATACTCCGCACACCAGCCTAGCCAGTGACAAACAGATTGCAGCCACAAGGATCCATACCTCATTCAACGTGATACGTAACAATATGTTTTTAAGAAAAAGGGGCATTTTCCCCATCTTCGAGCAGCCTGTAGTGCCCCTTTCCCTGCATGTAGTCCGTTATCAGTCACTAACTTGCTCAATAGCAAAAATTGTCTATAGTCCCACAGTAAAGTAGATAGCTGGAAATAGAGATGCAACTACAGTATATTACTCTATGTATCAGACGAAAAAGTCCACGTTACCTGTCGTGGAAACCCTCTTCCTGGTAGCACCTTTTAAATGGGCGCTCCAATTGGCTCCTCTGCTTGGTCAGGTGATATTCCAATTGCTAACTGAAGTATCAGCAGTGCACTGGGAGATCAATAAAGACAATAGCAATCTGTTGCCTTGATCAATGTTCTCTCTCTTTATTATTAACATACATAAGTTAATATACCCTCAGGGCGTTCCCCTTTAATCAGGGTGTTACCTTGCATGGCACAACCAATCATAAAATTCTGCATGTATAACTGAAAAAAGTGGGAAGGTACCCTTGACATAGGGGTCGCACAATATTTCTAACACCTACAAACGCACCTTTCCTGGCATACAAACAAAGGGATGTAGGAGTTTTTTGTAAATGTATGTGAATGGTGTAATAAAAAGAAACAATTACAATGGTGACGATTATTTTATATCTAGGCGTTCTGCCAGAATCCTGACTGCTTAGCATATGAAGGCCACCGTAAGAACACAGAGATTACATATTTCTTGCAAACCAAGCAGAAATAGGGGGGAGGGGAAGAGAAGGTCATTTGAAGATGGAGTAGCTCTGCGTGATTCGGCATTCTGCTTGATAATTCATAATGTAATTTCATTTTTCCAGCATGAATTAAAGCAAAAGAATGCAATGTTTCTGCCACAAATTAATTATTAAGCCACTTATTAAGCCACTATTCCAATGGTGGTGTATTTAAACAACATATAGTGATAATCACTCTCATCTAAATAGGCAAATGCTGTCCCTTCTTCCTTAAAGGGGTTGTCTCGCCACAACAACCCCTGTCCATACACCCTATTAGGATATGAAGAGGGAGGTCCTTTTCTCGGTAATTCAACTCTAGGTAGCAAAACGTACAGTTGCTCTGTGGATTCTTATGATGTCAGTGATTTACTCTGTTTTTAGTGAAACACTATGATGAGAATAGGTGAAGGCAGAGGCGTAGCTAGGTTTTCCAGCACCCGGGGCAAAGATTCAGTTTGGCCCCCCCCCCAACCCCCAACACCCTCTTTCCCGACATCTCCTTCCCCCTCGCCGTGTTTGTTTTCTCAATGACGAGCATAAAAACATTTGTACATTTTACAAGCAATATAGTTCTATACACAACACCAGAATAGTGCTCTGTACATAAATACAGCCCCAGAACCAAGCTCAGTACATAAATACAACACCAGCACAAATACAGCTCAATTTAGTGCAACCCCTGCTGTACAGGTTTGTACGGCGTAAAACTACAGCTCCCAGCATGGTACGAACAATGGTAAGGATATGCTGGGAGATGCTCTTTCACAAAAAATAAATCATATCATAATCATACCACCCATCATCTCGCTGCAGATCATACAGTGACTACAGTGCTGATTAGAGGCAGAATGAACATTTACATTAAGTGACTCACCGGTGACGTCTCAGATTCTAGTTATTTTTCTCCATCCGGTCCAGACCTCTATGATGACTTCTCCCGGTCACAGCCCATTTCTGTAGTTTGCCGCTCAGATGTCTTCAGCTTCTCACTTTTCCAACATTTCTACACCTATAAACAAATATAAAGTTATCATTATACCACACAATACGCCCCTAAATATAATAGCGCCATACACTGCACCTCTAATTATAATAGCACCATACACCGTGTCCCACACACACACACACTGTGCCCCCTGTAGATAGTGTCTGCCATAGAGCCCCCTGAAGATAGTGCCCCCATATAGCCCACCCCTGTATATAGTGTCCCACAAATAGCTCCCCCTATAGTGCTCCACAGATAGCCCACCCCTGTATATAGCCCCCTGTAGATATAGCCCAGCCCTGTATATAGTGCTCCATGTATAGCCCAACCCTGTATATAGTCCCCTGTAGATATAGCCCACCCCTGTATATAGTGCTGTATATAGTGCCACACAGACCCCCTGTAGATATTGCCACACAGCCCCCCTGTAGATAGCGCCACACAGCCCTCTTGTATATACTGCCACACAGCCCCCTTGTATATACTGCCACACAGCAATCCCCCCTCCCCTTGTATATACTGTCACACAGCCATCCCCCTCCCCTTGTATATACTGTCACACAGCAATCCCCCCTCCCCTTGTATATACTGTCACACAGCAATCCCCCCTCCCATTGTATATACTGTCACACAGCAATCCCCCCTCCCCTTGTATATACTGCCACACAGGAATCTCCCCTCCCCTTGTATATACTGCCACACAGGAATCCCCCCTTGTATATAGTGCTACACAGCCCCCCTCTCCCCTTGTATATACTGCTATACAGCCCCCCTTCTCCTTGTATATAGTGCTACACAGCAATTCCCCCCCTGTATATTACCACACAGGACGCACATACAAGTGAATATGGCTGTCACTAGCTTGTTTTTTTCCACTTAAAAGTGTGAGTGGCATTATCTACAGTGGGGGAGCTATATGTGGGACACTACAGGTGAGGCTATGTGTGGGGCAGAGTCTACAGGGGAGGCTATATGTGGAACACTAAGGGGGGCTATATGTGGGGCACTATATACAGGGGAGGCTATATGTGGGGCACAGTCTACAGGGGAGGTTATATGTGGGACACTAAGCGGGGGCTATATGTGGGGCACTATATACAGGGGGAGCTATATGTGGGACACATTCTATAGGGGAGGCTATATGTGGGTCACTATCTACACGGGGACTATATGTGGGACACCATATACTGGGGGGCTATATGTGTTACACCATATACAAGGGGGCTATATGTAGGACACCATATACAGGGGGCTATATATGGGGCACCATCTACAGGGGAGGCTATATGTGGGGCACCATCTACAGGGGGCACTATCTACGGAGAGCACTGTGTGTGTGTGTGTGTGTGTGTGTGTGTGTGTGTGTGTGTGACACACAGTGTATGGTGCTATTATAATCGGGGACACAGTATATGGTGCTATTATAATCGGGGACACAGTGTATGGTACTATTATAATTAGAGGTGCAGTGTATGGAACTACTATATTTAGGGGTGTTTGTCACATTTACAGTGTGTGTCACCGTGAGAATTTTATAGGTGCAGAAATGTTTGAATAGTGAGAAGCTGAAGACATCTGAGCGGCAAACTGCAGAAATGGGCCGAGGCCAGGAGAAGTCATCATAGTCGTCTGGACCAGATGGAGACGAAAATAGAAAAAGAACTAGAATCTGAGATAGTCATCGGTGAGTCACTTAATGTAAATTTTTATTCTGCCTCTAATCAGCACTGTAGTCACTGTATGATCTGCTGTGCAACATGTAGAAATGAAAAATGGTTGGCACTGCCTTAGCTTGCAATGTCACAGACTCTGTGCTTCAGCTGGCTGGGATCTGTAGTTCGACAGCCTTTGTCTGGTGGTGCTCAGTGCTTGTCAGTGCGATCGTAATACATTACTTTTCAAAAGAAGACAGAAAAATAGAAATATAGGATTTGTGTTCTCTTTTCAGTATAGCCCAGTTGCAGATCGCATTAGGAAACATTGGCACATTATAGAGGCAGATGTGGATTTAGCGGAGAAAGCATGTTATCCCCCTGTGGTCTCATTCAGACAATGCAAAATGAGATGAATTAGTTACAGGCCATTTTTCGGCAACTCAAAGTAATAAAAAAAGTAACTGGCTCAAAGATATGGCCCTAATAGGTAACCACAAATGTGGTGACTGTTCATTTTGTGGACAGATGAAAAAAGGGACAAATGTCCAAATGGGTGCAGTCAAACATTATGTTAGCAGCCTGATCACGTGTAAATCGTATTACCTGGTATATATCGTGTTTTGTCCTTGTCAATTTTTCTATGTAGGGAAAACTATTCGCCCATTATTCAAACGCATTCGTGAACATATGTATTCCATTGGGACAGGAAAGGGTTCCCATAAATTGATATCCCATACACGGGAAGTACATGGAGGAAATCCAAAATGTTTATCTTTTGCTGGAAAACAATGTGTGTTCGTGCCGTGTGAGGGTGGAGACCGACACGTTAAGCTACTTCGCAGTGAAGCAAATTGGATAATAAAAACAGAGGCACTAGGACCCCTGGGTCTGAATGATAGGGATGACCTATCAGCTTTTTTAAAATAAAATAGAACCTTGAAATAGGTATGCTTGACACATTGTACTTACAAAAACGATAAAAACAAGAGGACATATACAAAAACACCGAAAAAGGCCATACTTACAAATGGACACAGCCTGGTCAAAAACGCTGATGAAGGAGAGTGAGCATGTGATTTAAATAATAATAGCCACTCCTACTAGTCTTGAGGGGAGTGGTGTGTGGGGTGCATGGGATGTGTAGTAAGAAATAATAAATGAATAGTGTGTGTGTGTGCAAGTGTAATACTATAAGTGAAATATAGGGGGAAGTAATGAGTGAAGTGCCTCAATAGAAATAAATGGATAATGGGGTGCAAGTGTGTGAGACATGGAGGGATAGTGTGTACGTCATGAGGCACAATGTGTATAGCCAGGTAGAAGCCTATTTGTGATGCCTTGATAGTTCATAGAGCGGGCTACCCTACTTGCTATGTCAAACAACAACACACCATGCTCTCCCAGCATCAAAGACCCGGCTGTGTCCAAGAGAAGCGAATGTACGTAATAATGAAAAATACCTGGGGTATTAGTGATCATTTTGGCCAAAAGGACGCAAGCTCGCAATCCACGACAAGGATCCCCAGACTTGCGAGTCCCTAACTCCTTAACTGGAACTGAATGTTCCTGATGCACAGACAAAACCGATAAAAACAAGGGGACATATACAAAAACACAGAAAAAGGCCATACTTACAAATGGACACAGCCAGGTCAGAAACGCTGATGAAGGAGAGTGAGCAGGTGCTTTAAATAATAATAGCCACCCCCACTAGTCTTGAGAGGAGTGGTGTGTGTGGTGCATGGGATGTGTAGTAAGAAATAATAAATGAATAGTGTGTCTGCAAGTGTAATGCTATAAGTGAAATATAGGGGGCAGTAATGAGTGAAGTGCCTCAATAGAAATAAATGGATAATGGGGTGCAAGTGTGTGAGACATGGAGGGATAGTGTGTACGTCATGAGGCACAACGTGTATAGCCAGGTAGAAGCCTATTTGTGACGCCTTGATAGTTCATAGAGCGGGCTACCCTGCTTGCTATGCCAAACAACAACACACCATGCTCTCCCAGCATCAAAGACCCGGCTGTGTCCAAGAGAAGCGAATATACGTAATAATGAAAAATACCTGGGGTATTAGTGATCATATTGGCCAAAAGGACGCAAGCTCGCAATCCACGACAAGGATCCCCAGACTTGCGAGTCCCTAACTCCTTAACTGGAACTGAATGTTCCTGATGCACAGACAAAACCGATAAAAACAAGGGGACATATACAAAAACACTGAAAAAGGCCATACTTACAAATGGACACAGCCAGGTCAGAAACGCTGATGAAGGAGAGTGAGCAGGTGCTTTAAATAATAATAGCCACTCCCACTAGTCTTGAGGGGAGTGGTGTGTGTGGTGCATGGGATGTGTAGTAAGAAATAATAAATGAATAGTGTGTGTGCAAGTGTAATACTATAAGTGAAATATAGGGGGCAGTAATGAGTGAAGTGCCTCAATAGAAATAAATGGATAATGGGGTGCAAGTGTGTGAGACATGGAGGGATAGTGTGTACGTCATGAGGCACAACGTGTATAGCCAGGTAGAAGCCTATTTGTGACGCCTTGATAGTTCATAGAGCGGGCTACCCTGCTTGCTATGCCAAGCAACAACACACCATGCTCTCCCAGCATCAAAGACCCGGCTGTGTCCAAGAGAAGCAAATGTACGTAATAATGAAAAATACCTGGGGTATTAGTGATAATTTTGGCCAAAAGGACGCAAGCTCGCATTCCACGACAAGGATCCCCAGACTTGCGAGTCCCTAACTCCTTAACTGGAACTGAATGTTCCTGATGCATAGACAAAACCGATAAAAACAAGGGGACATATACAAAAACACTGAAAAAGGCCATACTTAAAAATGGACACAGCCAGGTCAGAAACGCTGATGAAGGAGAGTGAGCAGGTGCTTTAAATAATAATAGCCACTCCCACTAGTCTTGAGGGGAGTGGTGTGTGTGGTGCATGGGATGTGTAGTAAGAAATAATAAATGAATAGTGTGTGTGCAAGTGTAATACTATAAGTGAAATATAGGGGGCAGTAATGAGTGAAGTGCCTCAATAGAAATAAATGGATAATGGGGTGCAAGTGTGTGAGACATGGAGGGATAGTGTGTACGTCATGAGGCACAACGTGTATAGCCAGGTAGAAGCCTATTTGTGACGACTTGATAGTTCATAGAGCGGGCTACTCTGCTTGCTATGCCAAACAACAACACACCATGCTCTCCCAGCATCAAAGACCCGGCTGTGTCCAAGAGAAGCGAATGTACGGAATAATGAAAAATACCTGGGGTATTAGTGATCATTTTGGCCAAAAGGACGCAAGCTCGCAATCCACGACAAGGATCCCCAGACTTGCGAGTCCCTAACTCCTTAACTGGAACTGAATGTTCCTGATGCACAGACAAAACCGATAAAAACAAGGGGACATATACAAAAACACTGAAAAAGGCCATACTTACAAATGGACACAGCCAGGTCAGAAACGCTGATGAAGGAGAGTGAGCAGGTGCTTTAAATAATAATAGCCACTCCCACTAGTCTTGAGGGGAGTGGTGTGTGTGGTGCATGGGATGTGTAGTAAGAAATAATAAATGAATAGTGTGTGTGCAAGTGTAATACTATAAGTGAAATATAGGGGGCAGTAATGAGTGAAGTGCCTCAATAGAAATAAATGGATAATGGGGTGCAAGTGTGTGAGACATGGAGGGATAGTGTGTACGTCATGAGGCACAACGTGTATAGCCAGGTAGAAGCCTATTTGTGACGCCTTGATAGTTCATAGAGCGGGCTACCCTGCTTGCTATGCCAAGCAACAACACACCATGCTCTCCCAGCATCAAAGACCCGGCTGTGTCCAAGAGAAGCGAATGTACGTAATAATGAAAAATACCTGGGGTATTAGTGATAATTTTGGCCAAAAGGACGCAAGCTCGCATTCCACGACAAGGATCCCCAGACTTGCGAGTCCCTAACTCCTTAACTGGAACTGAATGTTCCTGATGCACAGACAAAACCGATAAAAACAAGGGGACATATACAAAAACACTGAAAAAGGCCATACTTACAAATGGACACAGCCAGGTCAGAAACGCTGATGAAGGAGAGTGAGCAGGTGCTTTAAATAATAATAGCCACTCCCACTAGTCTTGAGGGGAGTGGTGTGTGTGGTGCATGGGATGTGTAGTAAGAAATAATAAATGAATAGTGTGTGTGCAAGTGTAATACCATAAGTGAAATATAGGGGGCAGTAATGAGTGAAGTGCCTCAATAGAAATAAATGGATAATGGGGTGCAAGTGTGTGAGACATGGAGGGATAGTGTGTACGTCATGAGGCACAACGTGTATAGCCAGGTAGAAGCCTATTTGTGATGCCTTGATAGTTCATAGAGCGGGCTACCCTGCTTGCTATGCTAAGCAACAACACACCATGCTCTCCCAGCATCAAAGACCCGGCTGTGTCCAAGAGAAGCGAATGTACGTAATAATGGAAAATACCTGGGGTATTAGTGATCATTTTGGCCAAAAGGACGCAAGCTCGCAATCCACGACAAGGATCCCCAGACTTGCGAGTCCCTAACTCCTTAACTGGAACTGAATGTTCCTGATGCACAGACAAAACCGATAAAAACAAGGGGAGATATACAAAAACAAAGAAAAAGGCCATACTTACAAATGGACACAGCCAGGTCAGAAACGCTGATGAAGGAGAGTGAGCAGGTGCTTTAAATAATAATAGCCACTCCCACTAGTCTTGAGGGGAGTGGTCTGTGTGGTGCATGGGATGTGTAGTAAGAAATAATAAATGAATAGTGTGTGTGCAAGTGTAATACTATAAGTGAAATATAGGGGGCAGTAATGAGTGAAGTGCCTCAATAGAAATAAATGGATAATGGGGTGCAAGTGTGTGAGACATGGAGGGATAGTGTGTACGTCATGAGGCACAACGTGTATAGCCAGGTAGAAGCCTATTTGTGACGCCTTGATAGTTCATAGAGCGGGCTACCCTGCTTTCTATGCCAAACAACAACACACCATGCTCTCCCAGCATCAAAGACCCGGCTGTGTCCAAGAGAAGCGAATATACGTAATAATGAAAAATACCTGGGGTATTAGTGATCATTTTGGCCAAAAGAACGCAAGCTTGCAAATCCACGGCAAGGATCCCCAGACTTGCGAGTCCCTAACTCCTTAACTGGAACTGAATGTTCCTGATGCACAGACAAAACCGATAAAAACAAGGGGACATATACAAAAACACAGAAAAAGGCCATACTTACAAATGGACACAGCCAGGTCAGAAACGCTGATGAAGGAGAGTGAGCAGGTGCTTTAAATAATAATAGCCACTCCCACTAGTCTTGAGGGGAGTGGTCTGTGTGGTGCATGGGATGTGTAGTAAGAAATAATAAATGAATTTGTGTGTGTGCAAGTGTAATACTATAAGTGAAATATAGGGGGCAGTAATGAGTGAAGTGCCTCAATAGAAATAAATGGATAATGGGGTGCAAGTGTGTGAGACATGGAGGGATAGTGTGTACATCATGAGGCACAATGTGTATAGCCAGGTAGAAGCCTATTTGTGACGCCTTGATAGTTCATAGAGCGGGCTACCCTGCTTGCTATGCCAAACAACAACACACCATGCTCTCCCAGCATCCAAAACCCGTCTGTGTCCAAGAGAAGCGAATATACTTTGTATATATACATTGTACTTAGTTTATCAATCTGATACTTATAACATGTATGTGTTTCTATAAATATTTGATGTTTTTATTTGTATTACTGTGAGAAGAGGAAGTGCTATGATGAGACAAGGTGTGGTTATTTAAAGGGAATGTGTTGCCAGAAAAACATGTTTTTTTTTTAAAAATTAAACATTTAGTGTGTGGGTGATTAAACATTGTTCAAATTTTTTTTTTTTTTTTCACGAGTCAGGAAATATTATAAATTAATTCTAAATTTATAATACTACCCATTTTTGGTCACTAGATGGAGCTATTCCCAAAATTGCAGCAGTGCAACATAGGGTTAAAAGCCCTCGCTCTAGTGAGCTCTCAGCATCCCCCCCTCCTTTATCCTGGCTAGTGCCGGGATAAACGAGGGGTTTGAACGGTGTAACCTCCTACACTGTGTGTCGCCATTTTTTGAGCTAACACACAGTGTAGTAGGTTTACATACAGTAGTAAACACACACAAACACGAACATACATTGAAATCTCTTACCTGCTCCTGCCGCCGCGGCTCCCTCCGGCCCGTCCGCTCCGTTTGCTGCCGCTGGTCCAAGTGCACAAATCCGGAAGCCGCGACCGGAAGTAGTAATATTACTGTCCGGCCGCGACTTCCGGTCCACAGGAAAATGGAGCCGGACGGCGCCAATTTCGAATTGGACTGTGTGGGAGCGGCGCATGCACAGTTCCCACACAGACGCCGTACACGGAAGTCAATGGGACGGGAGCCGTTCGCAGTCCCTATGGGACTGTGGCTGCCGTATTCCATGTCTGTATGTGTCGTTAATCGACACAGACAGAAATGGAAAAAAATGGCAGCCCCCATAGGGAAGAAAAAGTGTAAAAATAAGAAAAAGTAAAACACAAACACACAAATGAATATAAACGTTTTTAATAAAGCACTAACATCTTTAACATATAAAAAAATAATTTGTGATGACACTGTTCCTTTAAGTGTGTGTGCACTGAATCCCAGTATGCCTTGATAAAGCATCTGAAGGACGTGGAACAGTTGGTTCTGTTGTCTTTTGAATCCTGTGTTGCCTGCCTCAATCTTGGAATAAAGAGAAACCTTTTGCAAATGGTGAGTGCCGTGCCGTCTTCTTTTCTACATGTTGCCATTTACTGTATGATCTGCAGCTAGATGATGGGTGGTATGATATTTTTTTTGTGAAACAGGAACTTCCAGCATATCCATTGTTCGGTCCATGCTAGGAGCTGTAATTTTCCGCCGTACAAACCTATACGTCGGGGGTTTTGCTCTAAATTGAGCTGTACTTGTGCTGGTGCTGTATTTATGTACTGAGCTTGGTTCTGGAGCTGTATATATGTACTGAGCTTGGTTCTGGAGCTGTATATATGTACTGAGCTTGATTCTGGTGTTGTATTTATGTACTGAGCTTGATTCTGGCACTATATGTACTGAGCTCGGATCTGGAGCTGTATATATGTACTGAGCTTGGTTCTGGTGTTGCATATATGTACTGAGCTTGGTTCTGATGCTGTATTTATGTGCTGAGCTCTGTTCTTGTGCTGTATATATGTGCTGAGCTTGGTTCTGGAGCTGTATTTATGTACTGAGCTTGGTTCTGGTACTGTATTTATGTAATGAGCTTTGTTCTGGAGATGTATATATGTACTGAGCTCGGTTCTGATGCTGTATTTATATGCTGAGCTTGGTTATGGTACTGTATATATGTACTGAGCTTAGTTCTGGAGCTGTATTTATGTACTGAACTTGGTTCTGGTGCTGTATATATGTACTGAGCTTAGTTCTGGTACTGTATATATGTACTGAGCTTGGTTCTGGTGTTGCATACATGTACTGAGCTTGGATCTGGTGTTGCATACATGTACTGAGCTTGGTTCAGGTGTTACATATGTTGTATTTATGTACTGAGCTTGGTTTGGTGCTGTATATATACAGTGGAGGAAATAAGTATTTGATCCCTTGCTGATTTTGTAAGTTTGCCTACTGTCAAAGACATGAACAGTCTAGAATTTTTAGGCTAGGTTAATTTTACCAGTGAGAGATAGATTATATAAAAAAAAATAAAAAAAAATAACATAGTCAAAATTATATATATTTATTTGCATTGTGCACAGAGAAATAAGTATTTGATCCCCTACCAACCATTAAGAGTTCAGCCTCCTCCAGACCAGTTACACGCTCCAAATCAACTTGGTGCCTACATTAAAGACAGCTCTTACATGGTCACATGTATAAAAGACTCCTGTCCACAGACTCAATTAATCAGTCTGACTCTAACCTCTACAACATGGGCAAGACCAAAGAGCTTTCTAAGGATGTCAGGGACAAGATCATAGACCTGCACAAGGCTGGAATGGGC
Organism: Rhinoderma darwinii; assembly: GCF_050947455.1. Taxonomy (NCBI): domain Eukaryota; kingdom Metazoa; phylum Chordata; class Amphibia; order Anura; family Rhinodermatidae; genus Rhinoderma; species Rhinoderma darwinii. The sequence continues at coordinate 295,013,871 of NC_134687.1, read as the reverse complement.
TACAAAACCATAAGTAAGACGCTGGGTGAGAAGGAGACAACTGTTAGTGCAATAGTAAGAAAATGGAAGACATACAAAATGACTCTCAATCGACATTGATCTGGGGCTCCATGCAAAATCTCACCTCGTGGGGTATCCTTGATCCTGAGGAAGGTGAGAGCTCAGCCGAAAACTACACGGGGGGAACTTGTTAATGATCTCAAGGCAGCTGGGACCACAGTCACCAAGAAAACCATTGGTAACACATTACGCCGTAATGGATTAAAATCCTGCAGTGCCCGCAAGGTCCCCCTGCTCAAGAAGGCACATGTACAGGCCCGTCTGAAGTTTGCAAATGAACATCTGGATGATTCTGAGAGTGATTGGGAGAAGGTGCTATGGTCAGATGAGACTAAAATTGAGCTCTTTAGCATTAACTCAACTCGCCGTGTTTGGAGGAAGAGAAATGCTGCCTATGACCCAAAGAACACCGTCCCCACTGTCAAGCATGGAGGTGGAAACATTATGTTTTGGGGGTGTTTCTCTGCTAAGGGCACAGGACTACTTCACCGCATCAATGGGAGAATGGATGGAGCCATGTACCGTCAAATCCTGAGTGACAACCTCCTTCCCTCCACCAGGACATTAAAAATTGCTCGTGGCTTGGTCTTCCAGCACGACAATGACCCGAAACATACAGCCAAGGTAACAAAGGAGTGGCTCAAAAAGAAGCTCATTAAGGTCATGGAGAGGCCTAGCCAGTCTCCAGACCTTAATCCCATCGAAAACTTATGGAGGGAGCTGAAGATCCGAGTTGCCAAGCGACACCCTCGAAATCTTAATGATTTACAGATGATCTGCAAAGAGGAGTGGTCCAAAATTCCATCTAACATGTGTGCAAACCTCATCATCAACTACAAAAACCGTCTGACTGCTGTGCTTGCCAACAAGGGTTTTGCCACCAAGTATTAAGTCTTGTTTGCTAAAGGGATCAAATACTTATTTCTCTGTGCACAATGCAAATAAATATATATAATTTTGACTATGTGATTTTGTTTTATTTTTTTTTATATAATCTATCTCTCACTGGTAAAATTAACCTAGCCTAAAAATTCTAGACTGTTCATGTCTTTGACAGTGGGCAAACTTACAAAATCAGCAAGGGATCAAATACTTATTTCCTTCACTGTATATATATATATATATATATATATATATATATATATATATATGTCAGAGCTTGGTTCTGATGCTGTAATTATATAGAATATATTTATAATAACAAATTTACAGGGCAGATGGAATTGTTGTCAATTCATTGTATATTTAATGGGAACCTGTCAAATAGTTTTAACCCCTTGAACTGCCAACATGCGGTAATACATGACCTGACAATATTTCCAAACATTCCCTATATGTTGTTTTCAGATGCAAAACAATCTATAAAATCAAGTTTTAAACCGGCACATGCTATATGCTAATGACTCATTAAAGGGTCATTGGGCGGTGCCGCTATCCTGGAGAGTCAGAATCCTGCCTCCAAACCCAATTTTCCATGCTTGATTAAAATCCCTGTAGCTGTCATACATCACTACCAGTCTCACCCAACTTTCTTGGATGTGCCATTGCCTTGTACTACTTGGGCACACACCATGCAGCGAGGTGTACTCTGCCCAACTGCACCACGCATGCGAGTACAAGGCAACGGCGCATCCGCAAGAGTTGGAGGAGGCTGCTAGAGATGTAGAACAGCCAGGGGGATGTCAATCAAAATCTGGGGGGCGCCATTTCAATTTTCACCTCAGGCAGCAGACAGGCTAGAATCGGCCCTGCGGACAGTGGTGAACACAAGCACCAACATTACAATAACTGCTGCCTCCTGGTGTTTAAAACCACATCTTTCCGTGATTTATTGCTGTGTACTCTGCAATGATGGGAAGGAGCACTGCCGAAATGAAGTATAGGGCTTGTTGGCCGAGCCACAGCTAATCAGCTCTAGACTTGTTTTCTGCACTGATGCCTCGCTCATTAGCGCACATCTCTGACGCCGCAGAGGAAAAGGAGAATCAGTACCTGCCCGGTCTGCATGTACAAATCAAACCTAACTCTAGTTGACTGAGCATCAGCCAATCAGTGATGGGCTTGCTCTTTCTACTACCCCTTGAGCACAAATATGCATTTGTGTGAGTTTTGTGTCTTCTTCTAATGTATTAGTGGCATTTGTGTGCGTGTTGTTTTCAGTGTGAGTATTATGTGTGGTATAGGTCTAGTTATTTGAGGTATGTGTTTAGCATTTGTGTGGTGTGTGCGGTATGTGTCTAGTGTAAGTAGTGTGTGCGGTATGTGTCTAGTGTCTGGTACGTTTCTAGTGTGTGAGTGGTATGTGTCTAGTATGTGTGTGGTGTGTGCAGCATCTGTGTGAGCAGTGCGTGTTCAACATGTGTCATTGGTGTGGGTAGACAACGTGCGGTATATGTCTTAGGTGTGAGTGAGGGATATAACCTTGGTGTGAGTGGTGCATGTGCGGCATATATCCTAGGTGTGAGTGGGGGATGTGTTCTAGGTGTAAGAGTTGTGCGTGCAGATGTGTCCTTAGGTGTGCGTGCGCATGTGTCCTAGGTATGAGTGGTGTGCGCGCGCATGTGTCCTAGATGTGAGTGGTGTGCGTGCACATGTAAGTGGTGTGCGTGCGCATGTGTCCTAGTTGTGAGTGGCACGAATGCAGCATGTGTCCAGCTTCTGGGTTGCATCTGTGTGTCATGTGTCCAGCATGTGAGTGTGTGTGTGTATATGGCTGAATATAAAATATAAATCATACTACTTAGTTACAGTATGGTGATATTTTAGCATTGTATAATGGTATAATTTGCAATCTTTATACGTCAGTATTAGGCCATTATCACGCAATAAGGATTTGATTAGGACTAAGTCCCTGATTCCACACCTACATCCCTTTCAAATCCACTAACATTGTGCATCCATTACAAGTGAATGGGCTATTTTATACCCCATTCACATGCAGCGGAAAGAAGTCTGCTTGAAGTTTTTTCCCGCTCCGCAAAAAAAAAATCTTTAGAATAATAAACATGTTCATTATTCTCGTAGAAAAGCAGGGGATTCGTTGGAGTTGGAGCTATCAGGAACTATTCCTCTTTTCATTTACACCTGTTTTAATAAATTTCCCCATGTCTTGTATAGCTGAAAGTGGTCCCATGTACTCCAGCCCAAAACTGGCGGCTGCGTATAGCCTGCGGTGGGCCTGTGTGCTTAAAAATGCCAGGGATGATTTTAAGTCCCAGTCCGGCCCTGGTCAGAAGGAAGGGTTTGCCTCTCTGTCGTCTACAGGCTCTATGGTAGTGACAGGCTGCACCTAAATGGGAAGGGTGCAGAGGTGCTGGGGAAAGAATGGTTAGACAGCTGGAGGAGCTTTTAAACTAGGATCTGGGGGAGGGAGGGTAGTAATACTAAAATGGGGTTATATAGAGTGAATAGTTAAAGGAAAGCTGCAAGGCTTAATGGGGGAAGGGGTTAACAAGGCAAGTAGGGACGTGACTAAGAATAAATGTGGACAAATAAAGGAAAGATAAAGATGTTGGTAATATCAAATGTTGGCTTGTCTTGTAAATAAAATGAATGAACTGGGGATTCTACTGACAGATAAGGGTTATGATGTAATGGGCATAACAGAAACATGTCTGGATAAGAGCAGTGACTGGGTAACTAATGTGGAGGGCTACACAGTTTTTAGATGGGATAGAAAAGATTAAAAAAACGTGGAGGGGTTTATCGGTTTGTAAAATCCAGCCTAAGACCAGTTCTGAATGAAGACATTGGGGAGAGTGTGACAGTATGGAGACATTATGGGTAAATATTCATGGAGCGGATAATAACGGCAAACTACTAATTGGAGTTTGTTATAAGCAACCGAACATAGCGGAACAGATTGAGGATGAAGTGCTGCAGCAAATAGAAGCAAATAATAATAGGATCCTTATTATGGGGGATTTTAACTATCCAGTAATGGCCAGACTCAGGCTGAAAGCCATAGGGGTAGGCTGGCATGACCAGGGGCGTAGGAAGGGAAGGGTTAACAAATTCTAGGGAGGAGTATGACCTGGGTGGGGGGGTTAATGGGTGAGGCCAGGGGTTATAAAAGGTGAGCTCAGGGGATTGTAGCGCCATTATGGAGCAGACAGCGGTGTTGTGTTATCACGTCCTCCCTCCCTTTGTTTTATGTTTGTCAGGATAGTTTTTCTGTTTTGCTCTTTGTTTTTCTCCTTTTTTTTACAGGTGAATGTACGCTGGTGAGCTTGGTGGTGTGGAGTCGCGGCAGCGTGTTGGCGGATTGGGGGTCTTTGGAGTTGGTGGTAAATTGGTGTGGGGGGATTCATCGTGGGTATGGTCCCTCCCAAATGATATAATTGATCAGAGGTCTGACTTAATTTGGGCTCCTGCTGGGTGGTGTCCCAGGGAGTGGTTTACACTTATGACAGCCAACTGCGGTTTATAACGGTGCCCCTGAGCCTGTTGGGAGATGGATGAGGGTAAGTATTATATAGGTGGGCAGTTTGGCACCAGATTTGTAGCTCCAAGGACTCCCCTTCTTTGTTATTTTAATCTATGCATATCTTGATCACTGTTATGTATGTTAATAAAATTTCTGCTGTGGCCAAATTTACCTAACCCAATGTCTCTGTGTGTTTTATCGGAATGGTTAAGTTGGGATTTATGGCCACTTAGGAGTTACGAGGAATGATAATAATGTAGACGGAACGAACTCTGCAATCCCATGGTCATGACATTTTTTGTGCTAAAAGCTGTTTAAGTTTTAACTGTTGAAAGTTTTTACCCATACTTCAATTATCTATAAGACAGTTATTCACTTAGTTGGTAGATGAACCAACCAGAATAGATGATCTGCTATATCTTGCTTTGTCTGATAGACCTAATTAGTGGTGGAACTACCAATAATAACTACAGCTCATCCCGCAAAAAAACCGCCCTCATACCACTACGTCTATGAAAAAATAAAATTATTTAATGCTCCAATAAGTCAGGAAATAAAAAATATGCAGTTGTGCGGGTCCAAGGGGAACATTTATTCTGTTTCAAAAGGCAATTTATCAAGGCCCTAAAATTAGGGAGCCAGGAAGGGTATTATACCAGGACAACACTTTCCTAGCAAAATTCCCTAAACTGCAAAGGTGCGGAGTGTGGACCAAAAGGGGGATAAGCAGAGGCGTAGCTAGGTTCTCCTGCACCCGGGGCAAAGATTCAGATTGGCGCCCCCCCCAACTTATTTCCCGACATCTCCTTCCCCCTCGCCATGTTTTCTTTCCCTACCAATCACTGAGATGTAATTGTTTTTCACAATTTTTTAATGTAACTCGATTATAAAAGCATTTCTACATTTTACAAGCGATGTAGTTCTATAATGTATTTAACATAAAAATAAATGAAAAGAAAAGAAATTAAAGAGGCCACACACAGCCCCCTGTAGATAGCGCCACACAGCCCCTCTCTTGTAGATAGTGCCACACACAGCCCCCTATAGATAGTGCCACACACAGCCCCCCTTGTAGATAGTGCCACACTCAGCCCCCCTTGTAGATAGTGCCACACACAGCCCGCCTCCCCCCTAGTAGATAGCGGCACACCCCCCCCCCCTTGTAGATAGTGCCACACACAGCCGGCTTCCCCCCTTGTAGATAGCAGCACACTCCCCCCCCCCCTTGTAGATAGTGCCACACACAGCCCGCTGCCCCTTTGTAAATAGCGCCACACTCCCCCCCTTGTAAATAGTGCCACATTCCCCCCCTTTTAAATAGCGCCACACTCCCACCCCTTGTACTTAGCGCCACACTGTGAACAGACCGCTGAGCGGTAGCCTACCTCTACCACTCTCCGCTCTGCCTGGTGTGACTTACCGGAGGAGCCAAGGTGGTCATGCGGCGCAGTCAGCGGCGGAGTTTCTTCTGACTAGGGTTGGTGACAGCCAGGGCCGGCCTTAGCTTGGATGGCGCCCTGTGCGGGACTCTCTATTGCCGCCCCCTACACAAACCAAAAATTAACCACTTATATGGACACGCTGGAACATATATATTGTACATACAAAAAGACAGATATTTAGACATACAGGCAAATATACATACACACATACAGGTAAATATATAGACATACAGACACATTATATATACATACATACATACATACATACTTACATACATACATACATACATACACACACACACACACACACACACACACACACGCAGATAAATACACAGACAGGGACATATACAAATACATAAAAGGTACATATATAGAAGCACAAAGACACATTCACAAAACAGACCCATATATACGCACACAGGCACATATGTACACAGCACAGATAATGTAGTAGATGTTACCTGCAGTCCTATGTAACACCACAGATAACTCAGTGATAACTCTCTGAGTACAGATAATGTAGTAGACGTTCCCTGCAGTCCTATGTAACACCACAGATAGCACAGTGATAACTCTCTGAGTACAGATAATTTAGTAGATGTTACCCACAGATAACACATTGTAGCAGAGCTGAGATTGTAATTTAGCACAATGTGTTATCTGTGGTGTTACATAGGACTGCAGGCAACAGCTGCCACATTATCTGTATTCAGAGAGTTATCACTGTGTGTTATTTGTGGTGTTACATAGGACTGCAGGCAACATCTACTACATTATCTGTAATCAGAGTTATCACTGTGTTATCTGTAGTGTTACATAGGACTGCAGGTAACATCTACTACATTATCTGTACTTAGAGAGTTATCTCTTTGTTATCTGTGGTGTTACATAGGACTGCAGGTAACATTTACTACATTATCTGTACTGTGTAGCAGAGCTGAGATTGTAATTTAGGACACAGTACAGATAATGTAGTAGATGTTACCTGCAGTCCTATGTAACACCACAGATAACACAGAGATAACTCTCTGAGTACAGATAATGTAGTAGATGTAGGAGACAAACACATGCAGAGACACAGAGAGACAGAGACACAGAGATACAGAGACACACACACAGAGACACACACACACACACACACACACACACACACTGTAACATATACACACACACACACACACACCATGTCTCCTTGCTGACAGGTCAGGACGGGCTGTGTGTGGGTGGAGCTTCCTCTCTGTTTCTCGGCAGAGCACAGAGCACAGAGTAGAGGCAGATGCAGGGAGGCTGCAGTACGGGAGTGGACCTGTCCCCTGACCTGAGTCATCTGACCTCATGTCACTGACGTGAGGTCAGGTGACTGGACTGGTCCACTCCCTGGCCGTCACAGACCCCAGTCAGAACGCCGTAATGTCCTGTCTCTTTCTAAGCTGCTGCAGGTGTCCGACATACGGGGAGCCTGTCAGCAGCGATCAGCTGCTCTTCGGCGCCCCCCTATCCCTATCATGCGGGTTGCGCCCGGGGCACATGCCCCGCCTGCCCCCCCTAGCTACGCCCCTGGGATAAGAAAGGACACCATTTATCAGTGCGACACCGGCCTATGCATAAAGGATTGCTTCACAGTGGATTATTTTATTGTTTCTTTACCCCATTATTATACCAACTGACTATGCCCCTGATATACTCTGCCCAGCTTACATGTACCCCCACATTATAAACGGAAACACCAGCAATACTCAAACAAAACTACTACCAAGCCCTCCAAAAGCCAAATGGCACTCCCTGCACTCTGAACCCTATAGCGTGCCCAAACACCACTTTACTTCTACATATATGGCATCACCATACCCGGGAGAACCCTTTTAACAATTTTTGGGGTGTGTGTCTGCAGTGGCATAAGCTGGGAATGGCATATTTGCCACTGAAATGGCTTATCTAGGGAAAAATATACATTTTTAATTTGCACCATCCGCAGCGCATTCATTTATTGAAAAGACCTGTGGGGTGAAAATGCTCACTACACCCCTTAATAAATGCCGAAAGGGGTGTAGTTCCAGAATGGGGTCACTTTCTTTTTATTATTTCACATCTGAGCCCTGCAATTGTGAATCAATACTTTGCAAAATCGCCAAATTCGACCTCAATTTTACATGGTACTCTTTCACTCCTGAGCCCTGTCAAATGTCTAGGCGAAAGATTAGGGTCACATGTAGGGTGTTTCTAAAAGCGGGAAACACCGCATAATAATTAGAGAGCTGTCTTGTTATGGTGGCACAAGCTGGGCACCACATATTGGCATATCTATGGAAAAAATCCCATTCTCACTCTGCAACATCGAGTACACACTAATTTCTACAAAACACCTGCGGGGTTAACATGCTCACTACACCCCTAGGTGAATGCATTGAGGGGTGTAGTTTCCAAAATGTGGTCACTTCTGGGGGGTTTCCACTGTTTTGGTCCCACAGGCGCCCAGAAACCAATCCAGGAAAATCTGCACTCCAAAAGCCAAATGCCTCTCCTTCCCTTCTGAGCCCTACTGTGTGCCCAAAAAGCAGTTTATGACCACATATGGGGAATTGCCATAATCTGGAGAAATTGCTTTACAAATGTTGGGTTATTTTTTTCCTTTATTTGTTGAGAAAATGAAAAATTTTGAGCTAAAGCTACGTCTTATTGAAGAAAAAGGATTGTTTTTATTTTCACTGGCCAATTCTAATAAAGTCTATGAAACACCTGTGGGGTCAAAATGCCCACTACACCCCTAGATGCATTCCTCAAGGGGTGTAGTTTCCTAAATGGAGTCACTTTTTGGGCGTTTTCATTGTTTTGTCCCCTCAGGTGATTTGCAAATGTGACATGGCCTCCGCAAGCCATTCCTGCTAAATGTGATCTCCAAAAGCCAAATAGCGCTCTTTCCCTTCTAAGCCCTGCCGTGTGTCCAAACAGCTGTTTATGACCACATGTGGGGTGTTGTTTTAGTCGGGAGAAATTGCTTTACAAATTTTGCGGTGCTTTTTCTCCTTCAGTCCTTGTGGAAATGAGAAAAAATTAGCTAAACCTACATTTTCTTTGAAAAAGATTTAGATTTTCATTTTCAGGGCCTACTTCCAATAATTTCTACAAAAAACCTGTGGGGTCAAAACGCACACAGTACCCCTAGATAATTCCTCAATGGGAGTAGTTTCCAAAATGGGGTCACTTGTGGGGGGTTTCCACTGTTTTGTCCCCTCAGGGGCTTTGTAAATGTGACATGGCCTCCGCAAACCATTCCTGCTAAATGTAATCTCCAAAAGCCAAATAGTGCTCTTTCCCTTCTAAGCCCTGCCGTGTGTCCAAACAGCTGTTTATGACCACATGTGGGGTGTTGTTTTAGTCGGGAGAAATTGCTTTACAAATTTTGCGGTGCTTTTTCTCCTTCAGTCCTTGTGGAAATGAGAAAAAATTAGCTAAACCTACATTTTCTTTGAAAAAGATTTAGATTTTCATTTTCAGGGCCTACTTCCAATAATTTCTACAAAAAACCTGTGGGGTCAAAACGCACACAGTACCCCTAGATAATTCCTCAATGGGAGTAGTTTCCAAAATGGGGTCACTTGTGGGGGGTTTCCACTGTTTTGTCCCCTCAGGGGCTTTGTAAATGTGACATGGCCTCCGCAAACCATTCCTGCTAAATGTAATCTCCAAAAGCCAAATAGTGCTCTTTCCCTTCTAAGCCCTGCCGTGTGTCCAAACAGCCGTTTATGACCACATGTGGGGTATTGTTTTACTCTGGAGAAATTGCTTCACAAATTTTGCAATGCTTTTTCTCCTTTAGTCCTTGTGGAAATGAGAAAAACTAATTGCTAAACCTACATTTTCTTTGAAAAAATTTAGATTTTAATTTTCACGGCCTACTTCCAATAATTTCTGTAAAAAACCTGTGCGGTCAAAATGCTCACTATACCCCTACATAATTTCCTTGCGGTGTGTAGTTTCCCAAATGGGGTCACTTTAGGGGGATTTCCACTGTTTTGGCACCGCAAGAGCCCTTCAAACTTGACATGGTGCCTAAAATATATTCTAATAAAAATAAGAGCCCCAAAATCCTCTAGGTGCTCCTTTGCTTCTGAGGCCGGTGCTTCAGTCCAGTAGCATGCTAGCGCCACATGTTGGATATTTCCTAAAACTGCAGAACCTGGGCAATAAATATTGCATTTCTCTGGTAAAATTTTCTGTGCTACAAAAAAATGGATTAAAAATTAATTTCTGCAAAAAAATATGAAATTTATAAATTTCACCTCTACTTTGCTTTAATTCCTGTGAAACGTCTAGAGGGTTAAGACAATTTCTAAATGCTATTTTTAATACTTTGAGGGGTGAAGTTTTTAAAATGGGATGACTTTTTGGGGGTTTCTAATATATAAGGCCCCCCAAAGCCACTTCACCACTGAACTGGCCCCTGTAAAATAGCCTTTTGAAATTTTCTTGAAAATGTGAGAAATTGCTGCTAAAGTTCTAAGTCTTGTAACGTCCTAGAAAAATAAAAGGATGTTCATAAAACGATGCCAATCTAAAGTAGAGATATGGGGCATGGTAATTAGCAACAATTTTGTGTGGTATAACTGGCTGTCTTACAAGCAGATACATTTAAATTGAGAAAAATGCTAATTTTTTTAATTTTTCCCTAAATGCTGAATGTATCGAGCAAATTTTGCCACTAATATAAAGTCCAATGTGTCACGAGCAAACATTCTCAGAATCGCTTGGATAGGTAAAAGCATTCCGAAGTTATTACCACATAAAGTGAAACATGTCAGATTTGAAAAATGAGGCTCTGTCAGGAAGGTCAAAAGTGGCCAAAGAGGGAAGGGGTTAAGGAACAAAACAAAGATTAGATAAAAGTCTTTTGCAGAAAGACCTAGATAACCAGAACAAGAAGGTGGCAGATAAAATTGAATATTGATAAATGTAAAGTTATGCACCTATATAACAGTAAAAGTATTAATGCATATACAATACATTTTATAAAACTGGGGATAACAGAAAGATAAAAAGACCTGGGTATTCTGCTTTCAAGTAAGCTAAGCATCCGCACTTAATGTCAAGCAGCAGCTGCAAAAGCAAGTAAAATGTTAGGGTGTGTCACCAAACAACGGCTCAGTCCGTACTTTCCTGGGCAGACGGTTTCAGAGACAGGGCAGAAGCTCCCTCTAGTGGCTGGAATGCGAGGATACATGCCGGAGCTCCCTCTAGTGGCTGAAATGCAAAATACAATCTGGAACTCCCTCTAGTGGCTAGTACATGACATTACCTCAATTCTGGTCAACTCCCCCCTGACGTCACATGACGCCTAACTACAGGACTGCCCATATAAGCCTCTCTCTGAGCCCCAACAGGTGCCAGAGTATCAGGTCATTTCTACCTAGCTCCAGCCTTGTACTTTACCTGATCTGACTTACTGTGATTACGATTCTGCTTGCATCTCTGCATCTGTTCCTGTGATCCTGAACGGCATCCGTGGTAACGTCTGCACAGTTCAAGGCCGCTTCTTTTATGGGATGAGATATGCAGATTCCCGGCATTTAGAATATGGCATTTCGTTTTGGGATCCACTTTGTAGGAATAACATAGGAGAGCTGTAGAGGGTTCAAAGGTGGGTGACTAGATAATTAAATGAGATGGGAGGCGTCGCTTACGATGCACGGATAGAAAAGTTGGGCTTGTTGAGCTTGGAAAAAAGACGACTTAGTGGTGATCTTATTAATATGTCCAAATAAAAGGGGCGTGGCCTAGCAGCAGATGTAAGCAGACGTGTGTGGCTGGAGATCCCGCTGTGCCCATCCTGATAATCAACTTTATCCCTTACTTACCTGGGTAATACTTACCGAATTGGGTGCTGTGAAGCTGGAGGTGACTGTACCTGTAATGACGGGGAAGGGAGACAGAAGGTGAGCCCTAATCTACCCGCCACTCAGTCCCTGCCTACTTGCAATGGCCCGTCCTAGGCGACGGCGTACAACTGAGAGACGGTCCCTACGCTCAATAAGTGCACGACAGACAAACAGACAAGGGTACACAGAAGCTAAGGGAAATGGGGCAGTTGCCCACGGCAACACTGTGAGCAACAAGAGTAGTGAACGAGCCGAGTCAAACCAGGAGTGTACGAGGTACCAAACGCAGAGCAGGAGAGTAGTGAACGAGCCGAGTCAAACCAGGAGTGTACGAGGTACCAAACGCAGAGCAGGAGAGTAGTCAGTAAGCCAGGGTCAATATGAAGCAGGGACAAATAGTTCAAGCAGCAGCAGCAGAGCCAGGAAACAGGAGAATCACAGGCAAAGGAGGAGAAGGAAGTGAAGGTATAAATAGACAGAGGGCGGGAGCTAGCTCCGTCTGGCCAGGCTGTGATAGGCTCTCCTACTCCTCAGCCTCCCAGCCTGATTGATAGAAGGAGGGGTCACTCGATCAGACTTAGGAGCAGGTGCAGACTGACTAACCACGGGCGTCGACACAGAAGCTGTGTCTGGCAGATCCTTTACAGTACCGCTCAGCTTGGCTGCGATGACCCGCTCAAAGAAGCAAAAAACGCCGCCGGCGAGTCCGGGGCCTGGAATCCAAGATGGTGCTGAGGAGAAAGACTACCGGAGCAGACACATGCGCTCTGAAGCAGAAGACAGACTGGAGAGATTTGCACGAACACCCCGTGCGAGCAGCTCAGCAGCAAGCAGGACATCTGGGGCTAGCAGTGGAAAGACGGGCAGCCCGGCTTATGGCTCACGTTACTCTGTGCTGGAGGAGGACATGGTCAGTGAAGAGGAGGAAGAGCTGGGTAGTAAGTGGCGTGAAATGCATAACGATGGTGGCAGAATGCACCACAGAAAGGATAAGGTGCAGGAGCCGTCCCTCACAGACATACTTGCTGCAGTGAAGCAGAACTCTTCGATTCTCTCTATGCTGATTGGTCAGGTGGGAGGCCTGAAGGAGGACATTTTGCTCTTGAGGAATGATTTGCAAAAAGTGGCAGAACGTACAACAGTTATTGAGGGGAGAGTGTCTGAGGTTGAAGATTTTCTCCCAGAGCACCGACGAGATGTACAATCACATTCACTGGCGCTGGTAGCCCTTCAGGCTAAGGCAGATGATTTAGAGAATCGGCTGCGCAGAAATAACGTGCGCTTGGTTGGAGTGCCGGAAAAAGTGGAGGGCACTAACTCAGATGAGTTTTTTGAAAAATGGCTGCTGGAACAGTTTGGCCAAGAGGAACTGTCTCCTCTATGTGCTGTCGAGAGGGCGCACAGAGTACCTACCAGACCGGGACCGCCAGGGAGGCCCCCGAGACCGGTATTAGTGAAGCTGCTGCATTATAAGGACAGAGATCGGATACTGCGGAAGGCCAGGGAGCGGTAAGATATTTCCATTAATGGTGTTAAAGTGTCCTTTTTTCTGGATTTCTCTGCAGATGTGCAGAAAAAGCGGTTGCAATACTGGGACATTAAAAAACGCCTACGAGACCTGAACATTCAATATTCTATGATGTATCCGGCTAAATTGCGAGTGGTTGCGTTCGGGACCGCTTCCTTTTTTGAGACACCTAGGGAGGCTGCCAGATGGCTGGACTGCAACGAGAGTCGACTGCGGAGACCTGCTGGAGTGGAGGACGCGTGAAAGCCCGCTTTGGCGGTGAAGTTCAGAGGCCATGCTGTCTTTTGCGGGACTGTAGTATTCTATACTAGGTTATGTTGTTTTAGCTGTGTGTGAGCACCCTTAAATCGAGCTCAGCAGGGTGATATCCTTTATAATGCCATCGTACTTGATAGAACTGGTATTATGGGATAACTACTGGGTAACAAATCTCCCTGTAATATCTGTTGATTGTGTGCTATTTTTTATTACCTATGCATAGCAGTGGGAGTCACCACTTACTGGGAGTGGTGAGAATGTTACATGGTCAGGTTGGATGTGCCTTTCAGGCATGTCACATGTTCACACTCAGGTGTGCTTCTGTTGGATAGGAGAGTCAGTATATGTCGCTCTGACCCTTTTCGGAGGGGAGGTTTTGTTGGGGGGGTAGGGGGCGGGGGTGCACGGCTCAGTATCTCGGCCGACGTAGCTTGGCTCAGTGGCAGACTTCTTTATGCTATGATGCCCGATGGGGTCGGTTAACTGTCTCTCCTGGAATGTCTGGGGAATGCGGGAACCTAGGAAACGCCAGGCGATTTTTGACTGTGTTAAACAACAAAAAGCCATGATTGTGGGGTTACAAGAGACGCATTTGACTAGGGATTCGGTGTCCTTATTACATAGAGAATGGATCGCACATGGGTTTCACTCCTTCCATACAACTTATTCTAGGGAGGTGAGTCTGCTGATACATAGGAGTCTTCCTTTTGTTTGTCACTCTTGTTTCTCTGATGGGGAGGGGAGGTATGTGGGAGTGCACTGCACCATATATCATTGGGAATGTATTTTAGTGGTACTGTACATCCCTCCTCCTTATTCTAGCGCTGTACTTAAAAAAGTTATGGGAAAACTTTCAACGTTGCCTGAGGTACCGTTACTCCTGATGGGGGACTTTAATGCGGTGATGCATGAGGGGTTGGATAGATTTCATAGGGGAGGGGGGGACAAGGGGTGGATATGACAGCATTTGGGAGATTAATTGTGGAAATGGGATTGCGGGATATTTGGAGGGATAAACACCCAGTGGTGTGCCAGTACTCGTGTGCATCGTCTACGTTTCAGTCTCTTTCTCTTATTGATTTGATCGTATGTTCAGCTTTTACAGTGTACTATGTTCCACAAATAGAATATTTACAGAGGGCGTTATCAGACTACTCTCCTGTGGCGGTGACGTTGGCAGCGGTGAACGGCCTGTCAGGAGTTTTGGAAACTGGAAGCTGAATGCGTTTTGGTTGAAATTGATGGATGGCAAAGAGATACGAGACCTGATAAGGGAATATTTTATTTTTAATGTTGATTCGGTACCACAAGGGGTTTTATGGGACGCCATGAAGGCATGGCCAGAGGAGTGTTCATTCAGAATATTAAGCGGCTCAAAACCAGGTCTCGGCAATTGGGGGACAGTCTGATGGAACGGGTGGCAGAAACAGAAGGGAGACATGTGGAAGAGGGTTCAGAGGACACACTTAGACATTGGGTTGAGGCTCAGACATTGTTGAAAAATCACCAACTGGCGACAGCGGATAATAAAAGACTATTTCTTAAGCAGAAATATTATGAAGAAGGGGAGACTGCTGGGAGGTTGCTCGCTAGGATGGCACAGCCACAAGGGGGTAATAAATTCATTCATGGCCTTAGGGGGGTGGGGGGAGGGTGGAGACGGACACGGGGCAAATTTTACAAGTGTTTCAACAGTTTTATACTGACCTTTATTCCTCAAGAGCGCATTACACTACACAGCAACTGGAGGATTATCTGGGACACATTCAATTGTCTACTCTGGGTTCTGAGGCCAGAGAATGTTTGGAGGCACCTATTTTCCTGGAGGAATTGTAAAGGGCGATAGGGGATATGGCAAATGAGAAAGCTCCAGGTCCAGATGGTTTGCCTGGGGAAATTTATAAGGAATATGGGAAGGAATTGGCTTCCGCAATTCTTAAACACTCTGCTGGATAGTTTTGTAAGAGGCAAATTAGCGGATTCCTTATATGAAGCAACGATAGTGGTATTACCTAAGGAGGGGAAAGATAGCCAATTACCGGAATCCTACAGACCGATATCTTTGCTGACATCAGATATTAAGATACTGGCAAAGGTTTTAGCGTTACGGCTAAATAAGGTGGTACAGCAGGTTGTGCACGACGGCCAATCGGGGTTCATGCCATCCAAATCAACGGAAGGTAAATCTTAGGCAGTTATTCCTCAATCTTCAGGCGGTACCGGACGACCCTGTGGGGAGAGCTGTGCTAAGATTAGATGCTGCTAAAGCGTTTGATTGTGTAGAATGGGGGTATTTATGGAAGGTTCTGGGTAAGATGGGATTTGGTCCTAACTTTGTGAAATGGGTGCAGTTACTATACGTGGCTCCTACGGCCCAAATATGGGTGAATGGAGCACTGTCTGGAAACTTTCTCTTGGCTAGGGGAACGCGCCAAGGCTGCCCACTGTCACCATTGCTGTTTGCTTTGGTGGTGGAACCATTAGCTTGTCTCATACGACAGGAGGAGCGTATACGGGGTTTGAAATATGGGGAATTGGAGGAAAAAATCTCTCTATATGCGGACGATATTTTGATATACCTGACAGACACTGAGAACACTCTGGCGTTGGTACTGGACACGATCACTAGATTTGGCGTATTTTCAGGTTTAACTATTAATTGGAACAAGTCAGCTCTTTATGCCCCGGTCAATATTGTGGACACTGGAGTGGGACCCCGTGTTCCGGTAGTATCAGAGTTTACGTACTTGGGGGTTAAGGTGACGTCTCGGGTTAAAGACTATATGACTTTAAATGTTTTTCCACTGTTGCCCAAGGTTAAAGCTAAGGTGGAGACCTGGAATAGACTCCCTCTCTCTGCTCTGGGGAGGACCAACTTAATCAAGATGATTCTTATGCCTCAGGTACTGTACATTCTCCATAATTCCCCGGTATGGATACCCAAACACTGGTTTAGACGACTGCATAATCTCTTTCGGGATCTGGTCTGGAAAAAGGGGGTGCCTAGAATAAAATTGGAGAAATTACAATTGCAAAAAGGTGAAGGGGGTGTTGCTTTGCCGAATGCCTGGATATACTACTTGGCTGCTCAGAGCCAACATTTTAAAGGGTGGGAGGACACAGAGAACTGGGGATCTAGTGCATGCTTAGTGTCGTATATGGAGGGAGGGTTTAATCCGCTGGAGGGGCTGGAAGCGCATACCTACAAGAGATTAGCAAGTACTAAACCAACATTGCTCCTGATACATAATGTCTGGTGACAATGTAAGCAGATCTTGAGTATAGGAATGTGTACTAAATACACTCCCATATGGCATAATCCGGTTCTGTGGGAATTGTATCAATTGGAGGGCATGCAAAAATGGGAAATGGCAGGGGTTATACGACTGAGTCACATGTATGATTATACCGTACTGCAGTCCTTTCAGCAGCTGAAAGACCAATTCCAACTGGAACACAGTATGTTCTATCAATATCTGCAGATACGTCATGCCCTGCAGGCGCAGGCAGCTGTTGTGGACCTGACGGTCTGTGCGATGGGGGTCTTAGAATATGTGGTTA
Organism: Rhinoderma darwinii; assembly: GCF_050947455.1. Lineage (NCBI taxonomy): Eukaryota > Metazoa > Chordata > Amphibia > Anura > Rhinodermatidae > Rhinoderma > Rhinoderma darwinii. Next base: position 294,996,720 of record NC_134687.1, on the reverse strand, counting down.
AGGCGGCACACGTCTAAAGGTCTGATCTCGATGGCTTTCTAAGAGCTTGCTATCCAAACACTTGGGAGATCCGATGGAGCTGGTGAGAGTGAAATGGGAGCGGGATATCGGTTCTTTGCCTAAAGAGGAGCGGGAGGAGATCTTAGCGTCATCGTACCATCTATCTCTCAGTATGGCGCAGAGGAGATCACAACTTTTCTTGATACATTGCGTGTACCGAACCCCTTGGGTGCTAAAACAGATGGGGCTCAGATCGGATGCTAAATGTCCAAGGTGTACGGAGGAGAAAGCGTACATATACCATATGTTCTGGACATGTGGGGCCTTGCGGACGTTATGGGGGGAGGTATTGGAACTGATAAAAAAGGTATATGGTATGGAATTGGCGGCAGATCCTAAGGTATTGCTGTTGGGGTTTGTGGGAGAACTGGAGAGTGACAGGTTGGAATGTTTGGCAATTGCAAAAATTTTATATCAGACTAGGAAATTTATCGCTAAACACTGGATGGATGTGGAACCTCCTGTGCAGAGGGAAATTGTGGGAATGCTAAATCATAACATTCTGCTGGAGTATAAAATATTTTCGAAAAGGGGCAATATGAAGAAATTTGAAAAGCAGTGGGGAAGATGGTTGGCCTGCCCTGGGGTGGTGTCATCTGAACTGAGCAGAATACAGACGCAAGTCTTATAAGGGACCATTTGCAGTCACATTAGGAGCAGACGGGGGAGGAAAACGATGAGTCCTGCTAATGGAATTGTTCTTGTATCAAGTGTCATGGTTAGAGATGCAGATAGGGGGCGGTGCTGGGATTGAGGGGGGGTGTAATGTTGGTTTTTTTAATGTCATGCTGGACATGTTGTCTATGATGCTGATACAGTTGTTATCTGACTGTCAATGTATTATTGTTTTTGTTAATAAACATTGGATTGATTAAACATGTCCAAATAAATGTGTGGTCAATACAAAGAAATGCCACAAAACTGTACAAAGGACCAGAGGACATTAAGTGTGGAGGAAATCAGACATTAATATAGGAAAGGGTCCTTTACGGTTATAGATGAATATTTTTACTATGAAATGCCAAGATGTAGCAAAGGCAGATACTATGTCAGCTTTTAAAAAAGGGCTAGACAGTTATCTATTGACAAATGGCATAGAGAGCTATAAATAATGTAGCACTAAATGATGTTCATCAGATATGTATGATCTGGAAAGGTTCAACTTGTGTCTTTGATTTAACCTAAGGTACTATGTTTCTATGTAGCATTGTGAGAGCTCAGCTTTTGCATCAAGTAGACGGAATAAGACCCAAAGTTTGTTGCTATGGTTACTTATTTGTGTTATACTTGATCGCATCTGTATTGTTCTCATTGCAAGTTTTCTCAGTAGGAAACGTAATTTCTTTCAGATCGTCCTTCAGTTGTTTACTTCTACAAAAATGCACAGGTTTTCCAAACATATTATTCCACATCAAAAAGTAACTTACAAGGACTTACACAAATGCTCATCTCACGCACCTTTTCAAAGGTCTTCTAATAAACAATAAAAAAAGAAAAAGGTTTCACAAATGATTCTATGTAGATCCATGTCTTAGCTATCTTTGACGTCCTGACTTCTTTGCCTTCTAGTACTTGACTGCATATAGGTAAGTTAGCAGCCTCTTAAGCAATGGGTTCCGCGAGGCCAGCTTCTTCGCATGAGGTGCAATTGCAGTACTCTAGATTATTTCAGAATCCAATTCAACCACTTAAATGACCGGCTGAAATACAGACACTATCCTAATAAAACACTCAGCCTATCAAAAAGCACTGGTGACATACAGACAGCCCTTATTGAGTCCTAAATCAAAAAAGATCGATCAGAATGTAACAAGTATCAGGCAAATTTGATATCAAACATAGAGAAGTAAGGGAAATCATTGCCCTATTTTGGTGCATTTCAAAGAAAGACAAAGACATTGCGGACTCTATTAGAGGAACTCACTAGATAACTTCTAGGTGAGGGAAGAATTTAAAGGCTATGGAAACCTTTGCAGGACATTTTTTTTTTCTTTTAATGAACAGGTCAGTCAGAGTGTTTGGTGTAACTTTATGAATAGTTTTCATTAAAAATTATTTTTACTTTTTGAGGTACAGCTGCTCTGTATTCCCTATGCAGATCAGCTGTATCTAGCGGTAAAGCCTGCTCCCGTCAGGTCCGTGGGACTGATGGGTTCAGTTTCAGCGGGTCCTGCATGTCTCTGACACGCAGGATAGAGCTGCTGGCGATCACATCTAAGTTCATAACTTAGATGTGATAGATTACAGGCGGGACTGTCGAATTCAGGTAATAGCGAACGATACAGCTACTCTGTGTAGAGAATACCCCTCAGATGCTGCGTTCAATAGAGATCTCAGCATCGGAGGGGTTTTTAGCCAAAGGCACCCCAGCAACGTGATCACTGGGTTGCCGATGGCTGCAATGGCAACCGGAGGCCTAATACTGGTCTGCCAGCAAACGGAAGCATCCTATGTCCCGCTCGGAGGCGGGGCCTAAAAGGCTTCCGGTACTAACGGCAAGATGGCACCGGCTCAGCTTCCAGCTCAGAAGCTGAGCCAGCGTATTCAGCAATGGGTGTCCGCTGTAACATGCAGGTGTCTGCTGTAACGGCAGGAACCAGACCTAGCTCCGATCCCTGCCATTAACCCCTTAGATGCAGCGATCGAAAGCAATCGCTGCATCTTAGTGGTTTGTAGCAAATCGGCAGCCCTGCCATGCGATGGCAGGGCTGCCGACTGCTACTATGGCAACAGGAGACCTAACAACGGCCTCCTGTTCTGCCATTACGGTAGCCGATTAGGCCCTGTTCAGAGGCGGAGCCTAATCGGCTTGTTGCCAGTGAACAACTGACAGTTCTAACACATTGCACTACATAGGGAGTGCAATGTATTAGAACAGCAATCAAACAGTTGGAACTTCAAATCTCCTAGTGGGACTAAAAAAAAGTGTAAAAAATGTAAAAATAAAAGTTGTAAAAACCAAAAGTTTCAAATAATAAAATAGAACACAAAATATTAGTTATCCCGCACAGTGAACGCCGTAAAAATTGCCGTAAAAATTGCCGTAAAAATTGCTGGTTTTTTGGTCACTTTGTCTTCCAAAAATTGAAATAAAAAGTGCACAAAAAGTCCAAAAATGGTACCTATAAAAACTATAGCTCGCCTCGCCAAAAACAAGCCCTAATACAGCTCCGTTGACAAAAACATTAAAAAGTTATGGCCCTTACAACATGGCGACAGAAAAAATACATTCTTTTAATAAAAGTAATTTTATTGTGTAAAAAGTTGTAAAACATAAAAAAGCGCTATAAATTTGGTACCGCCGGAATCGTACTGACCCGCAAAATAAAATTAACATTTGATTTATGACTTGTGGTGAACGCTATATAGAAAAAAACTTTAAAAACTTTGCCAGAATTGCTGTTTTTTGGTCACCTTGCCTCCCAAAAAAAGGATAAAAAGTGATCAAAAAGTCTCATGTACCCCAAAATGGTACCAATAAAAATCACCGCTCGTCCCGCAAAAAAACAGTCCTCATACCACTACGCCTATGAAAAAAATAAAATTAGTTAAGGCTCCAATATGTCAGGAAAGAAAAATATGCAGTTGTGCAGGCCCGAGGGGAACATTTCTTCTGTTTCAAGAGGCAATTTATCAAGGCATTAAAATTAAGGAACCAGGAACGGGAGGACACAAGCATATCTGCTGGAAGCGAGGGTGCCCATATTATACCAATACAAATCTTTACAGCAAAATTCCCCAAACTGCAAAGGGAAGAGTGTGGACCAAAAGGGGGATAAGAAACGACACCATTTATCAGCGCGACACTGGCCTATGCGGAAAGGATTGTTTCACAGCGTAACACACATCTATGGATTATTTTACCCCATTATTATAACACCTGACTATGCCCCTGATGTGCTCCGCACAGCTTACATATGCCCCCACATTATAAACTAAAATACCAGTAAAACTTCAAACAAAACTACTGCCAAGCAAAATCCACACTTCAAAAGTCAAATGGCGCTCCCTCCCTTCTGAACCGTGCAGCGTGCCCAAACAGCAGTTTACTTCGACATATATGGCATCGCCAAACCAGGGAGAACCCTTTTACTAATGTTTTGGGGTGTTTGTCTCCAGTGGCACAAGCTGGACACGACAAATTTGCCACTGAAAGTGCATATCTAGGGAAAAATTGCACTGCAGATGGTGCAAAGTAAAAATAGCAATCATTTGTGGAAGAGACCTGTGGGGTGAAAATGCTCACTACACCCCTTAACAAATGCCTTGAGGGGTGTAGTTTCCAAAATGGGGTCACTTCTCAGGGCTTTCTTTTATTATTTCACATCAGAGACCTGCAATTTTGAACAAATATTTTGTAAGTCGCCAAATTAGGCCTCAATTTTCCATGGTACTCTTTCACTCCTGAGACCTGTCGATCATCCAGGCAAAAGATTAGGACCACATGTAGGGGGTTTCTAAAACCGGGAAACACAGCATAATAATTAGAGAGCTGTCTTTTCATGGTGGCACAAGCTGGGCACCACATATTAGCATATCTATGGAAAAATTCCCATTTTTACTCTGCAAGATCGAGTGCACACTAATTTCTGGAAAACACCTACGAGGTTAACATGCTGACTACACCCCTAGGTGAATACCTTGAGGGGTTTTGTTTCCAAAATGGGGTCACTTCTGGGGGTTTCCACTCTTTTGGACCCACAGGGGCTTTGCAATTGCGACATAGCTCCCAGAAACCAATTCAGCAAAATCTGCACTTCAAAAGCCAAATGGCACTCCTTCCCTTCTGTGCCCAAACAGCAGTTTATGACCACATATGGGGTATTGCCGTACTCGAGAGGAATTGCTTTACAAATGTTATGGTGCTTTTTCTCCTTTTATTTGTTGAGAAAATTGAAAATTTTGAGCTAAAGCTACGTCTTATTGGAAAAAATATATATTTTTATTTTCACTGCCCAATTCTAATAAAATCTATGAAACACCTGTGGGGTCAAAATGCTCATTACACCCCTAGATGAATTCCTCAAGGGGTGTAGTTTCCTAAATGGAGTAGCTTTTGGGTCGTTTCCACTGTACTGGCACCTCAGGGGCTTTGCAAATGCGACATGGTGCCGAGAAACCAATCCAGCGAAATTTTCACTCCAAAAGCCAAAGGTGCTCTCTTCTAAGCCTTGCTGTCTACCCAAACAGCAGTTTATGACCACATATGGGGTATTTACATAATCTGGAGAAGTTGCTTCCGACCACTGAGATCACCACCAATCGCTAAAACTAAGCAGCTGAAGCGCTCAGTGTGTGTGAGCTCTCAGCCGCCTCATGTTTGTTCGGCTTTATACGGAAATGAATGTATCGGAGTATGGACTCAATAGAAAGTCTATGAGCCGTGCCCGTAATCATGGACTGTGATTACGTGCACGGTCGTGGGCATGGGGCCTGGGATAGAATGCATGCGCCTGTCATGTATTATCAAATACCCTTCCCTGCTTTGTCCGGGCCTTAAATCTAGTTACTGGACATGCGCCACTATGGTGTCCCGTTGTGCGCATGCACCAGAATAGGACAATGATGCGCAAGCGTGGGATTTTCGTGTGTCCTGTAGGGAGACAAGGAGCTGTCAATTAAATGTTAGGAGGCGGGGTTAACTCAGAATGGCTTGAGCTATGAAGATATGACTCTTTTATGCTCATTAGCATACAGTGCGAGAACACTAAAAAATGGAATACTAAAGGTATGGAGCCGACTTCATGATGATTCACCCACTTCCCCCAGGTATTGCTAGTTTAATAGGTGAAATGCTGGTGACAGGTTCCCCTTAAGCCATATCAATTAAACATGTACAGTATAAAAGCGTGATTGGTATGGGTCAGCTGCTGGACCCCCAAAGATCCCAAGAATCTGGATCCCTGTTCTCAGCAGGGAGCTGGCCACACATGTCCACCTCTAAGCCTCCAGATTGCTTAAGATCTAATACATGGACTGCAAATACCTCTGATGATTCATCACCTTGGCGAGCTCCCCTTTTGGTGCTGCATCTTACCACAGTTATCCAATGCACAAGATGAGCAGACTAGCTATGTGTGTATTTACACTGTTATGGCATAATCTGTGAGATGAGCAAATCAGCAAAAATTAGCTTTGCAGGCATTTTGCCAGTTGTCACATTTGCTATTCTGGAGCAATCTTCCAATTTTTTTCAAATAAATGACTATTAACTAGATAAGTATTTCAACCTCCATTAAGTGATAAGTGGACAAAATTTCTACGTAGCAGGAAATTAGTTGTTGACAAAATGCCTTAACGAAAAATTTAAAAGGCTTCCCTCGTTACTATGCACAACTTAGGCTTTGTTCATGTCTGCGCCGGGATTCCGTTCATGGCTTCCGTCAAACCTTGCCGTCAGAGGGAACCTATTAACGGAAACGAAACGAAAACCATAGCTTTCCGTTTGCATTACCATTGATTTCACGATCGCTGCGGTAGACCAGCTGTGACTGACAGTCAGGCTCTCACTGTGTGATACCCAGGAAAATTGCTGTTTATTTACTGTCATTGTACTGTTGCTTTAGTATGCAGGTTTTAATGTGCTTTATTCTGTAATCATGGTTGGTACTGAATTCACTTCCCTATATGACTCAGCAGAAACTTAAATGGGCTGCTTCACCTTTAAGATGTATTCTCCAGAGAGAGGGGAGGGGTGTAGCTAGCTGGGGACACAGGAACAAACCTCACGCAGTGCAGCAGTGTGGAGCAGAGGAGTGCAGCAGTGAGGAGAAGTGTTCAGCAGCGTGCAGGCAGAGGAGAGCAGACAAGTCAGTGTCTGTAGTTGGATTCAGTGAGATGCTGCAGCCAGCCATGTGGATCTGAGAGGAATTACGTGAGAGGATCAGCAACAGCCATGTGGAAGTGAAAGGAGTGCAGGTCAGTGTGTGTTGCCTGTGGTACAGAAGCCAGACAAGGAGCTTGGCACTACTGAGAGTGCCTAGAGCAAAGCAAGGAGCTTGCACACAGCCTAGAATCCCCAAGGGACACCATTCCTCTGTGATAGGGCAACTGGATTTGGACAGTCAGCAGCGCACCTTCCAGCACAGTATAGAGAAGAAAGAGGAGCAGAACTCACAGCACACTTGGAGGAATTACAGACAGAGTCAGGGAGGTGAAGCAGGTACCACCATTTGCAATACCCTGTGATATGTTTATACTACTTAAAGACATTGCCTCTGTAACAAAAATAACCACCAAGCATATTGTGCCCAGTAAAACTACTGTGAAAGTTTATTGAACCCTGTCTCCTGGAACATCCTTATTCGGGATACACCACATAACATCCCAGGGGACAGAGAACAGTGTATCCTACAAGCACCACTTATTTCACTGGTTCTGTGGCCCGAGGAGTGGGAGAGAGAAAATGCGCCACCGTGACCAAAGGGTGCGAATACCAACTTCAGCTCAGAGAGCCCAGCCCACCGCGACTCGGCGCCCTTGTTACCACAACTGCAATGGCTGGGATTGAAGAAACCTCCAATCCTGACCGTTTAACACCTTAGAGACTGCTGCATTTAACCCCTTTGCGCTCCATGACGTACTATTCCGTCGTGCTGAGTGCATCATTTGCGCTCAGTGACGGAATAGTATGTCGCGGGGGGAATGGCCATTTCGGCCGTCCTCCCGACACATACAGGAGCTGTGACAGCTGCTGTCTTGTACAGCAGTTGCCACAGCTCCTTCAACGGGGACCGATCGCGGTGTCCCTGCTGATTAACCCCTAAGAAGACGCGTTCAGTAGCGATCACGGCATCTTAAGAGTTAAACCACCATCGACGGCTCGCTGCATGATAGCGGGCGGCGATTGTTGCTATGGCAACCTGAGGCTTAATAATGGCGTCCGGCTATGCTATCTACGGAAGCCTAGTGGGTCCTGACCCACTATGCTTGCTGTTAGCGAGTAGCTGACAGCTCTAATACACCGGACTATAGAATTGCGATCAGGGCCTCCTACCCTCAAGACCCCTAGTGGGACAAAGTAATAAAGTGAAAAAAAGTAAAAAGTTTTCAAAGTAATAAAATAAAAATCTCCCTTTTTCCCTGATCAGTCCTTTATTATTAATAAAAATAAATAAACAAACAAACTATACATAATTGGTATAGCCACGTCCGTAACTGCCTGAACTACAAAATTATTTCGTTATTTATCCCGCGCGGTGAACACCATAAGAGAAAATAATAATAAACTATACCAGAATCACAATTTTGTACCCCAAAATGGTGCTATTAAAAAATACAACTTGTCCAGCAAAAAACAAGACCTTATACAGCTATGTCGACGCAAAAAAAAAAACGTTATAGCTCTTGGAATGCGATGATGGAAAAACTTAAAAAATAGCTTGGTCATTAACCCCTTCAGGACCCAGCCTGTTTTGGCCTTCAGGATATAGCCGATTTTTTCAAATCATACATGTGTTACTTTATGTGGTAATAACATCGGAATGCTTTTACCTATCCAAGCGATTCTGAGCTTGTTTTCTCGCGACATGTTGTACTTTATGTTAGTGAAAAAATGTGGTCGATAATTTTGGTATTTATTTCTGAAAAACACCAAAATTTTGAAAAAATGTGCAAAAATTAGCATTTTTCTAAATTTAAACGTATCTGCTTGTAAAACAGATAGTAATACCATGCAAAATAGTTACTAGTTAACATTTCCCATATGTCTACTTTATATTTGCATAGTTTTTTGAACGTCCTTTTATTTTTCTAGAACGTTACAAGGCTTAGAACTTTAGCAGCAATTTCTCATATTTTAAAGAAAATTTCCAAAGGAAATTTTTTCAGGGACCAGTTCAGTTCTGAAGTGGCTTTGAGGGCCTTTTATATTAGAAAATCCCCAGAAGTCATCCCATTTTGAAAACTGCACCCCTCAAGGTATTCGAATCAGCATTCACAAAGTATTTTAACCCTTTAGTCGTTTCACAGGAATTAAAGCAAAGTAGAGGTTTTTTTTGCCGAAATTCATTTCTAATACATTTTTTTTTGTAACACAGAAAGTTTACCCGAGAAATGCAACTCAATATTTTATTGCCCAGATTCTGCAGTTTTTAGAAATATCCCACATGTGGTCCTAGTGTGCTAATGGACTGAAACACAGGCCTCAGAAGCAAAGGAGCACCCAGTGGATTTTGGGCCTCCTTTTTTCTAGAATATATTTTAGGCACCTTGTCAGGTTTGAAGAGGTCTTGTGGTGCCAAAACAGTGGAAACACCCCAAAAGTTACCCCATTTTGGAAACTACACCCCTCAAGGAATTTATCTAGGTGTATAGTTAGTATTTTGACCACACAGGTTTTTCTCTAAATATATTGGAATTAATCTGTAAAAATGAAAATCTACTTTTTTTCTGAAAAACATAGACATTTTTAATATTTACAAGGAATAATGAAGAAAATGCACCCCAACATATGTAAAGCAATGTCTCCCGATTACGGCAATATCCCATATGTGGTAATGAACTGCTGATTGGACCCATGGCAGGGCTCAGAAGGGAAGGAGCGCCATTTGGATTTTGGAGCACGGATTTTGCTGGATTGGTTTTCGGTGCCATGTTGCGTTTGCAATGCCATAGAGGGACCAAAACAGGGGAAACTCCCCAAAAGTGACCCCATTTTGGAAACTACACCTCTCAAGGAATTTATATAGGGGTATAGTTAGCATTTTGACCACATAGGTTTTTTGCTAAATATATTGGAATTAGTCTGTAAATATGAAAATCTACTTTTTTCTGAAAAAGCATAGAAATGTTAAATTTTTACAAGGAATAAAGGAAAAAAAGAACCACAATATTTGTAAAGCATTTTCTCCTGATTACGTGAATGCCCCATATGTGGTAATAAACTGCTGATTGGACCCATGGCAGGGCTCAGAAGGGAAGGAGCGCCATTTGGATTTTGGAGCACGGATTTTGCTGGATTGGTTTTCGGTGCCATGTTGCGTTTGCAATGCCATAGAGGGACCAAAACAGGGGAAACTCCCCAAAAGTGACCCCATTTTGGAAACTACACCTCTCAAGGAATTTATATAGGGGTATAGTTAGCATTTTGACCACATAGGTTTTTTGCTAAATATATTGGAATTAGTCTGTAAAAATGAAAATCTACTTTTTTCTGAAAAAGCATAGAAATGTTAAATTTTTACAAGGAATAAAGGAAAAAAAGAACCACAATATTTGTAAAGCATTTTCTCCTGATTACGTGAATGCCCCATATGTGGTAATAAACTGCTGATTGGAACCATGGCAACGCTCAGAAGGGATAAAGGCGAAAAAAAACAACCAATTTTTGTAAAGCTATTTCTCCGAGTACGGAAATACCCCACATGGGGTCATACATTCTTTCATTAGAAATGAATTAACCATTTCAGGACTGATCCATTTTTTGCTTTCTTATTTTCGTTTTTTTCACTCCCCGCCTTCCAAGAGCTATAACTTTTTTATTTTTCCATCAATAGAGCGGTGTCAGAGCTTATTTCTTGCGGGAGGAGTTGTAGTTTCCATTGACACCATTCAAACAGCCATAAAACGTACTGGGAAACTGAAAAAAAATTATTTGCGGGCTGATATAGGAAAAAAATCTGATTCCATTTTTTGGGGTTTTCGTTTTTACAGCTTTCGCCATGCAGTAAAAACTAAAACGTTACTTTATTCTGCGGCTCAATACAATTACGGTGATACCAAATTTATATAGTTTTTTTTAAATATTATACTACTTTTACAAAGACAAATCTATTTGTTAAAATAAAAATTGTTTTGTTTCACCACATTCTGAGAGCCGTACCTTTTTTATTTTTCGGTTGATTGAGGGGTGGGAGGTCTTATTTTTTGCGGGACGAGCTGTAGTTTAAATTGGTACCAGTTTTTGGTACAATAAAAGTAATCACAAAGTTGTATTCCATTTTTTTTTGAGAGCTAAGGTGACAAAAAAAACTGCGATTTCAATTATTTACATTTTTAACGGTGTTCACCGTGCGAGTTAAATAATGGTATATTGTAATAGTTCGGCCTTTTACGGACGTAGCGATATAAATTATTTTTTTTTACATTACTTTAGAAGAAAAACTTTAAACTTTTTTCTTTCTTACTACTAATAACTTTAATTCTTCTACACATTTTATTAGTCCCCTTAGGGGACTTGAACAAGCGATCATTGGATCGCTTGTACAATATACTGCAATACAAATTTATTGCAGTATATTGTTATTTTCATAGGCTTCTGTAACCGCACGATCGCTGTTCTTGTCCGTTAGTCCGTTAGCGATGCCATATATGTGGGCGCAAACTGGTGGTTGGGCACGCTGCAGGGCTCAGAAGGGAGGGACGCCATTTTGCTTTTGGAGCGCATATTTTGCTTGGTAATAGTTCTGTTTGGGGTATTGCTGGTATTTCAGTTTATAATGTGGGGGCATGTGTAATCTGTGCGGAGTACATCAGGGTATAATAAGAGGGTATAATAATGCAGTAAATAAATAATAATTCATAGATATGTGGCCGGTGTCGCACTGATAAATGGCGTCTGCCCTTATCCGCTTTTTGGATACTCTGCACATTTTGCATCGCCATATTCTGAGAGCCAGAACTTTTTTATTTTTTCTCTACCGGAGCTGTGTGAGGGCTTATTGTTGCGGGACAATCTGTACTTTTCATTGGTACCATTTTGGGGTACATTCGATTTTTTTTTAATCACTTTTTATTAAATTTTTTTGCAAGCCGGTTTACCAAAAACAAGCAATTTTGACAATGTTTTTTAGTTTATTTTTTTTTTGTGGCGTTCACCGTGTGCTATAAATGACAGTTTTACTTTATTTTGCGGGTCTGTACGATTACGGCGATACCATATGTATATAGGTTTTTTTATGTTTTGCAGCGTTCGCGCAATAAAATCACTTTTTTATAAAATAATTTATTTTCTGTGTCACCATATTCTGAGAGCCATAACTTTTTTAATTTTTAGTCAAAAAAAGCTGTGTAAGGGCTTGTTGTTTTGCAGTACGGGTTGTAGTTTTTATCGGTACTATTTTCGGGTACATGCGACTTTTTGAACACTTTTTATTCTCTATTTTGGGAGGGGTGGTGACAAAAAAATAGCGATTCTGGTGTAGTTTTTTATTGATTTTGTTTGGGGTGTTCATCGTGCGGGAAAAATAACATTATAGTTTTATAGTTTGGGTCGTTACGAAAGCAGCGATACCAAATATGTGCACTTTTTTTAACGTGTTAATTTTTTTCCTATAATGAAAGTCTTATTATAGGAAAAAAAACAGTGTTTGTTTATATAACTTGTAACTTTTATTTTTACACTTTTTTTAAATTCAGACTTGCAGCTTTGATCGCTGTTAGAGTACATTACACTACCTACGTAGTGTAATGTATTCTAACTGTCATTGTGACATGACAGTGACACTGACAGGAAGCCTCGGAGGACCGGCCGGAGACTGCTCCTCCGAGGCTTCCGTACATGGCAACCCGGAGGTCATTGTCTGGCCTCCGATTGCCACGACAAGCATCGGCAGCACCCACAATCACTTTGTGGGGGCTGCCGATGCCGATGTTCTTCAAACCCCTTAAATGCGGCGATCGCAATCAGTCACCGCATTTATGGGGTTAATTGCCAAAATCAGCGGCGATGGTCCGCTGAGCGGCAAGACTGGAGTGTCAGCTGCCGTTAGGACAGTGTGTGCCGGGAACCGTTCCGCAACTGTACGTCCTGGTGCGGGAAGCAAGCCCTCTGCAGGACATACAGTTGTGGCGCAGCGCGTGAAGAGGTTAAGGTTTAAAATAGGCAGGTCATTAAAGGGTTAAATAATCAAAAATAATAATATTTATTTTTTGTTATAAATTTACCTGAACTTTATAACATAAACATAACATAGGTGTCACGAAGGGTCTGTGGACCCACTGGGCCTTACCGCCTTGGCGGTAAGGCAGCTGGCCAACAGGGAGCAGGTGATTGTCTATAGTTCTATAGGTACCTGTGGCAGCTCAGACAGCAGCAGGGCAGGCTCGGCTGAGACTTAGGTAGCAGGAGGACGTCATGCGAGGTGAAGCAGGTCAGACGTGGATGAGGTGCAGCATCACTTTGGCACAGCTCCGTGCTAGACCAGGAAGGTATGGATTGCTAGGAACAGGAACTGGAAACAAGTATAGGGACAGGGACTGGAACAGGGACTGGAACAGGAAACACACTAGGAGGCCATCACATAGACAAACTATAGGGAACACAACAACACTCAGGCATAGAACTAGGGGGCTGGACCCCTGTAATAGTCCAGGGTACTCACGGGTCAAAGTTCGTCCATGAGGTCCGGTGCGCACGCTGCCCCTTTAAGAGCGGGCACGAGCGTGCGCGCGCACCCTACGGGATCCAGCAGAGGTGAGTGGACGCGAGCGCTGGCGTCTCCTGAGGAGGCTGGGGCCAGCGCTTGCCGATTCGTGGCTGCGGCTGTCAGGGGGAGGTTGGAGCTGACAGCCCGCAGCCACGGACATTACAATAGGTCAATTGAAACCGAGCCTGCATGCCAGCCTGAAACTGAGAGCATGTCGGTGAGAACCAATACCATTCCCCCATCAGCTGTGACAAATTAGCTAGGAAAAACCAACATGCCAAATTGCTCGTAATTATCATTCGAACAAGTCACATCACCATACAGCAACCACAATCACCAGTGAAGAAACCAATATGTATGTTTTTTTTTGTTTGTTTTTTTAAATACACCGTGTTCCAAATTATTATGCACATTGGATTTAAGTGTCATAAACATTTAATTATTAGTTTTTTAATTAAACTCATGGATGATATTGTGTCTTAGGGCTCTTTGGATCATTGTAATCAATCTCAGACACCTGTGATAATTCGTTTGGCAGGTGTGCCCAATCAAAGGAAAACTACTTAAGGGTATGTGCACACACACTAATTACGTCCGTAATTGACGGACGTATTTCGGCCGCAAGTACCGGACCGAACACAGTGCAGGGAGCCGGGCTCCTAGCATCATAGTTATATACGATGCTAGGAGTCCCTGCCTCTCTGCAGGACAACTGTCCCGTACTGTAATCATGTTTTCAGTACGGGACAGTAGTTCCACGGAGAGGCAGGGACTCCTAGCATCGTACATAAGTATGATGCTAGGAGCCCGGCTCCCTGCACTGTGTTCGGTCCACTACTTGCGGCCGAAATACGTCCGTCAATTACGGACGTAATTAGTGTGTGTGCACATACCCTAAGGCCTCATTTACACGAGCGTAATATACGCGCGTGCGACACGCGTGCTTTTCACGCGTGACGTACGCACCTATATTACTCTATGGGACAGTGCAGACAGTCCGTGTTTTTTGCGCAGCGAGAGTGCGTTGCGTAAAACTCACGGCATGTTCTAAAATCGTGCGTTTCTCGCGCATCACGCACCCATTGAAGTCAATGGGTGCGTGAAAACCACGCATGCCACACGGATGCTCCTGCGTTGCATGCACGATTTTCACGCATTACTTGTTATGTCCATGCAAAAGAGTTTATAAAGCTGGACAAAGCAAACAAAAACCAGGAAGTGCTTGCGTTTTCTCTGTGAGTGGGCAAGCCCGTGTGAGAGAATCTACACTCCCCAGAGATCTGCTGCCATGCCGCGTGGGCTTGACGTTGAGCGCCTCATCAGCCTGGTCCAGGGCCATGGGGCTATTTGGGACACTCGTGCGGAGGCGTACCACGACCGCACGGCCAAGGAGGATGCCTGGGAGGAGATTGCAAAGGAGCTTTTTGGAGAGGAATGGGAGAGTGGCCGAACCCGGGACCGCAGTCGGTTGGGTGAGTACCATGTGTTTTTAAGCAATGCAATGTCATCCCTATTGAAGAACTGTGGCCCTGTATGTGTCTTCTGCTCAATTGCCGAATGACCTTTTGTGTAGCAGGTGCATCACCGTGTACCATGTCATTAGCAGGGTAGGGCCCCTCATTTTGTGAGAGGGCCGAGTTGTTATGGCGTTGTCGCAATATGTGACCATGTATTTGTTTTTCCTCCAACAGTCCAAGATATAAAAATAAGGTGGCGGAGCTGCCGCGACCAATTTAGGCGAGAAATGGGGGAAAAGGGACGCAGCGGAGATAGGGGCTCGCATAAGCGCCCCTACATCTACATGAAGCAATTGATGTTCTTGAAGGACATTATGGCGATGCGGACGTAAGAGATTGTGCTTTTGCATGTGTCTAATGTTTGGGCGCCCAGGTCCTGTTTGCCATCGTGTTGTTGTGGGCAATGATCTCTATTGTGTTCTAACGATGTTTTCCCATTCCAGAACCACCGACAATTTGGAGGATACTGCCGACGTCACGGACATCGCCGAGTCTCAGCCGCAACCTCCTGCTGCCCATGACCTGCCCCTTAGCCCAGAGCCGACACCCCTGGACCCCGCCCCTGTCCAGTCTGCACGGGCCGTTGCCTCTCCGGCTGAGGAGCACCCCCTGCGAACCACAACTCGCCGGCGGATAGCCGGGTTTTGTAATTCCTGAGCCGAGCCGCGGATGAGGACGGCCAGGACTTTTTTGCCCGCTGCATTGTTCCCCTACTCCGCCTGGTCCCTATGGATGGCATGGCCCGGCTCCATGCGTCGATCATAACCTTGATCGACGCCTCCACACCCCCCCACAATCCAAACCACTACTTCACGGCCATAGAGCAGTGGCGCGGATTTTCCATGCCGGCCACCACGCCCCAATTGCCGGCACCCTACCATCAACTCACTCCGATCACACCGCCGCACCCCTATATGCACCCTATGGCTCCCCCCTTCCCTGCCCCAACGTACCACGGACAACATCAGCACCACTATGCTGGCGAGGAACATCCTCCGCAGCTCCAGGTCCAGCATAGTGGTGCTGAAATGCCCGCGTATTCCTCCCCGGGCCACCACTACCAACACCTGTGAGTGTGTTGGTGTCCTCCAAGTTGGCCGCACAATTTTTTGTACGAGATGGCAACACGTCCCATAATGTTTGTTACACCATGTTGGTGTTATTTTGATTAAAATACCTTTTGTTCTTACTGTCCACACCATGTTTCGGTAGTGTGAAATACTAACACATAAAACATGGATGTTCATTGTTAGGGTATGTGCACACACACTAATTACGTCCGTAATTGACGGACGTATTTCGGCCGCAAGTACCGGACCGAACACAGTGCAGGGAGCCGGGCTCCTAGCATCATACTTATGTACGATGCTAGGAGTCCCTGCCTCTGCCAACTGTCCCGTACTGAAAACATGATTACAGTACGGGACAGTTGTCCTGCAGCGAGGCAGGGACTCCTAGCATCGTACATAAGTATGATGCTAGGAGCCCGGCTCCCTGCACTGTGTTCGGTCCGATACTTGCGGCCGAAATACGTCCGTCAATTACGGACGTAATTAGTGTGTGTGCACATACCCTTTCTATTGCGTGTTGTTTTTATTTCACACCCCTCAACACAATCTTTGCCCCACATTTATTTCGCCTATACACTCACACACTTCTGGGCTTTGCCCCCAATGCATGCACACGTGTTATGAGGTTTTAGTTTATCTATCGGGGTTTGACTTTGTTTGCAACAGATGAGAACGTTTGAGTGCTGTCTTGGGACTCGAAGCACACTAAGGACAGTCGCAATTGGACTCGCCTAACTTTTGGCTGACCATCATTCTATCTCCAGAAAGCATGTTTCCAAATGACAAATGTCCTGATCAAACCCTGACAGATGTAAGCTCGCAACCCGCGTCAAGGGTCCTCATGTTTTGCGAGTCCCTAACCCTACATGAACAAAACAAAAAAAAAAAAACACTGCCCACTTGGGACCTGTGTAGTAAAGCCTCCAAAAAACAGACAACCCTTCAAAGGTCATCACACCCCCACGGTGCGGCTCCTGATGGGCACTCGAAATATGCAGCCAAAGTATCCCGCACTCGAATGCCGGATGTGAGAGATCGGCCGAGAGGAATAGCCGGGGCATTGTCGCTGGTGTCTGCATGTGTTAGGATATATTCTGCATCAAAGGTAGCATCATTAATGCGGCAGAAGTTATGCAGAACGACACACGCTTGGATAACACGTGTCACATTCTGCATGGACAATTGCATTGTCGTCAGAAAGACACGCCACCTGTTCGACATAATGCCAAAGGCACATTCCACACATCTACGAGCTCGGCCTAGGCGGAGATTGAACATGCGCCGACGGTCATCCAAGCCCCTTCTTGCAAAAGGCCGCATGACTTGCCTTGTCAGGGCAAACCCCTCATCCGCCACGATGACATACGGGATTGGGGGTCCGCTGGAGCCAGGGAGGATGGAAGGTTCCGGCACCACCAGTCGATTATTCACGAGTCGCTTCCCCATTCTTGATGAACGGAATATGCGGGCATCTGCACTGCTTCCATACGAGCCGATGTCAACAATAGTGAAACAATAATTTGTGTCCGCCAAGGCCAACAATACCATAGAAAAAAAACTGTTTGTAGTTATAGTATTGCGAGCCACTGCGTGGGGGATTTTTCACCCGAATGTGTTTGCCGTCTAGGGCACCAATGCAATTTGGAAATTCACTTGCTCTAAGAAATCCATCTGAAATTCTTAGCCACTGTTCTGTCATGGGCTGAGGCATGACCGTGGTCTTTAACCTCTGCCACAACACGACACAGGTGGATGTGACAATGAACGAAATGGTGGTCACTCCCAAAAGAAATTCAAAATGTAACGAATGATAACTATTGGCTGTGGCCAGAAATCTAGAAAGCAAAGAGAAAGAAAAAGAAAGCCACAACACATGTTAGGGGTGGTTGCTAAAACTGACAGCGTCATTGACTAAGTAATTGCAACTGCACACATACCTTCCAAAACATTTTTTATTACAATTTTGCTTGCAACATTTTTTTTTTTTCTGTGTCATTACAAAGAACAAGGTATGGCATTGCCCACACCTTGGCAAAATTGAATACATACATAGTTGTTCATACCAGTATATTTGTTAATAACAACAGAAGCAGATATGTTGATTTTACATTGCATTGTGAACTGCAGCTTAAACAGTAAACCTTTTAACCATTTAAACCAATAACCTTGGTAGTCTTATTTATGCCTTATCCTTATTTCCTTTCCCTGCCTCTATGCAAACCCTTACTCTCTCTATTTCCATCTACTTTCTTGGTGGTTTGATTTTCAATTTCCCTAAGGATCCCTTCAGATCTTCTGTAAGATACCATTTTGTTTGTTGAAATCCCGCCATCACCGTCTCAATATCTAGTTCTGACATCTGTTCCAAGAACGGTTTCCATTTCCTGAAAAAACTAGCCGTTTTCCGCTCTTTGTGTATTAGGGCATCTGTCCTATCTGAATACAGACATGTTTTCAATTGCTGTATGAGTTGTTCTAATGTCGGTGCATTGGGTTCCAGACAGTTTTTCAGTATACATCTTTTTGCAATGAGTATTATTATATGTGCTAGCGGAGATATGTGTGTTACCGTCCCCTCTCCTTCCACTTCCATTGATGCTCTGGAGTGGAACAAAAGAAGTATGGGGTTTAGTGGCATAGGTTTATCCCATAATTTCGCCATAAATGCCAGCAGTAGTGACCAATATCCTTGTGTATTCGGGCATGACCAAATTCCATGATGCAGATCTGTATGTGGCTGAGCACACTTCGGGCATGCATGCAATCGGTCTGGGTTTCTATCATTTGGCGGTATGTTAAAAGCGTAAATGGCTGCATGCATTAGTCTAAACTGTGTCTCCCTCCACACCTCATTAACTACATGTTTTCTCACTGCTTTCCATCCCTCTAGTATTTGATCGTTTATATCTGTCGTTTTAAAAACACGTCTCCAATAAGGGAATTGTTGTTTTGGGTCTATTTTTATGTAAATATCCTTTATTGCCTGATATAGTACCGACAATGACTTCCTATGAGATTCTTCTACCAGTGCATCAAAAGGATTATCTACAATCTCCCTTTCCAAGTTTCCTACCTCTCTAGCACAGAAAGTTTTAACCTGCATGTATTGTAAAAAGTGTGTTGGCTGGATCCCAAATTCGTTCACTAGCTCTGGCAGCGTCTTTAGCCTCGGTTCCGTTGTGTGCAGTATCTGCTTTACTGTGGCTATCCCCCTTTGCTTCCATGTCTTAAATAAACTACTTGTCATGCCCGCTGGGAACTGTATATGTGACCATAATGGTAAGTATTTAGACAACTGAAAAGATAGGCCCTGCTTTTTCCTCACTTCCTTCCAGCACATAATTGTGTCTCGTAATATGACTGAGGATTTAACATGGCATGGGAGGTGCTTAAGTTTTGTGTGCAATAATGCTTGAAGGTCGTATTTACCTGCTAGTGCTGACTCTAGTTCCTGGTTGGAGTAATGATTAGTTTTGTGTAACCAGTCTAACACATGTCGGAATAGACTAGCTATATTGTATCCCCTTAAATGCGGAATGTTCACCCCCCCCTGCCAGTGAAATCCCTGCAACTTCATTAGCGATATCCTTGGCCGTTTATGCAACCATATAAATTTCGTTATAGTGGAATTAAAAATTTTGACATCCTTATGCTTCAATAGTACTGGCAATGTTTGCATTGGGTACAATAATCTAGCGAAGGAGATCATCTTGACCAGATGGCATCTACCGAACATAGAGAGCGGCAATGTCCTCCATCTTTCAAGTTCCAGCCTTATTTTGTGGAAGATGGGTTCATAATTCAGATGATATAAGGTTCCCGGGGTTTTCCCGATCCGTATCCCCAAATATGTTATTTGTGATTTTGCAATTTTTATGCCTAGTTGCTGTAACTTCTCATCCGCTGTATGATTATGTTGTGTCAAACCTAAGAGTTCGCTTTTGAGGGGGTTAATTTTGAGACCCGCGAATAGCCCATAGTTATGGATCACCTCGAAAACCCTAGGGAGATGCCTAGACGGTTGAGAGAGAAACAGCAGTATATCATCTGCAAAGACTGCCGCCTTAACCTCAACCTCGCCAACTCGAATCCCATTAAATATCTGCCCCTGTTCCAGGATCTGTATCAGGGGTTCCAATGCTAGGTCAAATAAGAGTGGTGATAGTGGGCAGCCCTGTCTCGTTCCCTTATGTAGCTTAAACGTCTTTGACTTGATTCCTGGCGTGCACACAGCCGCCGTGGGGTTCTTGTATAACGTTTTTATGTAATTTCTAAATGCCCCTTGTATGTTAAATTTATCCAAGACCATGCCCAGCCACTGCCACTCAACATTGTCAAACGCCTTTTCAGCATCCAGCAACACAAGTGCCGATTGGCTGAATGACTTTGGCTGTGCTGCCACCCCATCCATAACTCCTAATACTTTTCTAATATTTGTAACTGCCGATCTACCTTTAATGAAACCCACCTGCGACGGCCCCACCAGACGAGGCATTATTTGGGCAAGCCTATTTGCCATGATCTTGGACAATATCTTGATATCCTGATTTATTAAGGATATGGGTCTGTATGAGCTCGGTAGTGACAGATCTTTCCCATTTTTTGGTAGCACCTTGATGTATGCTGTATTTGCTGCATCAGGAATGTGCCCACCCTCCAATAGAGAATTAAAATATGCTAATAACGTCGGCGTTATTTGTTCCTGTAGCATTTTATAGAATTATGCCGGGTAACCATCAGGTCCCGGCGTCTTCCCATTTGCTAATGACTTTATGGCCAGCTGTAACTCTACCAGTGTTATTCGTGCGTTCAAGTCTTCTAATTGCCCCTGGTCTAAGGTAGGTAAGGTGATATCTGCCAGAAATCGGTCACCCCGCACCTCGCCCGGTACCAATGTGGTCTCGTACAGCTGCTGATAGAAAGCCTGAAAAATGTAATTCATCTTTTTGGGTTCCGTTTGTACACAGCCCTTGTGATCTCTTAGTTTGGTTATATGTGTAGGTGGCCGAATTCCCCTAGCCAATCCCGCCAACAGTTTTCCCGCCTTGTTGCCAAAACGAAAAAGTTTGGCCTCATAGAGTGATCTCCCAAACTTCTCCCTTTTATCCAACCATGACTCGAAGTGTTTCCTCGCATCCACCCATTTGTGTTTTTTATCTGTCGACGGGTCAGCAAGGAAAGAAGAATACGCTGTTCTAAGGTTATCACTACACTCTCTGGATTTTTGTTGGATCTGTTTTTTCTTAAACGTTACGTACGATATGAGCCTCCCTCTCAAGACCGCCTTAGCCGTCTCCCAGTACAGGGCCTGATCAGCCGCATGTTCTGCATTGTCTATAGCATATTCTAACCACCATCCCTTTATCCGTGCTTGAAAATCTTCATCTTCTGCTAAATTTGCCGGAAATCTCCACTGAGTAAACTCCCCCCTGGGGTGTGTATCCGCCAACACCAACCGTACTGGCGCATGATCAGATATGATCATGTCTGTGATGTCTACCTGTTCTACTCGTTGTAACATATGTTGGCTTAAATAAATGTAGTCTAATCTCGACCAGGATTTGTGATATGGTGAGAAATAAGTGTATTCCCTGTCATCCGGATGGCTGTATCTCCAGCTATCAGTTAGTTGTGTGGTTTGTGAAAATTCAGGCAATATGCCATCTGTAGCCAGTGTCGGTGCCTGTGCATCTCTCTTCCTATCTTCATCTGAATATTGTACTGAGTTAAAGTCTCCCCCTACCAGCTTCATTGCACATGTGTCAGCTAGGAGTGTAATCTGGAGGTTCTGAAAGTAAGTGCGATTATTTGTATTGGGCGCATATACATTATATATACTAACTTCCCCCCATTGTGTGTCTAGCAGGATGTGCATTAATCGTCCCTCTGTGTCCACATATTTTGAGTGTAAAGTGAAGTCAAGATTTTTGCTTATTAAAATTATCACTCCATTTTTTTTTTGAATAGCTGGGGAACCATAAACATCTCCCACCCAAAATGTACGCATTCTAAAAAAATCTTTTTCTTCCAGGTGAGTTTCTTGAAGCAAAGCCAGGTCAGCCTTCAGTTTGCCAAGGTGACGCAGGACCATTGACCTTTTGTGTGGGGACAGTAGTCCCTTAACATTCCATGTCACTACTCTCATAAAGAGAAATTAAGTTACTCGTTAGCTGAGACTGGCTATGCTTCTGCATCATATACAGGATGTTGTGTATTAATAAGGAATAAATTGGGAATCTAATGTCTGTGCGGCTCAGCCCCATCGAACTAGGGCTAATACGACTACTAATCAACCATTGATTCCCACTATGTGAGAACACATTAACTCTCCCCGACTCCCTCGGAGAGCCCCCATTTTCCCTCTGATATTTCCTCAGGACTCCTCTTTTTTCTGCCATGTGACTTACTCTCCTCTACTTATAGATAATATCCCGTCAGCATAACACATTTAACATGTTTTAACAATATCTCAGCTGTCAATGTATTTGTGCTTATCTTTCTTGTTTTAAACTGTTTTAAACTAGGCCCCAATGCCATCACCAAGTAACTTCCTTTGTTACATATGTCAAATATTAGACACGTGAATACACGAATAAGTTCCAATTTCACTCGACGGTGGTACTCACGACTCTCGTCTGCCGAGGAGTCGACTGGCATTTGATTCTGGGTGTACACTAGCCGTGTCGTGGAGTCTGTGGCAGTCTCTTTTCCTTGGGTGGCTGTCCCTTCGGGTGTGTCACGTTCTGCTGCGCGCTTCCTCCCGAGAATTCTCCATCTGCTGCTGTAGACACTGTTTCCCTGAATAAATCTTTGTACACTGCCTCCGCTTCCTGGTGGTCTGTATAAACTTGTAGGGTGCCACTTGGAGTTGTTACCTTTAAAATCGCCGGGTATAACAATTGGAACTTAAGTCCCCGCTTGTGAAACGCTGTGCAGATTTTGCTGAATAGCTTTCGTTTCTTTGAAACTTCCGCGGAGTAATCACTAAATAACATGACTGTGATGCCGTTTAATTTCGTCGGGCCCCGTCTGGTTTTGTACATGCGCAGCAGCGCTTCCTTGTCAGCATAATCAAGATAGCGTACTATGACTTGTCGCGCTCTCTTTAGTTCGCCTTGGTGTTGCGGCAGAGTCTGTCTGTCTGGACCCACTCTATGCGCTCTTTCAACTTTACATGGCCCCTCCATATTCAGCATCTTTGGCAGATCATATTCACAGATGCGCTTTAGTTGCGTGGCTGGTACTGATTCTGGTATTCCCACTATTCGCACGTTGTTCCGTCTCGATCTGTTCTCCAGCTCATCTATTTTGGATAACATCTTTTGTTTTTCGGCCAATAGCTCCTGAAGTGCGCCATGCGTGTCTGCTGCTTCATCTTCTAACAGGGATATTCTTTGCTCTACTTCATCTAGACGTATGCCCTGTTGAGATACCTCGCTTTGCAGTGCCTTCAGTGAGGTTGATATGGTATTGGCCAGTGTGTCTTGTATGTCGGGTGTTATACGCTTGGCTACTTCCATGGCCAGTTTTCTGTAATCAATTTTCATTGAACTCGAGGTCTCCTCCCCACCTTCCTCATCTGACATTGTCTCTTCCTGGTCTGAGGATGGCCTACTTGCTGCCTGCTTGTCTTTTCTGGTGACCGGTGGCATTTTTATTTGCACCCGTTGCGCGTCCCCTGTTTCTTGGGTCGATTCCCGACTATGACAGGTTATGCGTGCCGCTGGCGAATGTGCTGTTGTCAACACGTGGTCTGAGCGCGCTGTAGTAAAATGGCGCTCCCTCACTTACAATGCCCTGTTACAGGCATCTGTTTTCAAAGACGTCTAACCGCTTTTGCAATCTGTTCTGAGCATCCGCGGTACCTGGTCAATCCGTGCAATTTCGGTGGTGTGCGTGCGTCACTCCGCCTTCTCCCCGTGTCCTCCGAAGTGCTCCGCTCCCCCTCTCCGTCACCCGCAACCTCCGGTAAGTGCGCTGATAACACCGTCTATAAAGCTGTCTATATCGGGACCGCTCGTGCTTGCCTGTTATATGTGTCGGGGTTAACGTCAGCAGTGCCCAACCTGTCTGCGGCTCAGACAGCGCGTTGTTTAGGGCTGTGAGCCGCGGCAAGATGGCGCCTCTTCACCTCCTCTATCTCGCTCCGGTATTTGGCGCCAAAACTAACCAGACCGCGTTAGCGGTAAGTATGGGAAGACCCCGGTATCTGCTACCTGCTTCAGTCAGGTTTCTGTGCCCTGCCGATCCGGTGCTGTGCGGATTATAACTTGTCTTGGTCCCGTGTCTTCTGGCCGGCTCCGCTCCCTGTTTCCTGCGCTAAAATCTGCCGATAAGCGCGGGAGGTGTCTGTTCT
Source organism: Rhinoderma darwinii (assembly GCF_050947455.1). Taxonomy (NCBI): domain Eukaryota; kingdom Metazoa; phylum Chordata; class Amphibia; order Anura; family Rhinodermatidae; genus Rhinoderma; species Rhinoderma darwinii. Next base: position 294,972,350 of record NC_134687.1, on the reverse strand, counting down.
CTCCGGTTTCTCCCGTATGTGTCGGTTGCAGCTTGTTAGGTCAGTGCTGACCTTTGTAACGTTTTTCACGTGTTAGCTGGATATCTTAGTCGATTTTTATGTCCCGTAGATCTGGAGAGCTCCTTTCTCCCTCCTCACATGTCAGCGCCGGAACCGGAAGTCTGCACACATACCTTAAGGTCACAAGCAGACGTTCCTCAGGCGAAATGCAGCGTCTCATGTTGGTATTCTTCTAGGTGATGTCAGGGCGAATCTGCTCAAGCAGAAGGTCAAATGTGGCCACAGACATGCGGCAGAACGCTCTAAATTTTTAAGGGTGGCGGCGTAAGTCCTCATACAGGGTATGGAAATGGCCTTTGGTCGTACGTTGGGCCACAAGTGGATGAACCCAAATACGACATCTTCCACGCGTCTGGTGCTGCAGCATGGGTCTACGCTCCCCAAAACTACGCGAGATCATCCAGGCAAGAAGCACACGTGCCAGCGACTGAGAAGGCATAAGTGTGCCGTGCAAAGCCAATAACAACTTCAATGGAGAAACACACACTGGGGTTTCTGCAGAGGCAGAAATTAAGGTGCAAAACCTGTTTTCCCAGCAAGCAGGTTGGGCCAGCAGGCCTATTTGTAGGCTGGCCTCGCATTAATCACCTCTGCGTTTTTTACGCGCATTGCAAACGCTGGACGTGCGCGCGTTTAAAATGCAGCAACGCTGCGTATACGCAGTGCAAACGCAATTACAATGCGCGCAATACGCTGCGTGGTTTTCGTGCGCAAAACGCACACGCTCGTGTAAATGAGGCCTAAGAAGGACGTTCCACATTATTAAGCAGGCCACAGGTTTCAAGCAATATGGGAAAGAAAAAGGATCTCTCTGCTGCCAAAAAGCGTGAAATAGCGCAATACCTTGGACAAGGTATAAAAACATTGGATATTTCAAGAAAACTTAAGCGTGATCATGGTACTGTGAAAAGATTTGTGGCTGATTCAGAGCACAGACAGGTTCGTTCAGATAAAGGCATAATGAGGAAGGTTTCTGCCAGACAAATTAATAGGATTAGGAGAGCAGCTGCTAAAATGCTATTGCAAAGCAGCAAACAGGTATTTGAAGCCGCTGGTGCCTCTGGAGTCCCGCGAACCTCAAGGTGTAGGATCCTCCAGAGGTTTGCAAGTGTGCATAAACCTATTTTTCGTCCACCCCTAAACAATGCTCACAAGCAGAAACGGTTGCAGTGGGCTCAGAAATACATGAAGACTAATTTTCAAACCGTGTTGTTTACTGATGAGTGCCGTGCAACCCTGGATGGTCCAGATGGATGGAGTAGTGGATGGTTGGTGAATGGCCACCATGTCCCAACAAGTCTTCGACGTCAGCAAGGAGGTGGTGGAGTCATGTTTTGGGCTGGAATCATGGGGAGAGAGCTGGTAGGCCCCTTTAGGGTCCCTGACGGTGTGAAAATTACCTCTGCAAAGTACGTAGAGTTTATGACTGACCACTTTCTTCCGTGGTAAAAAAAAAAAAGAAGAACCGTGCCTTCCGTAGCAAAATTATCTTCATGCATGACAATGCACCATCTCATGCTGCAAAGAATACCTCTATGTCATTGGCTGCTATGGGCATAAAAGGAGAGAAACTCATGGTGTGGGCCCCATGTTCCCCTGACCTCAACCCTATTGAGAACCTTTGGAGCATCCTCAAGCAAAATATCTATGAGGGTGGGAGGCAGTTCACATCAAAACAGAAGCTCTGGGAGGTTATTCTGACATCCTGCAAAGATATTCAAGCAGAAACTGTCCAAATACTCACAAATTCAATGGATGCAAGAATTGTGAAGGTGATATCAAAGAAGGGGTCCTATGTTAACATGTAACTTGGCCTGCAAATTCAACAAATTACCATTTTAGCTCTCTTTACAACATTTAAAATGTTTTGATCTCTGTTGTGCATAATAATTTGAAACAGTGCATTTTGAGTTTTTTACTTCTAAAAAAAAAACTGTTATCATTAGGAGATTTGTTCAATAAAATTCGCATTATACTCCCAACGGTTGATGGCTTGAAGATTATACTGACTTTCATTTGCATCGACTATTTAGGAAAATCAGCAAAAAATAAAATTTGCATAATAATTTGGAACGTGGTGTAGTTTTCTTTTCTTTTGTTTTTTTTATTTTTAAAAAGCCAGAAACCACCGATGGAAAGAGAACAACAGGGAGGGTTGTGAAATTCACACGGCCAAAAGAGGAAGGAGGAAATGGCCCTCACCATAAAACATATAAACGCTACGGATTAGCATAAACACCTCCTTTTGACAAATAATTGGGCAGCCACTTAAGCACTCCCCCCAGCCTGCAAAGAAAATATTTAAACCCCTTATAGCCACAGTCAAAGGCCCAGCGGCTATACGCCTGTGGGCCTACTAGCACAACACAGACCACAAACGCAAACAGCACAATACAACACACATTGCATTTTCTTCCTGACTGGCTGGAACGGCCCTATGTGACGTACGGTCACATGGTACACTGAACTTTTTGGCCACAATTCTAAGCATTATGTCTGTAGGAAACCAGGTGCTGCTCATCACCATCCCTACAGTGAAGCAGTAGGGTGTTTTTCAGCGGCTGGGACAAGGAGACTGGTCAGGGTTGAGGGAAGGATGAATGGAGCAAAGTACAGAGATATTCTTAATGAAAACCTGATCCAGAGTGCTCTGGACCTCAGACTGGGCCAAAGGTTCACCTTTTTACAAGACAATGACCTTAAACACACAGCCAAGACAACACTGGAGTAGTGTAGGGACAAATCTGTGAATGTCCTTGAGTGGCCCAGCCATAGTCCTGACTTGAACCCAATCGAGCATCTCTGGAGAGACCTAATAATGGCTGTACACTGATGGTCTCGATCCAACCTGACAGAGTTTGAGAGGATCTGCAGAGAAGAATGGCAGAAAATCCCCTAATCCAGGTGTGCAAACCCTGTGGCATACCCAAGAAGACTAGAGACTGTGTATTTCCCACTAGGCCCAACTACAGACTCTCCCGTGTTTGAGCACAGTACCACTCATCCATCCACTGGTTCCCACATACAGGCTAACTATCGCCACAGCCCCAGCATACTCCCCAGAGCTATCACTCCGGCTGCCGGCTGACAAAATACTCTGCCACTGGCACCGCTTCGGTGATGGCCTGCTTGTACCATGCCAGGCCACTTTTCTTCATGGTGTGTCTCTTTCTTTTCCAGATTATGTAAGCCTTTAATAGCTCACCGCCTGCTCTGTGACTGCTTCCTATTTCCCTCCAAACAACAACAGTCTCTGCTTCAGTTCCGGATAGGCCTATGTCACTCTCAGGCATCCAACTCAGAAGCAGCAGCCTACAGCCTTCTACTGCCCTCCAGCAGTAAGACAAGCTCACTCTGGTCTCCAGATCTCTCCGTCTCTGCACAACTGGAGCAGCATTCTCTGCACCTCACGCGATTTTCCCTGCTCACTTTTTTTTTGAGTGCCAAAACACCTCTTATATGGGCTCCTCCCTGCTCCTCCTCTAATCAGTGTGGAGGCACAATGCGTCAGCGTCAACACACTTCCCTACTTGCCAGTACTATGCTCTTGCAGGGCCTGTCAGAGCCTCCCTCCTCCTTTGTCACCGCTCTCAAGAAACCTCCTTTCCACTGATGACAGCACCGCATGATTGGCAGCACCACAGAACATCGCAGCCCGCCTCCTCCATGGACCTGTAACAAGATATTCAAACAGTCTCTTTAAGTGGCAGGTAACTTATTTACAAAAAGAATATGTACACAGTCTATAGAGTGTACTGTAGATGGGAGGCACTTGGTTCACCCTCCTTATAGAATTATAGCAGGTTAAGTCTCTTAAGGGTATGTTCACACGGCCAAATTTCAGACGTATACGAGGCGTATTATGCCTCGTTTTACGTCTGAAAATACGGCTCCAATACGTCGGCAAACATCTGCCCATTCATTTGAATGGGTTTGCCGACGTACTGTGCAGACGACCTGTTATTTACGCGTCGTCGTTTGACAGCTGTCAAACGACGACTCGTAAAAATACAGCCTCGTCAAAAGAAGTGCAGGACACTTCTTTCAGACGTTTTTGGAGCTGTTTTCTCATAGACTCCAATGAAAACAGCTCCAAAAACGAGTTGGTAAAAAAATGAGTTGGTAAAAATGCGAGTTGGTAAAAAAACGTCTGAAAAGCAGGGTCTGTTTTCCCTTGAAAACAGCTCTGGATTTTCAGACGTTTTGGTTGACTACGTGTGAACATACCCTAAAGGAGAAAATAAAATTAGAACAGAAAGAAATTGGTTCTCTTGACAGGGGCCCCCCCAGAGCAGTATTGCTTGGGGGACACATGATGGCACGGACACATTGTAAAAGTTAACTTTTTGTCTAATTTTATCTGTTATTTCTGGATATGTTTTTTAGTATGTTCTCCTCCCCCTCCTTTTTCTGTTGCAGTGGTACTTACCTTGGATTCCAGATGTTTCTGCTATTCTGCCCAGCACCTGAATTAATCTTGGGATTGGTCAGCTACTCTCTGTGATGGGAAATAACTGCTTCTGGAATTTTCTTATATTCTGCCCAGCACCTTGGTATTGTTTCCTGATTGGCCACCAGGGAAAATTTGGATTTAAAAATAGCCTGTTTCGGCCGGTCCAGGGCCAGTAACAGCTTTTCCTGAGGATCAGCACCATGCAGGATCTATTGAAGCAGCTAAGTTTGAAGGCGGAATCGGCCAGAGAAGAAGAATGGCTGAAGAAATGCTTGGAGGAGACGGAGCCGGAGACCGCACCTGTATCTTTGGAACATCCGGCGCTGGAGATGTCTAGTTCCGCTGTCGGCACTGACAACATCCAGGAGGCGGCGCAGGAAAGACGCCCTATGGACACGGGTTCAACGGATTTGCCACTCAAAAGAGCAAGGAGGAGCCGTACAGCCTATTCTCCTTAGAAAAGCAGCAAGCAGAGAGGCAGCAACGGGGGCGGTCTTGCAAATTCAGGAAGCGGCAGGTCACCCCAAGTTTAAAGGAGGAGCCAGCATGCTCCGAGTACTTCTACATCAGCCGTGTCAGCCTCTATTCAAAGACAGCAAGCGCCCTTTCCAGATGATATAGTTTCCAGTTTCTCGGCTAACTGCAGTGGATTATCGAGGGATATTTATGTGCAGCAACAAACCTGAAAATTTTATCTCCGAGATGAACCTGGATTTACAGCAAGATAGTCAACCATCCCAGTGGATCTACCCAGGAGGCGACGTCAAGGAGTTGTGAGATTAATGTATCTCAGTCTGTTAATACAAATGTACTATATTCTAAATGTATTTGTAGCGTCCATGGCCACGGGCCGTCGGGTTTACTCAGCAGCCATGGATCTGTGAGCGCTGGTCTCCGTCTCCCTCCTAGGAGATGCCAGCGGTCACTTCCGCTCCGTTCGGCTGGGTCCCGTAGGGTGCGCGTGCACGCTCGCGCCCGTCCTTAAAGGGCCAGCGCGCACAATTAGGAAATTGTCATCACTATCAACTGCCTTCATACAAGTTTGCTCCCAGGTGCCTTGGTCCTTTCGAGATCCTGCAACAAATTAACCCTGTCTCCTATAAGCTGTGGCTGCCTCCTACCCTCAGAATCCCTAACTCCTTCCATTTGTCCTTCCTGAAACCAGTGGTCCTGAACCGCTACAGCAAGACTTCTAGTTCCACAGTTGCCCCCAGCGGTCCTTCTGATGTATTCGAGGTAAAGGAGATCCTGGACTGCAAAAGGGTAGGAGGAAGGACTTTCTATTTGGTGGTGTAAAGGATCTGCCAGGCACAGCTTCGGGGTTAACTCCCTTAATTAATCAGTCTGCACCTGAATCTACATCCCTGAGACTGACTCCAGCTTCCACCACTCAGGCTGGCAGGCTTAGGAGTGGGAGAGCCTATCGCAACCTGGCCAGACTCAGCTAGCTCCCGCCCTCGGTCTATTTAAGCCTGCCTTTCCTGTTCCTCCAGTGCTTGTGATTCTTTTTCGTGTGGTTTCCTGGCCCAGCTACAGCTCCTTCTATTTTGTTCCTGCTCCATACAGACCCTGGCTTACTGACTACTCTTCTGCTCTTCGTTTGGTACCTCGCACACTCCTGGCTTGACTCGGCTCGTTCACCACTCTGGTTGCTCACGGTGTTGCCGTGGGCAACTGCCCCTTTCCCTTGCTTGTATTCCCTTGTATGTTTGTCGTGTTTGTCGTGCACTTACTGAGTGCAGGCACCGCCGCCCAGTTGTACTCCGTCGCCTAGGGCGGGTCGTTGCAATGCAAGTAGGCAGGGACAGAGTGGCGGGTAGATTAGGGCTCACTTGTCCGTTTCCCTACCCCCCGGTCATTACATAATCACAAGCCCATACCTAGTCTACCCTGGTCCCTGACACCACTATGGACCCCCGTGAGACCCTGGCTCAGCAAATGCAGGGTCTCTCCCTACAGGTCCAGGCCCTGGCTCAGAGGGTCAACCAGCCTGATGCTACCTTGGTAGTTCCCCCCACCGCACCTCTTGAACCCCACCTCAAGTTGCCCGACCGGTTCTCAGGGGACCGGAGGGCTTTTCTCTCCTTTCGGGAGAGTTGTAGGCTTTACTTTCGTTTAAAGCCTCATTCCTCAGGTTCTGAGAGCCAGCGGGTGGGTATAATTATGTCCCGGCTCCAGGAAGGGCCCCAAGAGTGGGCCTTCTCCTTGGCTCCTGACGCCCCTGAACTTTCCTCCGTTGATTGTTTCTTTCCGAAAGACTCAGAGATACCTATGCAACTCGGGGCCTCCGTGTCCCCCCAACAACATAGAGAATTCCGCAGGAAGAATGGTCTCTGCTTCTACTGTGGGGATGACAAGCATCAAGTGAACAACTGTCCTAAGCGTAAGAATGCAGCCAGAGAACTTCCGCGCCTAAGTGATCATCGGGGAGGTCACTTGGGCGCACAGGTATTTCCAGTAAATAGGAAACGTACTAAGATCTTGCTTCCCTTTCAGGTCTCTTTTGGTGGTAGGTCTGCTACCGGCAGTGCCTTCGTGGATTCAGGGTCCTCTACTAATATTATGTCTGTGGAATTTGCTATGTCTCTTGCTATGCCTCTGATTGATTTGCCTAAACCTGTCCCGGTAGTGGGTATCGACTCCACTCCTCTTGCTAATGGTTATTTTACACAGCATACCCCTGTTTTTGAACTCCTTGTTGGCTCCATGCATTTGGAGCAATGCTCTGTACTGTTGATGCAGGGATTATCATACGATTTGGTTCTAGGCCTTCCCTGGTTGCAGTTGCATAATCCCACGTTTGACTGGAATACTGGGGAGCTAACCAAATGGGGTAATGAATGTTGTACGTCATGTTTTTCTGTTAATTCTATTTCTCCCCCTGAGGAGGCGAATACGCTACCCGAGTTTGTTCAGGACTTCGCTGATGTTTTCTCTAGGGAGGCCTCCGAAGTGTTACCTCCTCATAGAGAATACGATTGCGCTATCGAATTGGTACCAGGAGCTAAGCTTCCTAAGGGTAGGATATTTAATCTTTCTTGTCCCGAACGTGAAGCCATGAGAGAGTATATCCAGGAATCCCTGGCCAAGGGTTACATTCATCCCTCTTCTTCTCCGGTCGGTGCCAGAAATTATTGGTGGCTTGGGTTGCCTAAAGACGTTAAGGCCTACGTCGCCGCTTGTGAGGTTTGTGCTAGGTCCAAGACTCCCAGGTCCCGACCAGCGGGCTTACTGCGTTCGTTGCCCATTCCCCAGAGACCTTGGACACATATCTCCATGGATTTTATCACCGATTTGCCTCCAACCCAAGGCAAGTCGGTGGTGTGGGTGGTGGTAGACCGCTTCAGTAAGATGTGCCACTTTGTGCCCCTCAAGAAACTACCCAACGCCAAGACGTTGGCTACCTTGTTTGTCAAACACATCCTGCGTCTCCATGGGGTCCCTGTCAATATTGTTTTGGACAGAGGGGTACAATTTGTTTCATTGTTTTGGAGAGCCTTCTGTATGAAGTTGGGGATTGATCTGTCCTTCTCCTCTGCCTTCCATCCTGAAACCAATGGCCAAACGGAGAGGACTAATCAATCTCTAGAACAATACTTAAGGTGTTTTGTATCTGACTGTCAATATGATTGGGTCTCATTCATTCCCCTCGCCGAATTTTCCCTTAATAACCGGGTCAGTAACTCGTCAGGGGTCTCTCCCTTTTTCTGTAATTTTGGGTTTAATCCACGGTTCTCCTCCGTTTCACCTGGTAGTTCCAACAATCCCGAGGTAGAGGTCGTTCATCGGGAACTGTGCACAGTCTGGGCCCAGGTTCAGAAGAACCTAGAGGCGTCCCAGAGCGTACAAAAAAACTCAGGCTGATAGAAAACGTTCTGCTAACCCCCTGTTTATGGTCGGGGATCTGGTGTGGTTGTCGTCTAGGAACTTGCGTCTCAAGGTTCCGTCCAAGAAGTTTGCTCCCCGGTTTATTGGGCCGTATAAGGTCATTGAGGTCCTCAATCCTGTCTCCTTCCGGCTGGAGTTACCCCCGTCTTTTCGTATACACGATGTGTTTCATGCCTCCCTCCTTAAACGCTGCTCCCCGTCCTTGGCTCCCTGGAGGAGACCTCCTGTTCCCGTCCTCACCCCTGAGGGGGTGGAATTCGAGGTGGCCAGGGTTGTGGACAGCAAGATGGTCCAAGGCTCCCTCCAGTACCTGGTCCATTGGAGAGGTTACGGGCCCGAGGAGAGGACTTGGGTACCCGCCCGGGATGTTCACGCTGGGGTATTGGTCAGGAGGTTCCACCTGCGTTTCCCCAGTAAGCCAGGTCCACTTAGAAAGGGTCCGGTGGCCCCTCATAAAAGGGGGGGCACTGTAAAGGATCTGCCAGGCACAGCTTCGGGGTTAACTCCCTTAATTAATCAGTCTGCACCTGAATCTACATCCCTGAGACTGACTCCAGCTTCCACCACTCAGGCTGGCAGGCTTAGGAGTGGGAGAGCCTATCGCAACCTGGCCAGACTCAGCTAGCTCCCGCCCTCGGTCTATTTAAGCCTGCCTTTCCTGTTCCTCCAGTGCTTGGGATTCTTTTTCGTGTGGTTTCCTGGCCCAGCTACAGCTCCTTCTATTTTGTTCCTGCTCCATACAGACCCTGGCTTACTGACTACTCTTCTGCTCTTCGTTTGGTACCTCGCACACTCCTGGCTTGACTCGGCTCGTTCACCACTCTGGTTGCTCGCGGTGTTGCCGTGGGCAACTGCCCCTTTCCCTTGCTTGTATTCCCTTGTATGTTTGTCGTGTTTGTCGTGCACTTACTGAGTGCAGGGACCGCCGCCCAGTTGTACCCCGTCGCCTAGGGCGGGTCGTTGCAAGTAGGCAGGGACAGAGTGGCGGGTAGATTAGGGCTCACTTGTCCGTTTCCCTACCCCCCGGTCATTACAGGTGGACTGGAGAGGGTTTGGTCCTGAGGAGAGGTCCTGGGAGCCAGAAGAGAACCTCAGCGCCCCTGCTCTTATTAAAAAGTTCCTCTCTCACTCTGGCCCCAAGAAGAGGGGGCGTAAGAGGGGGGATACTGTAGCGTCCATGGCCGCGGGCCGTCGGGTTTACTCACCTCCCGATGCCCGCAGCCATGGATCTGTGAGCACTGGTCTCCGTCTCCCTCCTAGGAGATGCCAGCGCTCACTTCCGCTCCATTCGGCTGGGTCCCGTAGGGTGCGCGCGCACGCTCGCGCCTGGCCTTAAAGGGCCAGCGTGCGCAATTAGGAAATCGTCATCACTATCAACTGCCACGATTTCCTGGTCTATAAGAAGGTCCCTGGCCTTCTAATCCTTGCCTGAGCGTTGTTAGTCTTTCCCAGTCTGTCTCGCAATCGTCCCTTAGTGTCTCCCGTTCCAGCTGTTATCCGTGCACTGTTACCGTTCCTGTATTCCGTATTGTTCTAGTTCCTGTGCCTACCAGCATTGGAGTGTCATCTGCCACGTCAAGTGTCATCTGCCACGTCAAGTGTCATCTGCCACGTCAAGTTTCATCTGCCACCCCAAGTGTCATCTGCCACGTCAAGTGTCATCTGCCACGTCAAGTGTCATCTGCCACGCCAAGTGTCTTCTGCCACGCCAAGTGTCATCTGCCACGCCAAGTGTCATCTGCCATGTCAAGTGTCATCTACCACGTCAAGTGTCTTCTGCCATGCCAAGTGTCATCTGCCACGTCAAGTGTCTTCCGCTTCATCGGATACTGCCCACCACGTCTGGCGCCACCTGCTGCACCTGCCTCCATCTGTGCTGAAGCCACAGCCACCGCCCGGACTATTTCAGGTACCCAAGCATTACTGTCTGCCATTGACTTCCGCATAGACTGTGACCTGGTCAGCTGCCTCCCCGCTACGGCGGAGCGGCCTAGTGGGTCCACATACCCTGTGTCCGTGACACTCAGTACATATATACAACAGCAGAGCCAAGCTCAGTACATATATACAGCACTAGAACCAAGCTCAGTACATAAATACAGCCCCAGAACCAAGCTCAGTACATAAATACAGCACCAGAACCAAGTTCAGTACATATATACAGATGCCAGCGCTCACTTCCGCTCCATTCGGCTGGGTCCCGTAGGGTGCGCGCGCACGCTCGCGCCTGGCCTTAAAGGGCCAGCGTGCGCAATTAGGAAATCGTCATCACTATCAACTGCCACGATTTCCTGGTCTATAAGAAGGTCCCTGGCCTTCTAATCCTTGCCTGAGCGTTGTTAGTCTTTCCCAGTCTGTCTCGCAATCGTCCCTTAGTGTCTCCCGTTCCAGCTGTTATCCGTGCACTGTTACCGTTCCTGTATTCCGTATTGTTCTAGTTCCTGTGCCTACCAGCATTGGAGTGTCATCTGCCACGTCAAGTGTCATCTGCCACGTCAAGTGTCATCTGCCACGTCAAGTTTCATCTGCCACCCCAAGTGTCATCTGCCACGTCAAGTGTCATCTGCCACGTCAAGTGTCATCTGCCACGCCAAGTGTCTTCTGCCACGCCAAGTGTCATCTGCCACGCCAAGTGTCATCTGCCATGTCAAGTGTCATCTACCACGTCAAGTGTCTTCTGCCATGCCAAGTGTCATCTGCCACGTCAAGTGTCTTCCGCTTCATCGGATACTGCCCACCACGTCTGGCGCCACCTGCTGCACCTGCCTCCATCTGTGCTGAAGCCACAGCCACCGCCCGGACTATTTCAGGTACCCAAGCATTACTGTCTGCCATTGACTTCCGCATAGACTGTGACCTGGTCAGCTGCCTCCCCGCTACGGCGGAGCGGCCTAGTGGGTCCACATACCCTGTGTCCGTGACACTCAGTACATATATACAACAGCAGAGCCAAGCTCAGTACATATATACAGCACTAGAACCAAGCTCAGTACATAAATACAGCCCCAGAACCAAGCTCAGTACATAAATACAGCACCAGAACCAAGTTCAGTACATATATACATCCCCAGAACAAAGCTCAGTACATATATACAACGCCAGAACCAAGCTTAGCACATATATATATAACTCCAGAACCAAGCTCAGTATATATATACAGCACCAGAACCAAGTTCAGTACATATATACATCCCCAGAACCAAGCTGAGTACATATATACAACTCCAGAACCAAGCTCTCTCTCTATATATATATATATATATATATATACAGCACCAGAACGAAGCTCAGTACATATATACAGCACCAGAACAAATACAGTTCAGTACAGAGATCATTTGCAAATTCAGTTTAACCCCTGCTGTATAAATTTGTACGACTTAAAATGACCACTACCAGTATAGCCTGAACAATGGTTAGGATATGCTTGGAGTTGCTGTTTAACAAAAAAGAATGCTACCATCCGTCATCTCGCTGCAGATCATACAGTGACTACAGTACTGATCAGTCTCTGGGAGAATAAACATTTATATTGAGTGACTCACAGGTGATGTCTCAGATTCTTTTTCGTTCTTTTTCTCCTTTCTTCTCCATCCGGTCCAGACCTCTACGATGACTTCTCTCGGGCACGGCCCATTTATGCAGTTCACAGCTCAGATGTCTTTGGCTCCTCACTTTTCCAACACATCCGCACCTGTAAACGAAGATAAAATTCTCATGATGCCACACTCTATGCTTCTAAATATAATAGTATCATACAATGAATATAATAGTACTATACACTGTACTCCTGAATATAATAGTATTATACACTGTGCCCCTGAATATAATAGTACTATACACTGTACACCTGAATATAATAATTCTATACACTGTACTCCTGAATATAATAGTACTATACACTGCGCCCCTGAATATAATAGTACTATACACTGTGCCCCTGAATATAATAGTACTATACACTGCGCCACTGAATATAATAGTACTATACACTGCACTTCTGAATATAATAGTACTATACACTGTGCTCATGAATATAATAGTACTATACACTGTGCTCCTGAATATAATAGTACTATACACTGTGCTCCTGAATATAATAGTACTATACACTGTGCTCCTGAATATAATAGTACTATACACTGCGCCCCTGAATATAGTAGTACTATACACTGCGCCCCGGAATATAATAGTACTATACACTGAACTTCTGAATATAATAGTACTATACACTGTGCTCCTGAATATAATAGTACTATACACTGTACTCCTAAATATAATAGTAATATACACAGTGCTCCTGAATATAATAGTACTATACACTGCACTCCTGAATATAATAGTACTATACACTGTACTCCTGAATATAATAGTACTATACCCTGTGCTCCTGAATATAATAGTAATATACACTGTGCTCCTGAATATAATAGTACTATACACTGTACTCCTGAATATAATAGTACACACTCCTCACTTTTCCAACACATCCGCACCTGTAAACGAAGATAAAATTCTCATGATGCCACACTCTATGCTTCTAAATATAATAGTATCATACAATGAATATAATAGTACTATACACTGTACTCCTGAATATAATAGTATTATACACTGTGCCCCTGAATATAATAGTACTATACACTGTACTCCTGAATATAATAATTCTATACACTGTACTCCTGAATATAATAGTACTATACACTGCGCCCCTGAATATAATAGTACTATACACTGTGCCCCTGAATATAATAGTACTATACACTGCGCCACTGAATATAATAGTACTATACACTGCGCCCCTGAATATAATAGTACTATACACTGCACTTCTGAATATAATAGTACTATACACTGTGCTCATGAATATAATAGTACTATACACTGTGCTCCTGAATATAATAGTACTATACACTGTGCTCCTGAATATAATAGTACTATACACTGTGCTCCTGAATATAATAGTACTATACACTGCGCCCCTGAATATAGTAGTACTATACACTGCGCCCCGGAATATAATAGTACTATACACTGAACTTCTGAATATAATAGTACTATACACTGTACTCCTAAATATAATAGTAATATACACAGTGCTCCTGAATATAATAGTACTATACCCTGTGCTCCTGAATATAATAGTAATATACACTGTGCTCCTGAATATAATAGTACTATACACTGTACTCCTGAATATAATAGTACACACTCCTCACTTTTCCAACACATCCGCACCTGTAAACGAAGATAAAATTCTCATGATGCCACACTCTATGCTTCTAAATATAATAGTATCATACAATGAATATAATAGTACTATACACTGTACTCCTGAATATAATAGTATTATAAACTGTGCCCCTGAATATAATAGTACTATACACTGTACTCCTGAATATAATAATTCTATACACTGTACTCCTGAATATAATAGTACTATACACTGCGCCCCTGAATATAATAGTACTATACACTGTGCCCCTGAATATAATAGTACTATACACTGCGCCACTGAATATAATAGTACTATACACTGCGCCCCTGAATATAATAGTACTATACACTGCACTTCTGAATATAATAGTACTATACACTGTGCTCATGAATATAATAGTACTATACACTGTGCTCCTGAATATAATAGTACTATACACTGTGCTCCTGAATATAATAGTACTATACACTGTGCTCCTGAATATAATAGTACTATACACTGCGCCCCTGAATATAGTAGTACTATACACTGCGCCCCGGAATATAATAGTACTATACACTGAACTTCTGAATATAATAGTACTATACACTGTGCTCCTGAATATAATAGTACTATACACTGTACTCCTAAATATAATAGTAATATACACAGTGCTCCTGAATATAATAGTACTATACACTGCACTCCTGAATATAATAGTACTATACACTGAATATAATAGTACTATACCCTGTGCTCCTGAATATAATAGTAATATACACTGTGCTCCTGAATATAATAGTACTATACACTGTACTCCTGAATATAATAGTACACACTACGCTCCTTAATATACACTACCGTTCAAAAGTTTGGGGTCACCCAGACAATTTTGTGTTTTCCATGAAAACTCACCCTTATATTTATCAAATGAGTTGCAAAATGACTAGAAAATATAGTCAAGACATTGACAAGGTTAGAAATAATGATTTTTATTTCAAATAATAATTTTCTCCTTCAAACTTTGTTTTCGTCAAAGAATGCTCCATTTGCAGCAATTACAGCATTGCAGACCTTTGGCATTCTAGCTGTTAATTTTCTGAGGTAATCGGGAGAAATTTCACCCCATGCTTCAGAAGCCCCTCCCACAAGTTGGATTGGCTTGATGAGCACTTCTTGCGTACCATATGGTCAAGATGCTCCCACAACAGCTCTATGGGGTTGAGATCTGGTGACTGCGCTGGCCACTGCATTACAGATAGAATACCAGCTGCCTGCTTCTTCCCTAAATAGTTCTTGCATAATTTGGAGGTATGCTTTGGGTCATTGTCCTGTTGTAGGATGAAATTGGCTCCAATCAAGCGCTGTCCACAGGGTATGGCATGGCGTTGCAAAATGGAGTGATAGCCTTCCTTATTCAAAATCCCTTTTACCTTGTACAAATCTCCCACTTTACCAGCACCAAAGCAACCCCAGACCATCACATTACCTCCACTATGCTTGACACATGGCGTCAGGCACTCTTCCAGCATCTTTTCAGTTGTTCTGCGTTTCACAAATGTTCTTCTGTGTGATCCAAACACCTCAAACTTCGATTTGTCTGTCCATAACACTTTTTTCCAATGTTCCTCTGTCCAATGTCTGTGTGCTTTTGCCCATATTAATATTTTCCTTTTATTAGCCAGTCTCAGATATGGCTTTTTCTTTGCCACTCTGCCCTGAAGGCCAGCATCCCGGAGTCGCCTCTTCACTGTAGACGTTGACACTGGCGTTTTGCGGGTACTATTTAATGAAGCTGCCAGTTGAGGACCTGTGAGGCGTCTATTTCTCAAACTAGAGACTCTAATGTACTTGTCTTGTTGCTCAGTTGTGCAGCGGGGCCTCCCACTTCTCTTTCTACTCTGGTTAGAGCCTGTTTGTGCTGTCCTCTGAAGGTAGTAGTACACAACGTTGTAGGAAATCTTCAGTTTATTGGCAATTTCTCGCATGGAATAGCCTTCATTTCTAAGAACAAGAATAGACTGTCGAGTTTCAAATGAAAGCTCTCTTTTTCTAGCCATTTTGAGAGTTTAATCGAACCCACAAATGTAATGCTCCAGATTCTCAACTAGCTCAAAGGAAGGTCAGTTTTATAGCTCCTCTAAACAGCAAAACTGTTTACAGCGGTGCTAACATAATTGCACAAGGGTTTTCAAGTGTTTTCTAATCATCCATTAACCTTCTAACACAGTTAGCAAACACAATGTACCGTTAGAACACTGGAGTGATGGTTGCTTGAAATGGGCCTCTTTACACCTATGTAGATATTGCATTAAAAACCAGACGTTTGCAGCTAGAATAGTCATTTAGCACATTAACAATGTATAGAGTGTATTTCTGATTAATTTAATGTTATCTTCATTGAAAAAAACTGTGCTTTTCTTTCAAAAATAAGGAAATTTCTAAGTGACCCTAAACTTTTGAGCGGTAGTGTATATAAACCGCATTCCAAATTATTATGCAAATGTTATTTTTTGCTGATTTTCCTAAATAGTCCATGCAAATGACAGTCAATATAATCTTTAAGCCATCAACCGTTGGAGTATAATGCAAATTTTATTGAACAAATCTCCTAATGATAACAGATTTTATTTTAGAAGTAAAAAACTCAAAATGCACTGTTTCAAATTATTATGCACAACAGAGATCAAAACATTTTAAAGGTTGTAAAGAGAACTAAAATGGTAATTAGTCTTCATGTATTTCTGAGCCCACTGCAACCGTTTCTGCTTGTGAGCATTGTTTAGGGGTGGCCGAATAATAGCTTTATGCACACTTGCAAACCTCTGGAGGATCCTACACCTTGAGGTTCGCGGGACTCCAGAGGCCCAAGCGGCTTCAAATACCTGTTTGCTGCTTTGCAATAGCATTTTAGCAGCTGCTCTCCTTATCCTATTAATTTGTCTGGCAGAAACCTTCCTCATTATGCCTTAATCTGAACAAACCCGTCTGTGCTCTGAATCAGCCACAAATCTTTTCACAGTACGATGATCACGCTTAAGTTTTCTTGAAATATCCAATGTTTTCGTACCTTGTCTAAGGTATTGCACTATTTCACGCTTTTCGGCAGCAGAGAGATCCTTTTTCTTTCCCATATTGCTTGAAACCTGTGGCCTGCTTAATAATGTGGACCATCCTTCTTAAGTAGTTTTCCTTTGATTGGGCACACCTGGCAAACTAATTATCACAGGTGTCTGAGATTGATTGCAATGATCCAAAGAGCCCTAAGACACAATACCATCCATGAGATTAATTGAAAAACTAATAATTAAATGTTTATGACACTTAAATCCAATGTGCATAATAATTTGGAACACGGTGTATGTGTGCGTGTGTGTGTGTGTGTGTGTGAGTGTGTGTGTGTCTGTGTTTATCTGTGTATAGGAGACAGCATATCTATAGCACTACGACCCTATAAACTATGGATAGGATTAGATACAGTGGATCAGCACAGTATCACACCTGATAGGATTAGATACAGTAGCTCAACAGACAGTATCACACATTATAGGATTAGATACTGAAAAAGGACTCAAAATATATATCAATAACTATATATATATATATATATATATATATATATATAAATATATAATGGATACTGATGAATACTCACTACACACTCACCCACGTGTGTAAAAGTGCTGGCATAAAAGCTGGGTTTCACCTACTTGGTCGCCCACTATTACTACCCCCTTTATAATCAGGGTCACTAGGGTTATTCCTAGTTCCCCTACCTTTTCCTTATACTAACGTCTACTTGCTTTGCTTCTACTCAACGGAATACGACCGTACAATAAATACAATTGTATAGTAAATAAAGGGTAATATTTATTACTAACAATAATCACACTTACATATAAAATACTCCAAACCAAACACAAAACACAGTAGCTGATCACCGTATAGAATCAGTATACTCCAATACATATAACACGTAAATATATATTGAGTATACTCACGCTATACGTAGTACAGTATAAACATGATATCATAATTCTAATTACACCGCCACCCACTTATCTAAACATACATATGAATACAGTTACGTTACAATTCAATACACACAATATACTATTTCTGTCCCACTCCCTCCTAATATAACTTTCCCTATACACTAAGGTTTAATAGTCAGGATAAGGAGAAACAAGGGGAATGAGTTTGTGTACATGGGAATGTGTAGGTAGGGGTACAGGTAATGTGGGGGCTGCAGGAAAGAGTTACTGGGGAGTATAGGGGAGAAGATACTTAGCAGTTCATCTGGTCCAAGGTTGGTGTGGGGCCATCAGGGCCATGAGGCAGGATCCTTCCAGGAGGGAAGAGGAGACCCTTAGTGGAGCCAGGGAACATAGATATAAATATATAAAACACTTCCCTTTACAGATACAGTAGCTCAACAGACAGTATCACACATGATAGGATTAGAACAGTGGCTCAGCAGACAGTATCACACATGATAGGATTAGATATAGGGAGCAGCTCGCTGACATTGCGGTTCCAGCGCTGGACCCAGAAAAGGTAAGTATAAGAATTGTTTTACTTTTTTATGTGTTACTAATTATTTTTGTGTGTTTCTGTTATTTTACAGACTCGGTTGTTGGACTACGTCGGATTCGAGTACTACTTCAATGGCAGCGGTTTTTTTATTCTCAATAAAATGGTTAATGAGGGTTTTGTTTGTTTTTTTATTTCAATAAAATATTTTTCTATGTCCTTGTATTTTTTTCAACTTTATTATTACCGCCTTATTAATAGCTGCTGGCTGATTGACCATTTCCATTACTAAGGCGGGGCTTAATGTTAACAAGCGCAGAGGCTAACACTAATCCCCATTACCCCGGTACCCACCGCCACCTGTGGTACTGGGAAGAGCCGGGTACGAACCAGTACCCGACCATCTGTAGTGATGGTCGGATACTGGGTCAGCCACAGGCTGGTAATATCAGCATGGCAAAGGCCAAAAACAGTGACCCTTCCCCCCCTGGTAATGCTAGGCTGCTGCTGTTGTATCTGGCGATGTCCCCCATTTTTCATAAGCAGCCAGATACAAGAAAGCAGCAGCAGGTTAACATTATCAGGGGGGTAGGGCCACAGGTTTTGGCCTTTCCCAGCCTAATAGTACCAGCCTGCGGCTGCCCCATTACCCGTCCATCACTACAGATGGTCAGGTACTGGATAGTACCCAGCTTTTCTCGACACCCCTGGTGGCGGTGGGTACCGGAGTAATAATGGGGGTTAGTGATAGCCTCTGCACCGGCTAAAACTAAGCCTCACCTTAGTAATGGACGCTGTTGATCAGCCGGCGGCCATTACTAAGGCGGTAGTAATAAAGTTTAAAAAACAAACACATAGAAAAGATATTTTATTGAAATAAAAACCACCCAGACAACCCTCATTAACCATTTTATTGATAATAAAAACGCCGTCATCTAAGTAGTCCTCGAATCTGACGTAGTCCAACGAGCCAACCTGTAAAAAAACACAAACACAACAAAAACGATTAGTAACACATGTGGTAGGCTTAGGTACAGGGCTCATGTGTGCTACTGTCTGTCAAGGCAGGCTTAGATACAGGGTCCAGCAGACAGTAATCTTATACAGTACATGTGGTAGGCTTATATACAGGGCCCACCAGACCGGATCACACATGGGCCATGTATCTAAGCCTACCATGTGCTTATGTAAGATGCTTAGATACAGCGCTCAGCAGACAGGATCCCACAATCTGTGATCCTGTTTCATGGGCCCTCTAAGCCTGCAACATCGTAGGCTTAAAGGGATTGTCCAGTCCCTAAACATTGATGGCTTATCCTCAGGATAGGCCAACAATAGCTGATGGGTAAGGGATTTGTCTCCCGGGACCCGCTAATCACCTGTTTTGAAGGGGCCGCAGCGCTGGTACGACAGCTGCTTCCCCTTCATTTCCCTTACTGGCTCACACTGTGAATCGCCGACAAGGATTCACAATGTGAGCAAGCGAACGGAATGAAGGGGAAGCACCAGCTCTCGTACAAGCGCTGCGGCCCCTTCAAAACAGGTGATTGGCGGGGGTCCTGAGAGTCGGACCCCGCCAATCAGCTTCAAGCAGACCTGGATATTAAACTTACCCTCCTCTTCAGCCGAAGCGGATATCCTGACTCTATCCAGGATCAGGATGCTGTCTGCGGTGCATAGCGTTGTGACGTCATGCGCTGCACACCGGACGGCTCCAGTTACTATAGTAACTTTTTATTGATGTAGTGCGGCCCCTATAGCTACGCCACTGGTTAGGCGAGAGGTCCCGCTTCACTCCGGTTCTCTGAACCGGCTGTAATTTTAACAGCCCATAAGGGAGAACCAAACTGGGCCCCTTTCCAACCTCGGGCCCCGTACACTTGCCCAGATTGCCCTCATTATAATCCACCCCTGCTCCAAAATTCCAAGCACCTGAGGTTTCCCCAGAAGAACCAATGCAACTTGGGCGAGCTAAATTGTCCCCGGAAGAATGCGAGTTCAGAATGAGAAATCGCTTGTGCCTGTATTGCGCTGCACCCGAGCACCTGCTGGCTTCCTGTCCCAACAGGTTGGGAAACTCCAGAACCTAGACAAGGAAGGAGAGCTTGTTCTAGGTCCTCTGTGCTTCTCTCCTGTACAGAAGAGACATCGTGCTTTCTTATCCCAGTGCCCCTGCACACACCCGTAGGGACTAAACACATCTCTGCCTTCGTAGACTCTGGAGCTGCTGGAAACTTTATCTCCTCAGCTCTTGTATCTGAGTGAAAAATTCCCATGAAATTAGTTCATGGCAGACATCTATAAGAATCGGGTGCCAGGAGGGGCTATCCAGACCCGTACTAAATCACTCTTCATGAATTCCTGCATCAGGAATTTATTGACTTTCTTGTGGTCCCTAAAACCATCAGTCCAGTTATCTTGGGATTACCATGGTTGCAAAGTCACGCCCCACATATCAATTGGCAGACAGGGGAAATTGTATCTTTGAGCTTTAAGTGTCACTCTTCCTGTTTGAACATTCTGACACCTCTCAGACAATGGATTCCTCTGTAAACCTCTAAGCTTGAGGGTATCATCCCTCCACAGTACTCTTCCTTGACGGATGTCTTCAGCAAGTCTTAAGAAGAGAAACTTCCTCCCCATCGTCCCTGGGACTGTGCTATCGACTTGCTACCCAATAGAACTCCTCCTCGTGGGAAAACCTACCCTCTATCGCTACACGAAACTCAAGCGATGTCTGAATATATCCAGGACAATCTTGAACGGGGTTTATCCGGCATTCCTCTTCTCCGGCTAGCGCAGGGTTTTTCTTTGTGGAAAAAAAAGATGGCGGTCTACGCCCATGTATTAACTATCGAGGATTGAATGAGATCACAGTCAAGAATAAGTACCTGCTCCCTCTAATCTCCGAGTTATTTGACAGGATACGCAGTGCAACGGTGTTCACTAAGCTCGATCTGCGAGGTGCTTACAACCTCATCCGCACCAAGCCAGGCGATTAATGGAAGACAGCCTTTAACACCAGGGATGGCCATTACGAGTACTTAGTCATGCCCTTCGGCCTGAGTAATGCACCCGCTGTATTCCAGAGATTCATAAATGAGATTTTCCGGGACACCCTGTACCACTTTGTTGTCATTTATCTGGACGACATCTTGATCTTTTCTCGTTCACTTTCTGATCACCACAACCACGTTTGCCAAGTCCTAACCCGACTGAGCGACAATCAACTTTATTGTAAACTGGGGAAGTGTCTCTTCGAGCAATCCTCGGTTCCATTTCTGGGATAAATTCTCTCGAGCACCGGACCCAAGATGGATCCAGCCAAGGTCCAGGCTATTCAAGACTGGCCGCAACCCACTGGGCTAAAGGCCGTTTAGAATTTCGTGGGGTTCGCCAACTATTACCGTCGGTTTATTAAGGGATTCTCCTCCTTGATAGCCCTGATTACAGCCCTCACTCATAAGTCGGCCAATCCCACAATGGACTCCAGAGGCCAATCAAGCCTTCAATCAGTTGAAAGCAGAGTTCCTCTCTGCTCCAATCCTCAATCAGCCTGACACTTCTCTCCTCTTTTTCCTGGTAGTGGATGCCTTCTCCTTCGCTGTGGGAGCTGTTCTGTCCCAACGGCATGGCTCGGGAAAAATGCACCCCTGCGGGTTCTTTTCCAGAAGGTTCTCTCCCTTAGAGAAGAACTATGGGATCGGGGACAAAGAACTAGCCATCAAGCTTGCTTTGGAGGAATGGAGGTACCTACTGGAAGGAGCCTCACATCCTGTTACGATTTATACCAATAATAAGAATCTCCTGTATCTACACTTTTCTTGATGTCTGAACCCCTTTAAGCCAGATGGTCGTTGTTTTTCTCGCCGTTCAATATACTCATCACTTATCACCTGGGTTCCAAGAGCGCTAAGGCGGATGCACGATCCAGCTCTTTTGATGCCTCAGACCAGGAGGTTCATTGTGAGCCGGAGCTCATAATTGACCCCAAAAGGATTATCCTGGATCCAACATCAAGGGTGCTGCCAATTCCTCCTCCTGGTAAAGCCATTGTGCCTTCTAAGTTTTGACCTAAACTTCTCGCTTGGGCCCACTGTTCCCGTTTCTCCGGACATGCAGGAGTAAAGCAGACGTTCAAACTACTATCCAGAGACTACTGGTGGCCGACTCTCTCGGGATGTCAGAGACTTTGTGTGAGCCAGTCTTACGTGCGCCCAGCATAAAATCTTGCCCAGGTGCCCTATTGGTTCTCTTTATTCCCTCCCAGTACGGGAAAAACCAAGGACCCACATCTCAATGGATTTTATTATTGATCTCCCACTTTCTAAAGGTTACAATACCACCTGGGTCGAGGTAGACCAATTCTACAAAATGGCGCATTTTATCCCTTTGAATGCTTACCCTCATCGGCTGTCCTGGCTTCTATTTTTATCAGAGACATTTTCCGTCTTCATGGCTTCCCTCAAGAGATAGTGTCCGACCGAGGGACTCATTTTATGTCACAGTCTCTGTAAAATAACGGGAGTTAAGCTCAATTTCTCCACAGCCTACGACCCACAGTCCAATGGACAGACAGAGAGGGTAAACCAAGATCTTGAGAAATTTTGAAGACTGTCTCCAGTTTAAGACAACTGGGTAGACCTCCTACCATGGGCAGAGTTTGCACATAACAATCTGTTCCACAAATCGTCACCTGAGTCCCCATTATTCATCAACTATGGGAAGCATCCACACCTTCCCACTCTTCCAACTCTTCCCATCTCTGATGTCCCAGCTGCAGATTCCTGCATCCGAGAATTCTCGGTCATTTGGTCTCCGGTAAAGATTCATCTTCAAAAAGCATCTGTCAGGTACAAATCCAGAGTGGATAAAAAGAAACGCACTGTTCCAAGATGGTGACCTGGGGACAGAGTCTGGTTGTCCACTCGTTTTATTCGACTCAGAGTGCCAAGTATGAAGTTTGCCCCACGTTATATCGGGCCTTATATTTTATCCAAAATAATAAACCCAGTAGTCTACCGCTTGTCTCTTCCTCCGTTCCTACACATCCCAAATGTCTTTCATGCCTCTCTCCTGAAGCCTGTGGTCCTCAACAGATTCTTGTCCTCTCGAGCACCTCCCAGTTCCATCTCTGTTGATCAATTGTACTCACCTAGGCCCCGTTCCCATGACGAACTGAGCTTCTCCATGACGGGATCCTGTAACCTAGTACAGAGTTTCGAAACTACGAAATGACCCTGATAGCTGGCGGGCAATAGACATTAAAAAAAGGACAACTGTGCAGGAGCACACAAAATACCCAGCTTTCCCAGCTATCAAATCTGCCTTCGTAGACTCTGGAGCTGCCGGAAACTTTATCTCCTCAGCTCTTGTATCTGAGTGAAAAATTCCCATGAAATTAGTTCATGGCAGACATCTATAAGAATCGGGTGCCAGGAGGGGCTATCCAGACCCGTACTAAATCACTCTTCATGAATTCCTGCATCAGGAATTTATTGACTTTCTTGTGGTCCCTAAAACCATCAGTCCAGTTATCTTGGGATTACCATGGTTGCAAAGTCACGCCCCACATATCAATTGGCAGACAGGGGAAATTGTATCTTTGAGCTTTAAGTGTCACTCTTCCTGTTTGAACATTCTGACACCTCTCAGACAATGGATTCCTCTGTAAACCTCTAAGCTTGAGGGTATCATCCCTCCACAGTACTCTTCCTTGACGGATGTCTTCAGCAAGTCTTAAGAAGAGAAACTTCCTCCCCATCGTCCCTGGGACTGTGCTATCGACTTGCTACCCAATAGAACTCCTCCTCGTGGGAAAACCTACCCTCTATCGCTACACGAAACTCAAGCGATGTCTGAATATATCCAGGACAATCTTGAACGGGGTTTATCCGGCATTCCTCTTCTCCGGCTAGCGCAGGGTTTTTCTTTGTGGAAAAAAAAGATGGCGGTCTACGCCCATGTATTAACTATCGAGGATTGAATGAGATCACAGTCAAGAATAAGTACCTGCTCCCTCTAATCTCCGAGTTATTTGACAGGATACGCAGTGCAACGGTGTTCACTAAGCTCGATCTGCGAGGTGCATACAACCTCATCCGCACCAAGCCAGGCGATTAATGGAAGACAGCCTTTAACACCAGGGATGGCCATTACGAGTACTTAGTCATGCCCTTCGGCCTGAGTAATGCACCCGCTGTATTCCAGAGATTCATAAATGAGATTTTCCGGGACACCCTGTACCACTTTGTTGTCATTTATCTGGACGACATCTTGATCTTTTCTCGTTCACTTTCTGATCACCACAACCACGTTTGCCAAGTCCTAACCCGACTGAGCGACAATCAACTTTATTGTAAACTGGGGAAGTGTCTCTTCGAGCAATCCTCGGTTCCATTTCTGGGATACATTCTCTCGAGCACCAGACCCAAGATGGATCCAGCCAAGGTCCAGGCTATTCAAGACTGGCCGCAACCCACTGGGCTAAAGGCCGTTTAGAATTTCGTGGGGTTCGCCAACTATTACCGTCGGTTTATTAAGGGATTCTCCTCCTTGATAGCCCTGATTACAGCCCTCACTCGTAAGTCGGCCAATCCCACAATGGACTCCAGAGGCCAATCAAGCCTTCAATCAGTTGAAAGCAGAGTTCCTCTCTGCTCCAATCCTCAATCAGCCTGACACTTCTCTCCTCTTTTTCCTGGTAGTGGATGCCTTCTCCTTCGCTGTGGGAGCTGTTCTGTCCCAACGGCATGGCTCGGGAAAAATGCACCCCTGCGGGTTCTTTTCCAGAAGGTTCTCTCCCTTAGAGAAGAACTATGGGATCGGGGACAAAGAACTAGCCATCAAGCTTGCTTTGGAGGAATGGAGGTACCTACTGGAAGGAGCCTCACATCCTGTTACGATTTATACCAATAATAAGAATCTCCTGTATCTACACTTTTCTTGATGTCTGAACCCCTTTAAGCCAGATGGTCGTTGTTTTTCTCGCTGTTCAATATACTCATCACTTTTCACCTTGGTTCCAAGAGCGCTAAGGCGGATGCACGATCCAGCTCTTTTGATGCCTCAGACCAGGAGGTTCATTGTGAGCCGGAGCTCATAATTGACCCCAAAAGGATTATCCTGGATCCAACATCAAGGGTGCTGCCAATTCCTCCTCCTGGTAAAGCCATTGTGCCTTCTAAGTTTTTACCTAAACTTCTCGCTTGGGCCCACTGTTCTCGTTTCTCCGGACATGCAGGAGTAAAGCAGACGTTCAAACTACTATCCAGAGACTACTGGTGGCCGACTCTCTCGGGATGTCAGAGACTTTGTGTGAGCCAGTCTTACGTGCGCCCAGCATAAAATCTTGCCCAGGTGCCCTATTGGTTCTCTTTATTCCCTCCCAGTACGGGAAAAACCAAGGACCCACATCTCAATGGATTTTATTATTGATCTCCCACTTTCTAAAGGTTACAATACCACCTGGGTCGAGGTAGACCAATTCTACAAAATGGCGCATTTTATCCCTTTGAATGCTTACCCTCATCGGCTGTCCTGGCTTCTATTTTTATCAGAGACATTTTCCGTCTTCATGGCTTCCCTCAAGAGATAGTGTCCGACCGAGGGACTCATTTTACGTCACAGTCTCTGTAAAATAACGGGAGTTAAGCTCAATTTCTCCACAGCCTACCACCCACAGTCCAATGGACAGACAGAGAGGGTAAACCAAGATCTTGAGAAATTTTGAAGACTGTCTCCAGTTTAAGACAACCGGGTAGACCTCCTACCATGGACAGAGTTTGCACATAACAATCTGTTCCACAAATCGTCACCTGAGTCCCCATTATTCATCAACTATGGGAAGCATCCACACCTTCCCACTCTTCCAACTCTTCCCATCTCTGATGTCCCAGCTGCAGATTCCTGCATCCGAGAATTCTCGGTCATTTGGTCTCCGGTAAAGATTCATCTTCAAAAAGCATCTGTCAGGTACAAATCCAGAGTGGATAAAAAGAAACGCACTGTTCCAAGATGGTGACCTGGGGACAGAGTCTGGTTGTCCACTCGTTTTATTCGACTCAGAGTGCCAAGTATGAAGTTTGCCCCACGTTATATCGGGCCTTATATTTTATCCAAAATAATAAACCCAGTAGTCTACCGCTTGTCTCTTCCTCCGTTCCTACACATCCCAAATGTCTTTCATGCCTCTCTCCTGAAGCCTGTGGTCCTCAACAGATTCTTGTCCTCTCGAGCACCTCCCAGTTCCATCTCTGTTGATCAATTGTACTCACCTAGGCCCCGTTCCCATGACGAACTGAGCTTCTCCATGACGGGATCCTGTAACCTAGTACAGAGTTTCGAAACTACGAAATGACCCTGATAGCTGGCGGGCAATAGACATTAAAAAAAGGACAACTGTGCAGGAGCACACAAAATACCCAGCTTTCCCAGCTATCAAATAAATGTGTGGAAATAAACTAAGATATAACTTTTATTTAGTCTAGCTAAAGGATTAATCATTTTAGCTAGATTAAATAAAAGTTATATCTTAGTTTATCCTGCACAGTAGTCCTTTTTTGTCGGTAGTGCCAAACAGCCCACAACCCCCTTGTAGATTGCAATCCCCCCCTCCAGTATAGATAGCACCACTGTAGCTCCCTGAAGGAGCAGAATCCCCGTGTTGGCGGGGATTCTGCTCCTGGAGCGCTCCTTGATTTCTCTGTCCATATATGGACCGTGACATCAGGGGAAACTCCTGAAGCGGAATCCCCGTCCACAGCGTTGCCGACTCTGTGAACGTCAATTCCACTGCAGGAGAAGCTCCTGTCATCTGTGTCCATGACGTCATTGGCTTCTCCTGGAGTGGAATCCCCGGTCATAACGTCTGCAATGCTGTGACCGGGTATTCCGCTTCAGGAGTTCCCCCTGATGTCACTGTCCATATATGGACAGAGACATCAAGGAGCGCTCCAGTTGTTGAATCCCCGGCCACACGGGGATTCCGCTCCTTCAGGGAGCTACAGTGGTGCTAGTAGATAGCAGAGCAGGGAGATACCGCCCTCATGCCGGTGTCGCCGCTAGCAGCCACTATGGCTGCCATAGCGGTAGCGACGGCCACTAAGTGAAGAAGCGCCCGGGCAGAAAGGTGACTGCCTAAGGCCAGCCCTGGGTGCAGTTAGCGAGTGGCACCTGACCCGCTGATAGTTGCAAAGGCGCGGGGATACACACACCCGCTGGCGCCCCTCTTGCAGTGTGGCGGCTGGCACCCTGTGAAACCGCACTGGTCAAACGTATCTAAGGCCGGCCATGCCTACAAGCTTCGGCTGCCTTCTACCCTCAAGATCCCCAACTCCTTCCATATCTCCCTTCTGAAACCTGTGGTCCTGAACCGCTACCTCAAGATTCCTAGTCCTGCAGTGGCTCCCAGTGGTTCATTAGAAACTTTTGGGGTTAAGGAGGTCCTGGACACCGAAAAAGTAATAGATAGAACCTTTTATTTAGTAGATTGGAGGGGGTTTGATCCAGAAGAGAGGTCCTGGGAGCCAGAGGAGAATCTCAATGCTCCTACCCTCGTTAAGAAGTTTCTCTCTCGTTCTGGTCTCAAGAGGAGGGGGCGTAAGAGGGGGGATGCTGTAACGTCCGTGGTCGCTGACCAGGAACACCTTCCATCCTGTCGACGCCCTTCTCTCCAGAGATGTCTGCACATGCGGCCGTCTTGTTCCGCAGCGACCAGTCCTCCGCTTGTCCTGCCCTACTGACCACTTCTGAAAACCTTGACTTGCCTTTTTAATCAAAAATGTTTTGTAACATCAACCCTGCCAACCAGTTTTAACGCCAAAAATTAAAGAGCCACTAGTGACTTGATAAAAGATGAAGCCGAAGACCCACTGTCCATAAGACACAATAAAAACAAAACATCCCTTCAAAAGACCCACACCAATCCAGTCAGGAATCCCCCAGTTCAGTGTTGTAACTACCGGCTGCTACGGGGCTCGAGGGGGCCTGTGCCGCCTGCCGACACACCTCCCCCCTATGCCCGATGGCGCCGCTAACAGCCGCTATGCAACGCTACTACGGGGCCCGCACCGCCGAGACTCTAAGATGTATGGGCCGGGCGAAACAGGCCCTCTCATGCCCGGTGGTGTCGCTAGCACCAGAGGGGGGCCTCGGTGCTAGCGACAGCCACACCCTCTTGCAGTAATTGTATCTGCGTCTTTAGCACGCAAGTACAAAAACATGCATTAGCACTGAATAGCCGGGCACGTTCTGTGCCCAAACATTCAGCACCTTACAATGACGCTGATTGGCGGGGCAAAATGACTTTCCCCACCAATCAGTGCCTTTCAATGACCCTAGTGGCGTGATGACGTCATCGCGCCGCTTCCGTGCTTGAAAGGCGCTGATTGACGGGGTAAGTCATTCTGCCCTGCCAATCAGCGCCTTTGATTGACACGCGGGATCCAGTGTATGTTTGTAATTGATCCTGCAAGTTCTTAATGTCATGTTTTACTTTTTTCAATGCTTCATCTTCAAAGGATAGGATCAAACCCATAAGTTCTAGAGAGCATTTAGATAAAATATTATTCCATTTTTGCACAAAATTTTGAGAGTATACTGTGGTGGGTATCTTTTTAATTCGTAACCCTCTAGGTATCATTTCCTTTTGAACATATTTTTGGAGGGTAGAGAAATCCCACCATATTCTCGTTTCTTTGGTTAAAATTGCGACATTAATTTACGTAAGTCCACTTTGCTTTCAGTCTCCTCTATATTCTCCTTAAATATACACTACCGTTCAAAAGTTTGGGGTCACCCAGACAATTTTATGTTTTCCATGAAAACTCACACTTATATTTATCAAATGAGTTGCAAAATGACTAGAAAATATAGTCAAGACATTGACAAGGTTAGAAATAATGATTTTTATTTCAAATAATAATTTTCTTCTTCAAACTTTGCTTTCGTCAAAGAATGCTCCATTTGCAGCAATTACAGCATTGCAGACCTTTGGCATTCTAGCTGTTAATTTGCTGAGGTAATCGGGAGAAATTTCACCCCATTCTTCCAGAAGCCCCTCTCACAAGTTGGATTGGCTTGATGGCCACTTCTTGCGTACCATATGGTCAAGCTGCTCCCACAACAGCTCTATGGGGTTGAGATCTGGTGACTGCGCTGGCCACTCCATTACAGATAGAATACCAGCTGCCTGCTTCTTCCCTAAATAGTTCTTGCATAATTTGGAGGTGTGCTTTGCGTCATTGTCCTGTTGTAGGATGAAATTGACTCCAATCAAGCGCTGTCCACAGGGTATGGCATGGCGTTGCAAAATGGAGTGATAGCCTTCCTTATTCAAAATCCCTTTTACCTTGTACAAATCTCCCACTTTACCAGCACCAAAGCAACCCCAGACCATCACATTACCTCCACCATGCTTGACATGAAAGCTCTCTTTTTCTAGCCATTTTGAGAGTTTAATCGAACCCACAAATGTAATGCTCCAGATTCTCAACTAGCTTAAAGAAAGGTCAGTTTTATAGCTCCTCTAAACAGCAAAACTGTTTACAGCGGTGCTAACATAATTGCACAAGGGGTTTCAAGTGTTTTCTAATCATCCATTAGCCTTCTAACACAGTTAGCAAACACAATGTACCATTAGAACACTGGAGTGATGGTTGCTGGAAATGGGCCTCTATACACCTATGTAGATATTGCATTATAAACCAGACATTTGCAGCTAGAATAGTCATTTAGCACATTAACAATGTATAGAGTGTATTTCTGATTAATTTAATGTTATCTTCATTGAAAAAAACTGTGCTTTTCTTGCAAAAATAAGGACATTTCGAAGTGACCCTAAACTTTTGAACGGTAGTGTATAGTCTAATTGACTGATTCTAGCTGTGTAATCTTGTATGTTGTGCAAAGAAGTTGTTCGGCCATTGATGGAACTATACATAAAATAAAACAATTTGTCAACTGCAACACACGACATGTAGTATACCAAATGAACTGTACACTCTGTGATTTATCCTACGTTGGGTGCACAAGTCAACCCCTTAAGGCCAGAATTAGAGAACATCTCAATGGAGCCACTAATCCTGAAGTTAGAAATCCTTCTAATGCATCTAAACACTTTAGCCATATGCATCAAGGCAATATTAGCAGCTTTCAGTTTTCAGGAATTGAAAGGGTTAACAAACCAGTGTGAGGTGGTGATCATAGGGGAGCACTATTAAATTGTGAGGGATACTGGATTCTCAGGTTGAACACTATAGTCCCCAATGGTCTTAATGTGAGAAATGATCTTTTTATGAATTATTAATATTCTATATAGTTTTTGTACTTGGTCTGAGATTTTATAGATACATTCTTGTATATTTTATGTCATCCACTTTGTGATTATTGTATACACCTGATTAGAGTGGGTGGTTTTCTTTCCTGGCTGCTATTTCAACCACACACTCTCACTCCCTCCCCTATCTATGAGTAATGGCTCTTGAGAGCTAGAAACGCGTCAGAGGAGACGGACGCTTTATGTAATTTGTCCACTTCAAACCGTTCAGCTTTTCCGCTGGCTATTTAAATAAAGAAGTTTTCTTTTCAAATTTCACAAGGAGTGCTGATCTTTTCCTCCTGAATTATGTCCTTATGACCCCAATGCAATGATGCCCGTACCGCCATCCGGTGTCTAAACTGCTCAACATATTTTAGCTAAGCAGTTTCCCCATACATCCTGTAAGACTCCCAAATGGAATCCAAATAACAAAATAAACGGGAGTAATGGTCCGGATATTTTTCACCCACCATGCTCGCCATAATGGAAAAGGCTTGAAGCCAATCCCCATAAGTACACGGAATCAATCGATATCTCTGCCACTCCTCATTCTGCTCTTTATGATGCTCCTTTCCTATTTCCCAACGCTCCACGCGAAAATGTTCCAACAACGTAAAGACGTCTAAATTCCCCCGCTTCCAAATCTTCTCACTCACTTCAGGTTTCAAATGTGCCCCTAACGGTCCTTCAAAACAAATATACATACTACCTTTAGCATCATCGGACACCGGCACAGGCTTGTTAACCTCGTCCACCTTTTCAGTCTGCACTCTTTATGATGCTCCTTTCCTATTTCCCAACGCTCCACGCGAAAATGTTCCAACAACATAAAGACGTCTAAGTTCCCCCGCTTCCAAATCTTCTCACTCACTTCAGGTTTCAAATGTGCCCCTAACGGTCCTTCAAATCAAATATACATACTACCTTTAGCATCATCGGACACCGGCACAGGCTTGTTAACCTCGTCCACCTTTTCAGTCTGCACCCTTTATGATGCTCCTTTCCTATTTCCCAATGTTCCACGCGAAAATGTTCCAACAACGTAAAGACGTCTAAATTCCCCCGCTTCCAAATCTTCTCACTCACTTCAGGTTTCAAATGTGCCCCTAACGGTCCTTCAAAACAAATATACATACTACCTTTAGCATCATCGGACACCGGCACAGGCTTGTTAACCTCGTCCACCTTTTCAGTCTGCACTCTTTATGATGCTCCTTTCCTATTTCCCAACGCTCCACGCGAAAATGTTCCAACAACATAAAGACGTCTAAGTTCCCCCGCTTCCAAATCTTCTCACTCACTTCAGGTTTCAAATGTGCCCCTAACGGTCCTTCAAATCAAATATACATACTACCTTTAGCATCATCGGACACCGGCACAGGCTTGTTAACCTCGTCCACCTTTTCAGTCTGCACCCTTTATGATGCTCCTTTCCTATTTCCCAATGCTCCACGCGAAAATGTTCCAACAACGTAAAGACGTCTAAATTCCCCCGCTTCCAAATCTTCTCACTCACTTCAGGTTTCAAATGTGCCCCTAACGGTCCTTCAAAACAAATATACATACTACCTTTAGCATCATCGGACACCGGCACAGGCTTGTTAACCTCGTCCACCTTTTCAGTCTGCACTCTTTATGATGCTCCTTTCCTATTTCCCAACGCTCCACGCGAAAATGTTCCAACAACATAAAGACGTCTAAGTTCCCCCGCTTCCAAATCTTCTCACTCACTTCAGGTTTCAAATGTGCCCCTAACGGTCCTTCAAATCAAATATACATACTACCTTTAGCATCATCGGACACCGGCACAGGCTTGTTAACCTCGTCCACCTTTTCAGTCTGCACCCTTTATGATGCTCCTTTCCTATTTCCCAATGCTCCACGCGAAAATGTTCCAACAACGTAAAGACGTCTAAATTCCCCCGCTTCCAAATCTTCTCACTCACTTCAGGTTTCAAATGTGCCCCTAACGGTCCTTCAAAACAAATATACATACTACCTTTAGCATCATCGGACACCGGCACAGGCTTGTTAACCTCGTCCACCTTTTCAGTCTGCACTCTTTATGATGCTCCTTTCCTATTTCCCAACGCTCCACGCGAAAACGTTCCAACAATGTAAAGACGTCTAAGTTCCCCCGCTTACATATCTTCTCACTCACCTAAGGTTTCAAATGTGCCCCTAACGGTCCTTCAAAACAAATATACATACTACCTTTAGCATCATCAGACACCGGCATGGGCTTGTTAACCTCGTCCACCTTTTCAGTCTGCATCTAGCGCATTAGAAAAAAGAGGGGGGCCGGCAATAACCCCCCAAGTGCGGGATCCCCACAGAACCACTACCTAAATTAGCATGACCCGACTGACTAAACTCCCCATGGGACATATAATCTACATGTGAGGTGCAAAATTGCTGTGACTCACCAAGAAGCTGCCCGCTGCTGGACACTAATGGGGCCGTCTGTCCTTAATCCACCGACGCCGTCTCCTGAGCGATGATCCTGGGTGCTCCAAGCATCGGTCGCCTCCGATCCCCCATCCGTGCCCGCCGACACCTGTAACGGCAGATAAACAGCCGAATCGCCAGCATTCGTCAGAATACCCCAAGGAGGCGGTGAACAGCAGGTGGTGCTGGCCTGCCACCACTGCTGTAATACATATCCTGACCAACAGGTGGCGATGGCCTGCCACCACTGCTGCAGTACCGACTTTTTTCAGACGGTGGCGCTCTAACACCCAGACCACAGGGTGTAATACTGTCTCCTGCCTCCTGTTCAGCAGATGGAGCTGCAGGAGGGCATGTAACACTCACCCCAGCAGCCGTATACTCCTGGCATGCCTCCAGTCCCCTGGACAAGCTCCGGGCCGGCTCTCCAGATGAGCCCGCCACGATGGGAATGAAAGTAGATGCTTCCAGCCGCTGAACCACCACCGAAGGAGGCCTCTTCGACTGACTAGGCCCACGCTGTTCCATCGGCATCCTCACTTGGCTCCGGTCACTTGGGCCGACAGCCCGCCGCATGCAGCTTCGGACGGCAGGGGCCCGACCGCTCCTCCCTGCTTCATAACCCACACACCGGAAGCTGCCGCCATCTCTCTCGGCCTCGGACCGTCCACATCACTGCTCCCGGCCTTCAGCACCTCCACAGCAGGTATGGGGGACGACGACACACTCTTCCGTTGGTATCGGGGAACTGGCAATGTAAAAGGGGTTGGGGCATTCAGGTGGCCCATGGGGGAGTGCCCTAAAGGAGACCCCGCTAAGCCCCCTAACTGCTCTTAAACCCACCCTAGCCCCTTCTCAGCTGCCTGCTCCCTAATCCTCCCACCCTCTCCTCACAAATTTTTATAAGACATAAAATGGCTTCCCTCTCTACCACCTATATATATCCCCTAACTCCACCCCCAATGCTCCCAGCCCCCTAGCAACATTCATAACTTAAACCCTCCCACCAATCTATAATCACAATACCCCTCTAGTTGACCCCTTGCAAACCCAGACCCGTCATGGCCCTCTGCCCAACTTAGCTTTGCTTAGCTCCGGGCTCATAGCTGATATGGTTCCACATGCTATACAAGCAGTCCTTCACTGCCTAACTACCAGACACCTCAGTTTTGTAGTCTGACACCCTTGACCCTGGCATAGATTGGCATAGAGTTGCTTGCCCTAATCAAGGTATGTAAACTGGCAGAGGGAAGACTGTAAATATATATATATATATATATATATATTCAGACTCTCTTTGTGATTACGGAGTTGTGCGTGACTTTGGTTTTCTGTGGGAGATCAGAGATCAGAGGTTTCTTAACTTCTGGTGGAAAGGTTGTGAAGCATGCAGACCTCATATAGGACCTGCTGGAACAGGAAAAGCTACCTTGAACCATACATAGCTGCCATCACATGCCAGGCACATCGGCGAGCAAAAGATCATATCACTATGGGTAATAACAGGGCAGATGAAGCAGCCAAAAATGTTGCTCTTATGATCCTCCAAGAGTCCCCAAAAGACTAACTAAATCTCATAACCTTGCAAAAACAGGCAGGTCCTCAAACACGCAGCAAGTTGAGGAACACAGGTTGTAAGTCAGACAATGGTGTTTGAAAACATGAGGATGTTCAATTGAGTGCCAAGCACAATCCAGGCAAATTGACTAGGGTATAGAGGAAACACTTTGTAAAAGCAGACTACCCATTTCAGAGTTGGCAGAAAGACTACATTCAGCTACCTAAATGTGGTGTCTATGAGTATGTCTTAGTTTGTCTACACATGTTCTCCTTTTGGGTAGAAGCATGGCCTGTTGCTAAGGCAACAGCTGTAAATTAACAAACACCTACATGATCCATATCACCCACAGTCATCAGAGAAGGTTGGGAGAGCAAATGGTGTCTTAAAAAACAAGATAGCTAAAATCTGTGCGCACACAGGGAATGCATGGACCTTCACCGCGGGAGCATTACACAACCCAAAGGGCATGACGAGGTATTCGAAATGACCTTCGGGCGTGTTAAACGCAGTCTTCCACTCATCCCCCTCTTTGATGCGGATAAGGTTATACGCCCCCCGTAGATCAAACTTAGAGAACCATTGGGCCCCCTGAACCTGATTAAAGAGATCGGGAATCAAAGGAAGGGGATACTGGTTCCTTACAGTGACCTTATTCAAGTTACGGTAGTCAATGCATGGCCTAAGACCACCATCCTTCTTCCCTACGAAGAAGAAGCCAGCACCTACCGGAGAAGTAGAGGGGCGAATGTAACACTTGGCCAGGCATTCCTGGATATACTCTCTCATGGCTTCACGTTCGGGACAAGAGAGATTAAATATCCTACCCTTGGGGAGCTTAGCTCCTGGTACCAAATCGATAGCGCAATCGTATTCTCTATGAGGAGGTAACACTTCGGAGGCCTCCTTAGAGAAAACATCAGCGAAGTCCTGAACAAACTCAGGTAGCGTGTTCACCTCCTCAGGGGGAGAAATAGAATTAACAGAGAAACATGACGTCAAGCATTCATTACCCCATTTGGTAAGATCCCCAGTATTCCAGTCAAACGTGGGATTATGCAACTGCAACCAGAGAAGGCCTAAAACCAAATCGGATGATAATCCCTGCATCAACAGTACAGAGCACTGCTCCAAATGCATGGAGCCAACAAGGAGTTCAAAAACAGGGGTATGCTGTGTAAAATAACCATTATCGAGAGGAGTGGAGTCGATACCCACTACCGGGACAGGTTTAGGCAAATCAATCAAAGGCATAGCTAGAGACATAGCAAATTCCACAGACATGATATTAGCAGACGACCCTGAATCCACGAAGGCACTGCCGGTAGCAGACCTACCACCAAAAGAGACCTGAAAGGGAAGCAAGATTTTATTACGTTTCATATTTACGGGAAATACCTGTGCGCCCAAGTGACCTCCCCGATGATCACTTAGGCGCGGAAGTTTTCCGTCTGCTTATTCTTATGCCTAGGACAGGTGTTCACTTGATGCTTGTCATCCCCACAATAGAAGCAGAGACCATTCTTCCTGCGGAACTCTCTGCGTTGTTGGGGGGACACGGAGGCCCCGAGTTGCATAGGTACCTCCGAGTCTTCCGTGGAAGAACGAAGCAACGGAACCTCGGGAGGCATCATGGGGGAGTCAGAGGAGAAAACACAAAAACGTTCACGTTGTCGTTCCCTGAGACGTCGGTCAAGTCGCCCGAGAGCAGAAAAGAAAAGATCAACGGAGGAAAGTTCAGGGGCGTCAGGAGCCAAGGAGAAGGCCCATTCTTGGGGCGCTTCCTGGAGCCGGGACATAATTATACCCACCCGCTGGCTCTCAGAACCTGAGGAGTGGGGCTTTAAACGAAAATAGAGCCTACAACTCTCCCGAAAGGAGAGAAAAGTCTTCCGGTCCCCTGAGAACCGGTCAGGCAACTTGAGGTGGGGTTCGAGAGGTGAGGTGAGGGGCACTACCATGGTAGCATCAGGCTGGTTGACCCTCTGAGCCAGGGCCTGGACCTGTAGGGAGAGACCCTGCATTTGCTGAACCAGGGTCTCAAGGGGGTCCATAGTAGTGTGAGGGACCAGGGTAGAGTAGGTATATGGGCTTGTGATTTTGTAATGATGGGGGTAAGGAAACAGACAAGTGAGCCCTAATCTACCCGCCACTTAGTCCCTGCCTACTTGCAATGACACGCCCTAGGCGACGGGGTACAACTGGGCGACGGTCCCTACGCTTAATAAGTGCACGACAGACAAACAGACAAGGGTACACAGAAGCAAGGGAAAAGGGGCAGTTGCCCACGGCAACACCGTGAGCAACAAGAGTGGTGAACGAGCCGAGTCAAACCAGGAGTGTACGAGGTACCAAACGCAGAGCAGGAGAGTAGTGAACAAGCCGAGTCAAACCAGGACTAAACGAGGTATCAAACGCAGAGCAGGAGAGTAGTCAGTAAGCCAGGGTCAATATGAAGCAGGGTCAAATGGTTCAAGAAGCTGCAGCAGGGCCAGGAAACAAAACGAGAAGAATCACAAGCAAGGAGGGACAGGAAAGGCAGGTATAAATAGACAGAGGGCGGGAGCTAGCTCCGTCTGGCCAGGCTGTGATAGGCTCTCCCACTCCTAAGCCTGCCATCCTGAGTGGTGGAAGATGGAGTCAGTCTCACAGACATAGAAGCAGGTGCAGACTGATTACCTATGGGCGTGGATACAGAAGCTGTGCCTGGCAGATCCTTAACAATAACACAGTGATATCTCTCTGAGTACAGATAATGTAGTAGTGTTACCTGCAGTCCTATGTAACACCACAAATAAGACAGTGATAACGCTCTAAATACAGATAGTGTTACCTGCAGTTCTATGTAACACCACAGAATGCACAGTGATAACTCTGATTACAGATAATGTAGTAGCTGTTGCATGCAGTCCTATGTAACACCACAGATAACACATTTGTGCTAAATTACAATCTCAGCTCTGCCACAATGTGTTATCTGTGGTGTTACATATGACTGCAGGCAACAGCTACTACATTATCTGTACTCAGAGAGTTACCACTGTGTTATCTGTGGTGTTACATAGGACTGCAAGTAACACTACTATCTGTATTTAGAGAGTTATCACTGTGTTATCTGTGTTGTTACATAGGACTGCAGGTAACATCTACTACATTATCTGTGCTGTGTACATATGTGCCTGTGTGCGTATATATGGGTCTGTTTGTGAGTGTGTCTTTGTGCTTGTATATTTGTGCCTTTTATGTATTTGTATATGTTCCTGTCTGTGTATTTATATGCCGGTGTGTGTGCGTATATGTGTCTGTACGTCTCTATATATATATATATATATATATATATATATACCTGTATGTATGTATTCCAGAATGTGTGTATGTATATTTGCCTGTATGTCTAAATATCTATCTTTATGTATGTACAGTATATATCTTCCAGCGTGTCCATATATGTGGTTCATTTTTGTGTAGGGGGCGGCAATAGAGAGTCCCGCGCAGGGCGCCATCCAACCTAAGGCCGGCCCTGTCTGTCACCAACCCTAGTCAGAAGGAACTCTGCCTCTGCCTGCGCCGAATGACCTCCTCGGCTCCTCCGGTAAGTCACACCAGGCAGAGCGGAGAGTGGTAGTGGTAGGCTTCTGCTCACCGGTCTGTTCACAGTGTGGCGCTAAGTACAAGGGGTGGGAGTGTGGCACTATCTACAAGGGGGGCTGTGTGGCACTATTTACAAGGGGGCTGTGTGGCACTATTTACAGGGGGTTGTGTGTGGCACTATCTACAGGGGGCTGTGTGGCACTATCTACAAGAGAGGGGCTGTGTGGTGCTATCTACAGGGGGCTGTGTGTGGCCTCTTACTTTATTTTCTTTTAATTTATTTTTATGTTAATTGCATTATAGAACTATATCGCTTGTAAAATGTAAAAATGCTTTTATACTCAAGTTACATTAAAAAAATTGTGAACAAAAAATTACATCTCATTGATTGGTAGGGAAAGAAAACATGGCGAGGGGGAAGGAGATGTCGGGAAATAAGTTGGGGGGGGCGCCAATCTGAATCTTTGCCCCGGGTGCAGGAGAACCTAGCTACGCCTCTGACCAGACCCACAAGACAGAACTGGAACATATTACCTGCAACCTGTAAATTGGATCGTTATAAGAAGATACGTGAGGAAACATCTGGAGCCCCGATTTAATGGCCAATAACAAGTAGTACTGACCACTCCTACCTCAGTGAAAGTAGGGGGGAAACCTAACTGGATTCACGTTGCTCACTATAAAAAGGTCAACTTTTAGGACGGTGACACAGATCTGTGGAAAAAGTGTGAGACCACTCGGACAGAAGAGGATTGACCATAGGAAAACTTCCAAAACACATTTGATGCCTCACCTGTTCTTTTGTGTCTTATGCTATTGTATACAGGTGAATGGAGAATGGCGGAAGAACTCCATCTGGCTTCTATATCAACAAACAGCTGAACACAACTGACTGTTGGGTCTGTTCCCATGTTCCACCAAATCATAAAGGAATCTCTTTAATTGGTGTACCAATATCAATGAATTACCTCAATCTCACTGACTATAGCTATCATGTTAAAATAGACGTAGATCACACCGCCCACAATAGTCTCTCAGATCAAGGAAGATACTTGGACATTTCTGGCCTACTAAATACACCCACTATATGCGTAGGGCCCATGTATGCTGATCACATAGCCAGAATAAAATGTTGTAAAGTCAATTTACCTAAGGAATACATTGGAGAAACAGATTGTAAAAATGCCACAATATGAAGTATGATGTAAAATGTGAGGAGGTACATGGTAATGTAATAACCAATGTTGGTGTGCAACTATGACAGCATCTTGGGCCCCCAGGTGTTCCTGTCCTGACAAAGGAGATGATGACGAATGGGACTATAATAAGGACATGTGCACACGACAACGCCAAATACGTCTGAAATTACGGAGCTGTTTTCAGGAGAAAACAGCTCCAGAATTTCAGACGTTTTGACAAATGCACACGTTTTTTGCAGCGTCTTTTACGGACGTAATTGGAGCTGGTTTTCATTCGAGTCAATGAAAAACGGCTCCAATTACGTCCCAAGAAGTGTGCTGCACTTCTTTGACGCGGCCGTAATTTTACGCTTCGTCTTTTGACAGTGACGCGTAAAATTACAGCTCGTCTGCACAGAACATCGTAAAACCCATTGCAAGCAATGGGCAGATGTTTGCCAACGTATTGGAGCTGGCTTTGCAGGCGTAATTAGAGGCATAAAACGCCTCCATTACATCTAAAAAGAGGTCGTGTGCACATACCCTAAGACTAAGGCTTTATTCAGACGAACGTAAAATACGCGCGTGCAACGCGCGTGATTTTCACGTGCGTTGCCCGTAGCTATATTAGTCAATGGGGCCGTGCAGACATGGCAGCGTTATTTGCGCAGCGTTGCTCCGTTGCCAAAAACTCACGACATGTCCGTTGATTCAGCATTTTCAACGCATCACGCACCCATTGAAGTCAATGGGTGCGTGAAAACCACGCATGTCGCACGGAAGCACTTCCGTGCGAACTGCGTGTTTGCGCAACAGCTGTTAAAAGGATGAATGTAAACAGAAAAGCACCACGTGCTTTTCTGTTTCCCAACATCCAAACGGAGTGTCTTTGCGATTAGCGAAGCCGGACAAGCGAACCGAACTTCACCGGGTTCGGCCGAACTCGATTTGGCCGAACCCGGCAAAAAAATTATCGGTACACGACGTCAGGAGATAGTCACTGTCCATGGTGCAGAAAGAGTTAAACTGTTTCAGCACCATGGACAGTGACTTCCGATCCCATTAAACATGAACCTGTAAAAAAAAAAACGAAGTTCTGACTTACCGATAACTCCCGGCGTCTTCCTCCAGTCTGACCTCCCGGGATGACAATTCAGGCCAAGTGACAGCTCCAGCCAATCACAGGCCAAGCACAGGCTGCAGCGGTCACATGGACTGGCGCGTCATCCGGGGAGGTGGGGCCCGATGTCGAGAGGCGCGTCACCAAGGACGCGTCACCAAGGCAAGTACGAACTTTTTCTTTTTTCAACAGGTTTTTCGATATTGTGTTCGGAATTCACTGTCGAGTGTGCTGAAAGAGTTAGCTCTTTCAGCACCTTGGACTGTGACGGGCGTCGACTAGCCTCATCTCTATGATGGCGGCTGCGCGAAAGTCACGCAGCCGCGCATCAGACACGGATGACACACGCAGCTGTCAAATGGTTTTTGCGCGTGCAAAACGCTGCGTTGTTTGCGCACGCAAAAACGCAACGCTCGTGTGAATCCAGCCTAAAGTTCATGACTCTTTGAGATGGTTTCAAAGTTGGCTGGGGAATCATGGTAAAATAATTCCTAGGTTGATAAAACCAGGGCTATAT
Source organism: Rhinoderma darwinii (assembly GCF_050947455.1). Taxonomy (NCBI): domain Eukaryota; kingdom Metazoa; phylum Chordata; class Amphibia; order Anura; family Rhinodermatidae; genus Rhinoderma; species Rhinoderma darwinii. The sequence goes on along the minus strand of NC_134687.1, from coordinate 294,931,488 downwards.
TATATTTGTGATAACAGAGCCTATTCTTGGCTTCCTATGGGAGCATGGGGTAATTGCACCATAGTTACGTAGTTACATAGGTTGAAAAAAGACACAGGTGCATCAAGTTCAACCTTTCTCAATAAATTACCCATCATTGATTGCTTGATTAATTATAACCCATGTCATTCGTCAATAAATAAACATCTAGGCTTTTTTTAAATGCTGACATACTGTAGTATGGGTAAGGCATTCCATAGCTTGACCACTCCAACTATAAAGAACCCTTTCCTATATTGTATTGATGTCTAAAATGTCTCTTCCACACGCAATGAATGTCCCCTTTTCCTTTGTAGAGTCATTGGAAGGAACAGACCATGTGCTAGTTCTCTGTATTGACCACACATATACTTATACATGTTTATAAGTTCACCTCTAAGACGCCTTTTTCACAGCTGAACAAGCCCAATTTTTCTAGCCTTTCATTGCAAGCGACACCACCCATCCCTTTTAATAATCTTGTCGCCCGCCTTTGAACCCTCTCCAGTTCTCCTATATCCTTTTTACAATGTGGAGCCCAAAACTGAATTCCATATTCAAGATGTGGCCTTACAAGAGATTTATAGAGTGGTAATATTACATTTGAATCACGGGTTTTTATCTCTCTTTTTATACACTCCAAAATCCTATCCCATAAACGGACAGAGACGTCAGAGGCTTCCCCCGGAGTGGAATCCAAGGTCACAGCGTCGGCAATGCTGTGGAGGACATTCCGCTTCAGGAGTTGCCCCTGATGTCACTGTCTATATATGGACAGAGACATCAAACGCTCCGTGCAGGAGCGGAATCCCCAGTCACAGGGGGATTCCGCTCCTTAACCCCTTTAGGACACAGCCTGTTTTGGCCTTCAGGACACAGCCTATTTTTTCAAATCTGACATGTGTCACTTTATGTGGTAATAACTCGGGAATGCTTTTACCTATCCAAGCGATTCTGAGATTGTTTTCTCGTGACATATTGTACTTTATGTTAGTGAAAAAATTTGGTCGATAAATTCAATATTTATTTGTGAAAAACTTCAAATTTTAGCAAAAATTTGCAAAAATTAGCATTTTTCTAAATTTAAATGTATTTGCTTGTGAAACAGATAGTAATACCACACAAAATAGTTACTAGTTACCATTTTCTATATGTCTACTTTATGTTTGCATCATTTTTTTTCACATACTTTTATTTTTCTAGGACGTTACGAGGCTTAGAACTTTAGCAGCAATTTCTCATATTTTCAATAAAATTTCAAAAGGCTATTTTTTCAGGGACCAGTTCAGTTCTGAAGTGGCTTTGAGGGCCTTATATATTAGAAAGTCCCCATAAATCACCCCATTTTGAAAACTGTACCCCTCAAGGTATTCAAAACCACATTCAGAAAATATTTTAACCCTTTAGGCGCTTCACAGGAAATAAGGCAAAGTAGAGGTGAAATTTACAAATTTCATTTTTTTTGCCGAAATTCATTTGTAATAAAAAAAAATCTGTAACACAGAAGGTTTTACCAGGGAAACGCAACTCAATATTTATTGCCCAGATTCTGCAGATTTTAGAAATATCCAACATGTGGCCCTAGTGTCCTAATGGACTGAAACACAGGCCTCAGAAGCAAAGGAGCAGCTAGTGGATTTCGGGGCCTCCTATTTTTAGGAATATATTTTAGGCACCATGTCAGGTTTGAGGAGGTCTTGTGGTACCTAAACAGCCGAAACCCCCCCAAAGTGACCCCATTTTGGAAACTACACCCCTCAAGGCATTTTTCTAGGGGTATAGTTAGCATTTTGACCCCACAGTTTTTTTGCAGAATTTAGTGGAATTAGTCTGTGAAGATGAAAATCACCTATTTTTCTGTGGAAACATAGAATTTTTTCATTTTTACATGGAATAAAGAAGAAAAAGCACCCCAAAATTTGTAAAGCAATTTCTCCCGATTACGGCAATACCCCATATGTGGTCGTAAACTGATGTTTGGACCCACAGCAGGGCTCAGAAGGGAGGGAGCGCCTTTTGGATTTTGGAGCGCAGATTTTGCTGGATTGGTTTTCAGTGCCATGTCGGGTTTGCAACGCCCCGGAGGGACCAAAACAGTGGAAACCCCCCAAAAGTCACCCTATTTTGGAATCTACACCCCTCAAGGAATTTTTCTAGGGGTATAGTGAGCATTTTGGCCCCTCAGGATCTTTTTTAAAGCTAGGGTGACCAAAAAACAGCGATTTTGGCGCTTTAAATTCTTTATTTATTACAGCGTTCACCGTACGCAATAAATTACGTTTTAATTTACGCTGATACCATATGTGTATAGTTTTTTTAAAGTTTTGCAGCGTTTGCACAATAAAATGAAGTTTCTATAAAATTATTTATTTTCTGAGACACGCTATTCTGAGCCGTAACTTTTTTATTTTTTCGTCAAAAAAGCTGTGGGAGGTCTTGTTTTTTGCGGGACGGGTTGAAGTTTTTATTGGTACCATTTTGGGGTAAATGCAACTTTTAAAGCACCTGCTCACTCGCCTTCATCAGCGTTTCTGACCTGGCTGTGTCCATTTGTAAGTATGGCCTTTTTCGGTGTTTTTGCTTAAATGTCCTTGTTTTTATCTGTTTTGTCTGTACATCAGGAGCTTTTCGCTCCAGTTAGGGACTCGCAAGTCTGGGGATCCTTGTCGTGGATTGCGAGCTTGCGTCCTTTTGGCCAAAATGATCACTAATACCCCAGGTATTTTTCATTATTACTTATATTCGCTTCTTTTGGACACAGCCAGGTCTTTGATGCTGGGAGAGCATGGTGTGTTGTTGTTTGGCCTAGCAAGCAGGGTAGCCCGCTCTATGAATTATCAAGGCGTCACAAATAGGCTTCTACCTGGCTAGACACGTTGCGCCACATGACTTACACACTATCCCTCCATGTTTCACACACTTGCATCCCATTATTCATTTATTTTTTAGGCACTTTACTCATTACTGCCCCCTATATTTCACTTACATTATTACACTTGCACATACACTATTCATTTATTATTTCTTACTACACATCCCATGCACCACATACCACTCCCCTCAAGACTAGTGGGAGTGGCTATTATTATTTAAAGCACCTGCTCACTCGCCTTCATCAGCGTTTCTGACCTGGCTGTGTCCATTTGTAAGTATGGCCTTTTTCGGTGTTTTTGCTTAAATGTCCTTGTTTTTATCTGTTTTGTCTGTACATCAGGAGCTTTTCGCTCCAGTTAGGGACTCGCAAGTCTGGGGATCCTTGTCGTGGATTGCGAGCTTGCGTCCTTTTGGCCAAAATGATCACTAATACCCCAGGTATTTTTCATTATTACTTATATTCGCTTCTTTTGGACACAGCCAGGTCTTTGATGCTGGGAGAGCATGGTGTGTTGTTGTTTGGCCTAGCAAGCAGGGTAGCCCGCTCTATGAATTATCAAGGCGTCACAAATAGGCTTCTACCTGGCTAGACACGTTGCGCCACATGACTTACACACTATCCCTCCATGTTTCACACACTTGCATCCCATTATTCATTTATTTTTTAGGCACTTTACTCATTACTGCCCCCTATATTTCACTTACATTATTACACTTGCACATACACTATTCATTTATTATTTCTTACTACACATCCCATGCACCACATACCACTCCCCTCAAGACTAGTGGGAGTGGCTATTATTATTTAAAGCACCTGCTCACTCGCCTTCATCAGCGTTTCTGACCTGGCTGTGTCCATTTGTAAGTATGGCCTTTTTCGGTGTTTTTGCTTAAATGTCCTTGTTTTTATCTGTTTTGTCTGTACATCAGGAGCTTTTCGCTCCAGTTAGGGACTCGCAAGTCTGGGGATCCTTGTCGTGGATTGCGAGCTTGCGTCCTTTTGGCCAAAATGATCACTAATACCCCAGGTATTTTTCATTATTACTTATATTCGCTTCTTTTGGACACAGCCAGGTCTTTGATGCTGGGAGAGCATGGTGTGTTGTTGTTTGGCCTAGCAAGCAGGGTAGCCCGCTCTATGAATTATCAAGGCGTCACAAATAGGCTTCTACCTGGCTAGACACGTTGCGCCACATGACTTACACACTATCCCTCCATGTTTCACACACTTGCATCCCATTATTCATTTATTTTTTAGGCACTTTACTCATTACTGCCCCCTATATTTCACTTACATTATTACACTTGCACATACACTATTCATTTATTATTTCTTACTACACATCCCATGCACCACATACCACTCCCCTCAAGACTAGTGGGAGTGGCTATTATTATTTAAAGCACCTGCTCACTCGCCTTCATCAGCGTTTCTGACCTGGCTGTGTCCATTTGTAAGTATGGCCTTTTTCGGTGTTTTTGCTTAAATGTCCTTGTTTTTATCTGTTTTGTCTGTACATCAGGAGCTTTTCGCTCCAGTTAGGGACTCGCAAGTCTGGGGATCCTTGTCGTGGATTGCGAGCTTGCGTCCTTTTGGCCAAAATGATCACTAATACCCCAGGTATTTTTCATTATTACTTATATTCGCTTCTTTTGGACACAGCCAGGTCTTTGATGCTGGGAGAGCATGGTGTGTTGTTGTTTGGCCTAGCAAGCAGGGTAGCCCGCTCTATGAATTATCAAGGCGTCACAAATAGGCTTCTACCTGGCTAGACACGTTGCGCCACATGACTTACACACTATCCCTCCATGTTTCACACACTTGCATCCCATTATTCATTTATTTTTTAGGCACTTTACTCATTACTGCCCCCTATATTTCACTTACATTATTACACTTGCACATACACTATTCATTTATTATTTCTTACTACACATCCCATGCACCACATACCACTCCCCTCAAGACTAGTGGGAGTGGCTATTATTATTTAAAGCACCTGCTCACTCGCCTTCATCAGCGTTTCTGACCTGGCTGTGTCCATTTGTAAGTATGGCCTTTTTCGGTGTTTTTGCTTAAATGTCCTTGTTTTTATCTGTTTTGTCTGTACATCAGGAGCTTTTCGCTCCAGTTAGGGACTCGCAAGTCTGGGGATCCTTGTCGTGGATTGCGAGCTTGCGTCCTTTTGGCCAAAATGATCACTAATACCCCAGGTATTTTTCATTATTACTTATATTCGCTTCTTTTGGACACAGCCAGGTCTTTGATGCTGGGAGAGCATGGTGTGTTGTTGTTTGGCCTAGCAAGCAGGGTAGCCCGCTCTATGAATTATCAAGGCGTCACAAATAGGCTTCTACCTGGCTAGACACGTTGCGCCACATGACTTACACACTATCCCTCCATGTTTCACACACTTGCATCCCATTATTCATTTATTTTTTAGGCACTTTACTCATTACTGCCCCCTATATTTCACTTACATTATTACACTTGCACATACACTATTCATTTATTATTTCTTACTACACATCCCATGCACCACATACCACTCCCCTCAAGACTAGTGGGAGTGGCTATTATTATTTAAAGCACCTGCTCACTCGCCTTCATCAGCGTTTCTGACCTGGCTGTGTCCATTTGTAAGTATGGCCTTTTTCGGTGTTTTTGCTTAAATGTCCTTGTTTTTATCTGTTTTGTCTGTACATCAGGAGCTTTTCGCTCCAGTTAGGGACTCGCAAGTCTGGGGATCCTTGTCGTGGATTGCGAGCTTGCGTCCTTTTGGCCAAAATGATCACTAATACCCCAGGTATTTTTCATTATTACTTATATTCGCTTCTTTTGGACACAGCCAGGTCTTTGATGCTGGGAGAGCATGGTGTGTTGTTGTTTGGCCTAGCAAGCAGGGTAGCCCGCTCTATGAATTATCAAGGCGTCACAAATAGGCTTCTACCTGGCTAGACACGTTGCGCCACATGACTTACACACTATCCCTCCATGTTTCACACACTTGCATCCCATTATTCATTTATTTTTTAGGCACTTTACTCATTACTGCCCCCTATATTTCACTTACATTATTACACTTGCACATACACTATTCATTTATTATTTCTTACTACACATCCCATGCACCACATACCACTCCCCTCAAGACTAGTGGGAGTGGCTATTATTATTTAAAGCACCTGCTCACTCGCCTTCATCAGCGTTTCTGACCTGGCTGTGTCCATTTGTAAGTATGGCCTTTTTCGGTGTTTTTGCTTAAATGTCCTTGTTTTTATCTGTTTTGTCTGTACATCAGGAGCTTTTCGCTCCAGTTAGGGACTCGCAAGTCTGGGGATCCTTGTCGTGGATTGCGAGCTTGCGTCCTTTTGGCCAAAATGATCACTAATACCCCAGGTATTTTTCATTATTACTTATATTCGCTTCTTTTGGACACAGCCAGGTCTTTGATGCTGGGAGAGCATGGTGTGTTGTTGTTTGGCCTAGCAAGCAGGGTAGCCCGCTCTATGAATTATCAAGGCGTCACAAATAGGCTTCTACCTGGCTAGACACGTTGCGCCACATGACTTACACACTATCCCTCCATGTTTCACACACTTGCATCCCATTATTCATTTATTTTTTAGGCACTTTACTCATTACTGCCCCCTATATTTCACTTACATTATTACACTTGCACATACACTATTCATTTATTATTTCTTACTACACATCCCATGCACCACATACCACTCCCCTCAAGACTAGTGGGAGTGGCTATTATTATTTAAAGCACCTGCTCACTCGCCTTCATCAGCGTTTCTGACCTGGCTGTGTCCATTTGTAAGTATGGCCTTTTTCGGTGTTTTTGCTTAAATGTCCTTGTTTTTATCTGTTTTGTCTGTACATCAGGAGCTTTTCGCTCCAGTTAGGGACTCGCAAGTCTGGGGATCCTTGTCGTGGATTGCGAGCTTGCGTCCTTTTGGCCAAAATGATCACTAATACCCCAGGTATTTTTCATTATTACTTATATTCGCTTCTTTTGGACACAGCCAGGTCTTTGATGCTGGGAGAGCATGGTGTGTTGTTGTTTGGCCTAGCAAGCAGGGTAGCCCGCTCTATGAATTATCAAGGCGTCACAAATAGGCTTCTACCTGGCTAGACACGTTGCGCCACATGACTTACACACTATCCCTCCATGTTTCACACACTTGCATCCCATTATTCATTTATTTTTTAGGCACTTTACTCATTACTGCCCCCTATATTTCACTTACATTATTACACTTGCACATACACTATTCATTTATTATTTCTTACTACACATCCCATGCACCACATACCACTCCCCTCAAGACTAGTGGGAGTGGCTATTATTATTTAAAGCACCTGCTCACTCGCCTTCATCAGCGTTTCTGACCTGGCTGTGTCCATTTGTAAGTATGGCCTTTTTCGGTGTTTTTGCTTAAATGTCCTTGTTTTTATCTGTTTTGTCTGTACATCAGGAGCTTTTCGCTCCAGTTAGGGACTCGCAAGTCTGGGGATCCTTGTCGTGGATTGCGAGCTTGCGTCCTTTTGGCCAAAATGATCACTAATACCCCAGGTATTTTTCATTATTACTTATATTCGCTTCTTTTGGACACAGCCAGGCCTTTGATGCTGGGAGAGCATGGTGTGTTGTTGTTTGGCCTAGCAAGCAGGGTAGCCCGCTCTATGAATTATCAAGGCGTCACAAATAGGCTTCTACCTGGCTAGACACGTTGCGCCACATGACTTACACACTATCCCTCCATGTTTCACACACTTGCATCCCATTATTCATTTATTTTTTAGGCACTTTACTCATTACTGCCCCCTATATTTCACTTACATTATTACACTTGCACATACACTATTCATTTATTATTTCTTACTACACATCCCATGCACCACATACCACTCCCCTCAAGACTAGTGGGAGTGGCTATTATTATTTAAAGCACCTGCTCACTCGCCTTCATCAGCGTTTCTGACCTGGCTGTGTCCATTTGTAAGTATGGCCTTTTTCGGTGTTTTTGCTTAAATGTCCTTGTTTTTATCTGTTTTGTCTGTACATCAGGAGCTTTTCGCTCCAGTTAGGGACTCGCAAGTCTGGGGATCCTTGTCGTGGATTGCGAGCTTGCGTCCTTTTGGCCAAAATGATCACTAATACCCCAGGTATTTTTCATTATTACTTATATTCGCTTCTTTTGGACACAGCCAGGTCTTTGATGCTGGGAGAGCATGGTGTGTTGTTGTTTGGCCTAGCAAGCAGGGTAGCCCGCTCTATGAATTATCAAGGCGTCACAAATAGGCTTCTACCTGGCTAGACACGTTGCGCCACATGACTTACACACTATCCCTCCATGTTTCACACACTTGCATCCCATTATTCATTTATTTTTTAGGCACTTTACTCATTACTGCCCCCTATATTTCACTTACATTATTACACTTGCACATACACTATTCATTTATTATTTCTTACTACACATCCCATGCACCACATACCACTCCCCTCAAGACTAGTGGGAGTGGCTATTATTATTTAAAGCACCTGCTCACTCGCCTTCATCAGCGTTTCTGACCTGGCTGTGTCCATTTGTAAGTATGGCCTTTTTCGGTGTTTTTGCTTAAATGTCCTTGTTTTTATCTGTTTTGTCTGTACATCAGGAGCTTTTCGCTCCAGTTAGGGACTCGCAAGTCTGGGGATCCTTGTCGTGGATTGCGAGCTTGCGTCCTTTTGGCCAAAATGATCACTAATACCCCAGGTATTTTTCATTATTACTTATATTCGCTTCTTTTGGACACAGCCAGGTCTTTGATGCTGGGAGAGCATGGTGTGTTGTTGTTTGGCCTAGCAAGCAGGGTAGCCCGCTCTATGAATTATCAAGGCGTCACAAATAGGCTTCTACCTGGCTAGACACGTTGCGCCACATGACTTACACACTATCCCTCCATGTTTCACACACTTGCATCCCATTATTCATTTATTTTTTAGGCACTTTACTCATTACTGCCCCCTATATTTCACTTACATTATTACACTTGCACATACACTATTCATTTATTATTTCTTACTACACATCCCATGCACCACATACCACTCCCCTCAAGACTAGTGGGAGTGGCTATTATTATTTAAAGCACCTGCTCACTCGCCTTCATCAGCGTTTCTGACCTGGCTGTGTCCATTTGTAAGTATGGCCTTTTTCGGTGTTTTTGCTTAAATGTCCTTGTTTTTATCTGTTTTGTCTGTACATCAGGAGCTTTTCGCTCCAGTTAGGGACTCGCAAGTCTGGGGATCCTTGTCGTGGATTGCGAGCTTGCGTCCTTTTGGCCAAAATGATCACTAATACCCCAGGTATTTTTCATTATTACTTATATTCGCTTCTTTTGGACACAGCCAGGTCTTTGATGCTGGGAGAGCATGGTGTGTTGTTGTTTGGCCTAGCAAGCAGGGTAGCCCGCTCTATGAATTATCAAGGCGTCACAAATAGGCTTCTACCTGGCTAGACACGTTGCGCCACATGACTTACACACTATCCCTCCATGTTTCACACACTTGCATCCCATTATTCATTTATTTTTTAGGCACTTTACTCATTACTGCCCCCTATATTTCACTTACATTATTACACTTGCACATACACTATTCATTTATTATTTCTTACTACACATCCCATGCACCACATACCACTCCCCTCAAGACTAGTGGGAGTGGCTATTATTATTTAAAGCACCTGCTCACTCGCCTTCATCAGCGTTTCTGACCTGGCTGTGTCCATTTGTAAGTATGGCCTTTTTCGGTGTTTTTGCTTAAATGTCCTTGTTTTTATCTGTTTTGTCTGTACATCAGGAGCTTTTCGCTCCAGTTAGGGACTCGCAAGTCTGGGGATCCTTGTCGTGGATTGCGAGCTTGCGTCCTTTTGGCCAAAATGATCACTAATACCCCAGGTATTTTTCATTATTACTTATATTCGCTTCTTTTGGACACAGCCAGGTCTTTGATGCTGGGAGAGCATGGTGTGTTGTTGTTTGGCCTAGCAAGCAGGGTAGCCCGCTCTATGAATTATCAAGGCGTCACAAATAGGCTTCTACCTGGCTAGACACGTTGCGCCACATGACTTACACACTATCCCTCCATGTTTCACACACTTGCATCCCATTATTCATTTATTTTTTAGGCACTTTACTCATTACTGCCCCCTATATTTCACTTACATTATTACACTTGCACATACACTATTCATTTATTATTTCTTACTACACATCCCATGCACCACATACCACTCCCCTCAAGACTAGTGGGAGTGGCTATTATTATTTAAAGCACCTGCTCACTCGCCTTCATCAGCGTTTCTGACCTGGCTGTGTCCATTTGTAAGTATGGCCTTTTTCGGTGTTTTTGCTTAAATGTCCTTGTTTTTATCTGTTTTGTCTGTACATCAGGAGCTTTTCGCTCCAGTTAGGGACTCGCAAGTCTGGGGATCCTTGTCGTGGATTGCGAGCTTGCGTCCTTTTGGCCAAAATGATCACTAATACCCCAGGTATTTTTCATTATTACTTATATTCGCTTCTTTTGGACACAGCCAGGTCTTTGATGCTGGGAGAGCATGGTGTGTTGTTGTTTGGCCTAGCAAGCAGGGTAGCCCGCTCTATGAATTATCAAGGCGTCACAAATAGGCTTCTACCTGGCTAGACACGTTGCGCCACATGACTTACACACTATCCCTCCATGTTTCACACACTTGCATCCCATTATTCATTTATTTTTTAGGCACTTTACTCATTACTGCCCCCTATATTTCACTTACATTATTACACTTGCACATACACTATTCATTTATTATTTCTTACTACACATCCCATGCACCACATACCACTCCCCTCAAGACTAGTGGGAGTGGCTATTATTATTTAAAGCACCTGCTCACTCGCCTTCATCAGCGTTTCTGACCTGGCTGTGTCCATTTGTAAGTATGGCCTTTTTCGGTGTTTTTGCTTAAATGTCCTTGTTTTTATCTGTTTTGTCTGTACATCAGGAGCTTTTCGCTCCAGTTAGGGACTCGCAAGTCTGGGGATCCTTGTCGTGGATTGCGAGCTTGCGTCCTTTTGGCCAAAATGATCACTAATACCCCAGGTATTTTTCATTATTACTTATATTCGCTTCTTTTGGACACAGCCAGGTCTTTGATGCTGGGAGAGCATGGTGTGTTGTTGTTTGGCCTAGCAAGCAGGGTAGCCCGCTCTATGAATTATCAAGGCGTCACAAATAGGCTTCTACCTGGCTAGACACGTTGCGCCACATGACTTACACACTATCCCTCCATGTTTCACACACTTGCATCCCATTATTCATTTATTTTTTAGGCACTTTACTCATTACTGCCCCCTATATTTCACTTACATTATTACACTTGCACATACACTATTCATTTATTATTTCTTACTACACATCCCATGCACCACATACCACTCCCCTCAAGACTAGTGGGAGTGGCTATTATTATTTAAAGCACCTGCTCACTCGCCTTCATCAGCGTTTCTGACCTGGCTGTGTCCATTTGTAAGTATGGCCTTTTTCGGTGTTTTTGCTTAAATGTCCTTGTTTTTATCTGTTTTGTCTGTACATCAGGAGCTTTTCGCTCCAGTTAGGGACTCGCAAGTCTGGGGATCCTTGTCGTGGATTGCGAGCTTGCGTCCTTTTGGCCAAAATGATCACTAATACCCCAGGTATTTTTCATTATTACTTATATTCGCTTCTTTTGGACACAGCCAGGTCTTTGATGCTGGGAGAGCATGGTGTGTTGTTGTTTGGCCTAGCAAGCAGGGTAGCCCGCTCTATGAATTATCAAGGCGTCACAAATAGGCTTCTACCTGGCTAGACACGTTGCGCCACATGACTTACACACTATCCCTCCATGTTTCACACACTTGCATCCCATTATTCATTTATTTTTTAGGCACTTTACTCATTACTGCCCCCTATATTTCACTTACATTATTACACTTGCACATACACTATTCATTTATTATTTCTTACTACACATCCCATGCACCACATACCACTCCCCTCAAGACTAGTGGGAGTGGCTATTATTATTTAAAGCACCTGCTCACTCGCCTTCATCAGCGTTTCTGACCTGGCTGTGTCCATTTGTAAGTATGGCCTTTTTCGGTGTTTTTGCTTAAATGTCCTTGTTTTTATCTGTTTTGTCTGTACATCAGGAGCTTTTCGCTCCAGTTAGGGACTCGCAAGTCTGGGGATCCTTGTCGTGGATTGCGAGCTTGCGTCCTTTTGGCCAAAATGATCACTAATACCCCAGGTATTTTTCATTATTACTTATATTCGCTTCTTTTGGACACAGCCAGGTCTTTGATGCTGGGAGAGCATGGTGTGTTGTTGTTTGGCCTAGCAAGCAGGGTAGCCCGCTCTATGAATTATCAAGGCGTCACAAATAGGCTTCTACCTGGCTAGACACGTTGCGCCACATGACTTACACACTATCCCTCCATGTTTCACACACTTGCATCCCATTATTCATTTATTTTTTAGGCACTTTACTCATTACTGCCCCCTATATTTCACTTACATTATTACACTTGCACATACACTATTCATTTATTATTTCTTACTACACATCCCATGCACCACATACCACTCCCCTCAAGACTAGTGGGAGTGGCTATTATTATTTAAAGCACCTGCTCACTCGCCTTCATCAGCGTTTCTGACCTGGCTGTGTCCATTTGTAAGTATGGCCTTTTTCGGTGTTTTTGCTTAAATGTCCTTGTTTTTATCTGTTTTGTCTGTACATCAGGAGCTTTTCGCTCCAGTTAGGGACTCGCAAGTCTGGGGATCCTTGTCGTGGATTGCGAGCTTGCGTCCTTTTGGCCAAAATGATCACTAATACCCCAGGTATTTTTCATTATTACTTATATTCGCTTCTTTTGGACACAGCCAGGTCTTTGATGCTGGGAGAGCATGGTGTGTTGTTGTTTGGCCTAGCAAGCAGGGTAGCCCGCTCTATGAATTATCAAGGCGTCACAAATAGGCTTCTACCTGGCTAGACACGTTGCGCCACATGACTTACACACTATCCCTCCATGTTTCACACACTTGCATCCCATTATTCATTTATTTTTTAGGCACTTTACTCATTACTGCCCCCTATATTTCACTTACATTATTACACTTGCACATACACTATTCATTTATTATTTCTTACTACACATCCCATGCACCACATACCACTCCCCTCAAGACTAGTGGGAGTGGCTATTATTATTTAAAGCACCTGCTCACTCGCCTTCATCAGCGTTTCTGACCTGGCTGTGTCCATTTGTAAGTATGGCCTTTTTCGGTGTTTTTGCTTAAATGTCCTTGTTTTTATCTGTTTTGTCTGTACATCAGGAGCTTTTCGCTCCAGTTAGGGACTCGCAAGTCTGGGGATCCTTGTCGTGGATTGCGAGCTTGCGTCCTTTTGGCCAAAATGATCACTAATACCCCAGGTATTTTTCATTATTACTTATATTCGCTTCTTTTGGACACAGCCAGGTCTTTGATGCTGGGAGAGCATGGTGTGTTGTTGTTTGGCCTAGCAAGCAGGGTAGCCCGCTCTATGAATTATCAAGGCGTCACAAATAGGCTTCTACCTGGCTAGACACGTTGCGCCACATGACTTACACACTATCCCTCCATGTTTCACACACTTGCATCCCATTATTCATTTATTTTTTAGGCACTTTACTCATTACTGCCCCCTATATTTCACTTACATTATTACACTTGCACATACACTATTCATTTATTATTTCTTACTACACATCCCATGCACCACATACCACTCCCCTCAAGACTAGTGGGAGTGGCTATTATTATTTAAAGCACCTGCTCACTCGCCTTCATCAGCGTTTCTGACCTGGCTGTGTCCATTTGTAAGTATGGCCTTTTTCGGTGTTTTTGCTTAAATGTCCTTGTTTTTATCTGTTTTGTCTGTACATCAGGAGCTTTTCGCTCCAGTTAGGGACTCGCAAGTCTGGGGATCCTTGTCGTGGATTGCGAGCTTGCGTCCTTTTGGCCAAAATGATCACTAATACCCCAGGTATTTTTCATTATTACTTATATTCGCTTCTTTTGGACACAGCCAGGTCTTTGATGCTGGGAGAGCATGGTGTATTGTTGTTTGGCCTAGCAAGCAGGGTAGCCCGCTCTATGAATTATCAAGGCGTCACAAATAGGCTTCTACCTGGCTAGACACGTTGCGCCACATGACTTACACACTATCCCTCCATGTTTCACACACTTGCATCCCATTATTCATTTATTTTTTAGTCACTTTACTCATTACTGCCCCCTATATTTCACTTACATTATTACACTTGCACATACACTATTCATTTATTATTTCTTACTACACATCCCATGCACCACATACCACTCCCCTCAAGACTAGTGGGAGTGGCTATTATTATTTAAAGCACCTGCTCACTCGCCTTCATCAGCGTTTCTGACCTGGCTGTGTCCATTTGTAAGTATGGCCTTTTTCGGTGTTTTTGCTTAAATGTCCTTGTTTTTATCTGTTTTGTCTGTACATCAGGAGCTTTTCGCTCCAGTTAGGGACTCGCAAGTCTGGGGATCCTTGTCGTGGATTGCGAGCTTGCGTCCTTTTGGCCAAAATGATCACTAATACCCCAGGTATTTTTCATTATTACTTATATTCGCTTCTTTTGGACACAGCCAGGTCTTTGATGCTGGGAGAGCATGGTGTGTTGTTGTTTGGCCTAGCAAGCAGGGTAGCCCGCTCTATGAATTATCAAGGCGTCACAAATAGGCTTCTACCTGGCTAGACACGTTGCGCCACATGACTTACACACTATCCCTCCATGTTTCACACACTTGCATCCCATTATTCATTTATTTTTTAGGCACTTTACTCATTACTGCCCCCTATATTTCACTTACATTATTACACTTGCACATACACTATTCATTTATTATTTCTTACTACACATCCCATGCACCACATACCACTCCCCTCAAGACTAGTGGGAGTGGCTATTATTATTTAAAGCACCTGCTCACTCGCCTTCATCAGCGTTTCTGACCTGGCTGTGTCCATTTGTAAGTATGGCCTTTTTCGGTGTTTTTGCTTAAATGTCCTTGTTTTTATCTGTTTTGTCTGTACATCAGGAGCTTTTCGCTCCAGTTAGGGACTCGCAAGTCTGGGGATCCTTGTCGTGGATTGCGAGCTTGCGTCCTTTTGGCCAAAATGATCACTAATACCCCAGGTATTTTTCATTATTACTTATATTCGCTTCTTTTGGACACAGCCAGGTCTTTGATGCTGGGAGAGCATGGTGTGTTGTTGTTTGGCCTAGCAAGCAGGGTAGCCCGCTCTATGAATTATCAAGGCGTCACAAATAGGCTTCTACCTGGCTAGACACGTTGCGCCACATGACTTACACACTATCCCTCCATGTTTCACACACTTGCATCCCATTATTCATTTATTTTTTAGGCACTTTACTCATTACTGCCCCCTATATTTCACTTACATTATTACACTTGCACATACACTATTCATTTATTATTTCTTACTACACATCCCATGCACCACATACCACTCCCCTCAAGACTAGTGGGAGTGGCTATTATTATTTAAAGCACCTGCTCACTCGCCTTCATCAGCGTTTCTGACCTGGCTGTGTCCATTTGTAAGTATGGCCTTTTTCGGTGTTTTTGCTTAAATGTCCTTGTTTTTATCTGTTTTGTCTGTACATCAGGAGCTTTTCGCTCCAGTTAGGGACTCGCAAGTCTGGGGATCCTTGTCGTGGATTGCGAGCTTGCGTCCTTTTGGCCAAAATGATCACTAATACCCCAGGTATTTTTCATTATTACTTATATTCGCTTCTTTTGGACACAGCCAGGTCTTTGATGCTGGGAGAGCATGGTGTGTTGTTGTTTGGCCTAGCAAGCAGGGTAGCCCGCTCTATGAATTATCAAGGCGTCACAAATAGGCTTCTACCTGGCTAGACACGTTGCGCCACATGACTTACACACTATCCCTCCATGTTTCACACACTTGCATCCCATTATTCATTTATTTTTTAGGCACTTTACTCATTACTGCCCCCTATATTTCACTTACATTATTACACTTGCACATACACTATTCATTTATTATTTCTTACTACACATCCCATGCACCACATACCACTCCCCTCAAGACTAGTGGGAGTGGCTATTATTATTTAAAGCACCTGCTCACTCGCCTTCATCAGCGTTTCTGACCTGGCTGTGTCCATTTGTAAGTATGGCCTTTTTCGGTGTTTTTGCTTAAATGTCCTTGTTTTTATCTGTTTTGTCTGTACATCAGGAGCTTTTCGCTCCAGTTAGGGACTCGCAAGTCTGGGGATCCTTGTCGTGGATTGCGAGCTTGCGTCCTTTTGGCCAAAATGATCACTAATACCCCAGGTATTTTTCATTATTACTTATATTCGCTTCTTTTGGACACAGCCAGGTCTTTGATGCTGGGAGAGCATGGTGTGTTGTTGTTTGGCCTAGCAAGCAGGGTAGCCCGCTCTATGAATTATCAAGGCGTCACAAATAGGCTTCTACCTGGCTAGACACGTTGCGCCACATGACTTACACACTATCCCTCCATGTTTCACACACTTGCATCCCATTATTCATTTATTTTTTAGGCACTTTACTCATTACTGCCCCCTATATTTCACTTACATTATTACACTTGCACATACACTATTCATTTATTATTTCTTACTACACATCCCATGCACCACATACCACTCCCCTCAAGACTAGTGGGAGTGGCTATTATTATTTAAAGCACCTGCTCACTCGCCTTCATCAGCGTTTCTGACCTGGCTGTGTCCATTTGTAAGTATGGCCTTTTTCGGTGTTTTTGCTTAAATGTCCTTGTTTTTATCTGTTTTGTCTGTACATCAGGAGCTTTTCGCTCCAGTTAGGGACTCGCAAGTCTGGGGATCCTTGTCGTGGATTGCGAGCTTGCGTCCTTTTGGCCAAAATGATCACTAATACCCCAGGTATTTTTCATTATTACTTATATTCGCTTCTTTTGGACACAGCCAGGTCTTTGATGCTGGGAGAGCATGGTGTGTTGTTGTTTGGCCTAGCAAGCAGGGTAGCCCGCTCTATGAATTATCAAGGCGTCACAAATAGGCTTCTACCTGGCTAGACACGTTGCGCCACATGACTTACACACTATCCCTCCATGTTTCACACACTTGCATCCCATTATTCATTTATTTTTTAGGCACTTTACTCATTACTGCCCCCTATATTTCACTTACATTATTACACTTGCACATACACTATTCATTTATTATTTCTTACTACACATCCCATGCACCACATACCACTCCCCTCAAGACTAGTGGGAGTGGCTATTATTATTTAAAGCACCTGCTCACTCGCCTTCATCAGCGTTTCTGACCTGGCTGTGTCCATTTGTAAGTATGGCCTTTTTCGGTGTTTTTGCTTAAATGTCCTTGTTTTTATCTGTTTTGTCTGTACATCAGGAGCTTTTCGCTCCAGTTAGGGACTCGCAAGTCTGGGGATCCTTGTCGTGGATTGCGAGCTTGCGTCCTTTTGGCCAAAATGATCACTAATACCCCAGGTATTTTTCATTATTACTTATATTCGCTTCTTTTGGACACAGCCAGGTCTTTGATGCTGGGAGAGCATGGTGTGTTGTTGTTTGGCCTAGCAAGCAGGGTAGCCCGCTCTATGAATTATCAAGGCGTCACAAATAGGCTTCTACCTGGCTAGACACGTTGCGCCACATGACTTACACACTATCCCTCCATGTTTCACACACTTGCATCCCATTATTCATTTATTTTTTAGGCACTTTACTCATTACTGCCCCCTATATTTCACTTACATTATTACACTTGCACATACACTATTCATTTATTATTTCTTACTACACATCCCATGCACCACATACCACTCCCCTCAAGACTAGTGGGAGTGGCTATTATTATTTAAAGCACCTGCTCACTCGCCTTCATCAGCGTTTCTGACCTGGCTGTGTCCATTTGTAAGTATGGCCTTTTTCGGTGTTTTTGCTTAAATGTCCTTGTTTTTATCTGTTTTGTCTGTACATCAGGAGCTTTTCGCTCCAGTTAGGGACTCGCAAGTCTGGGGATCCTTGTCGTGGATTGCGAGCTTGCGTCCTTTTGGCCAAAATGATCACTAATACCCCAGGTATTTTTCATTATTACTTATATTCGCTTCTTTTGGACACAGCCAGGTCTTTGATGCTGGGAGAGCATGGTGTGTTGTTGTTTGGCCTAGCAAGCAGGGTAGCCCGCTCTATGAATTATCAAGGCGTCACAAATAGGCTTCTACCTGGCTAGACACGTTGCGCCACATGACTTACACACTATCCCTCCATGTTTCACACACTTGCATCCCATTATTCATTTATTTTTTAGGCACTTTACTCATTACTGCCCCCTATATTTCACTTACATTATTACACTTGCACATACACTATTCATTTATTATTTCTTACTACACATCCCATGCACCACATACCACTCCCCTCAAGACTAGTGGGAGTGGCTATTATTATTTAAAGCACCTGCTCACTCGCCTTCATCAGCGTTTCTGACCTGGCTGTGTCCATTTGTAAGTATGGCCTTTTTCGGTGTTTTTGCTTAAATGTCCTTGTTTTTATCTGTTTTGTCTGTACATCAGGAGCTTTTCGCTCCAGTTAGGGACTCGCAAGTCTGGGGATCCTTGTCGTGGATTGCGAGCTTGCGTCCTTTTGGCCAAAATGATCACTAATACCCCAGGTATTTTTCATTATTACTTATATTCGCTTCTTTTGGACACAGCCAGGTCTTTGATGCTGGGAGAGCATGGTGTGTTGTTGTTTGGCCTAGCAAGCAGGGTAGCCCGCTCTATGAATTATCAAGGCGTCACAAATAGGCTTCTACCTGGCTAGACACGTTGCGCCACATGACTTACACACTATCCCTCCATGTTTCACACACTTGCATCCCATTATTCATTTATTTTTTAGGCACTTTACTCATTACTGCCCCCTATATTTCACTTACATTATTACACTTGCACATACACTATTCATTTATTATTTCTTACTACACATCCCATGCACCACATACCACTCCCCTCAAGACTAGTGGGAGTGGCTATTATTATTTAAAGCACCTGCTCACTCGCCTTCATCAGCGTTTCTGACCTGGCTGTGTCCATTTGTAAGTATGGCCTTTTTCGGTGTTTTTGCTTAAATGTCCTTGTTTTTATCTGTTTTGTCTGTACATCAGGAGCTTTTCGCTCCAGTTAGGGACTCGCAAGTCTGGGGATCCTTGTCGTGGATTGCGAGCTTGCGTCCTTTTGGCCAAAATGATCACTAATACCCCAGGTATTTTTCATTATTACTTATATTCGCTTCTTTTGGACACAGCCAGGTCTTTGATGCTGGGAGAGCATGGTGTGTTGTTGTTTGGCCTAGCAAGCAGGGTAGCCCGCTCTATGAATTATCAAGGCGTCACAAATAGGCTTCTACCTGGCTAGACACGTTGCGCCACATGACTTACACACTATCCCTCCATGTTTCACACACTTGCATCCCATTATTCATTTATTTTTTAGGCACTTTACTCATTACTGCCCCCTATATTTCACTTACATTATTACACTTGCACATACACTATTCATTTATTATTTCTTACTACACATCCCATGCACCACATACCACTCCCCTCAAGACTAGTGGGAGTGGCTATTATTATTTAAAGCACCTGCTCACTCGCCTTCATCAGCGTTTCTGACCTGGCTGTGTCCATTTGTAAGTATGGCCTTTTTCGGTGTTTTTGCTTAAATGTCCTTGTTTTTATCTGTTTTGTCTGTACATCAGGAGCTTTTCGCTCCAGTTAGGGACTCGCAAGTCTGGGGATCCTTGTCGTGGATTGCGAGCTTGCGTCCTTTTGGCCAAAATGATCACTAATACCCCAGGTATTTTTCATTATTACTTATATTCGCTTCTTTTGGACACAGCCAGGTCTTTGATGCTGGGAGAGCATGGTGTGTTGTTGTTTGGCCTAGCAAGCAGGGTAGCCCGCTCTATGAATTATCAAGGCGTCACAAATAGGCTTCTACCTGGCTAGACACGTTGCGCCACATGACTTACACACTATCCCTCCATGTTTCACACACTTGCATCCCATTATTCATTTATTTTTTAGGCACTTTACTCATTACTGCCCCCTATATTTCACTTACATTATTACACTTGCACATACACTATTCATTTATTATTTCTTACTACACATCCCATGCACCACATACCACTCCCCTCAAGACTAGTGGGAGTGGCTATTATTATTTAAAGCACCTGCTCACTCGCCTTCATCAGCGTTTCTGACCTGGCTGTGTCCATTTGTAAGTATGGCCTTTTTCGGTGTTTTTGCTTAAATGTCCTTGTTTTTATCTGTTTTGTCTGTACATCAGGAGCTTTTCGCTCCAGTTAGGGACTCGCAAGTCTGGGGATCCTTGTCGTGGATTGCGAGCTTGCGTCCTTTTGGCCAAAATGATCACTAATACCCCAGGTATTTTTCATTATTACTTATATTCGCTTCTTTTGGACACAGCCAGGTCTTTGATGCTGGGAGAGCATGGTGTGTTGTTGTTTGGCCTAGCAAGCAGGGTAGCCCGCTCTATGAATTATCAAGGCGTCACAAATAGGCTTCTACCTGGCTAGACACGTTGCGCCACATGACTTACACACTATCCCTCCATGTTTCACACACTTGCATCCCATTATTCATTTATTTTTTAGGCACTTTACTCATTACTGCCCCCTATATTTCACTTACATTATTACACTTGCACATACACTATTCATTTATTATTTCTTACTACACATCCCATGCACCACATACCACTCCCCTCAAGACTAGTGGGAGTGGCTATTATTATTTAAAGCACCTGCTCACTCGCCTTCATCAGCGTTTCTGACCTGGCTGTGTCCATTTGTAAGTATGGCCTTTTTCGGTGTTTTTGCTTAAATGTCCTTGTTTTTATCTGTTTTGTCTGTACATCAGGAGCTTTTCGCTCCAGTTAGGGACTCGCAAGTCTGGGGATCCTTGTCGTGGATTGCGAGCTTGCGTCCTTTTGGCCAAAATGATCACTAATACCCCAGGTATTTTTCATTATTACTTATATTCGCTTCTTTTGGACACAGCCAGGTCTTTGATGCTGGGAGAGCATGGTGTGTTGTTGTTTGGCCTAGCAAGCAGGGTAGCCCGCTCTATGAATTATCAAGGCGTCACAAATAGGCTTCTACCTGGCTAGACACGTTGCGCCACATGACTTACACACTATCCCTCCATGTTTCACACACTTGCATCCCATTATTCATTTATTTTTTAGGCACTTTACTCATTACTGCCCCCTATATTTCACTTACATTATTACACTTGCACATACACTATTCATTTATTATTTCTTACTACACATCCCATGCACCACATACCACTCCCCTCAAGACTAGTGGGAGTGGCTATTATTATTTAAAGCACCTGCTCACTCGCCTTCATCAGCGTTTCTGACCTGGCTGTGTCCATTTGTAAGTATGGCCTTTTTCGGTGTTTTTGCTTAAATGTCCTTGTTTTTATCTGTTTTGTCTGTACATCAGGAGCTTTTCGCTCCAGTTAGGGACTCGCAAGTCTGGGGATCCTTGTCGTGGATTGCGAGCTTGCGTCCTTTTGGCCAAAATGATCACTAATACCCCAGGTATTTTTCATTATTACTTATATTCGCTTCTTTTGGACACAGCCAGGTCTTTGATGCTGGGAGAGCATGGTGTGTTGTTGTTTGGCCTAGCAAGCAGGGTAGCCCTCTCTATGAATTATCAAGGCGTCACAAATAGGCTTCTACCTGGCTAGACACGTTGCGCCACATGACTTACACACTATCCCTCCATGTTTCACACACTTGCATCCCATTATTCATTTATTTTTTAGGCACTTTACTCATTACTGCCCCCTATATTTCACTTACATTATTACACTTGCACATACACTATTCATTTATTATTTCTTACTACACATCCCATGCACCACATACCACTCCCCTCAAGACTAGTGGGAGTGGCTATTATTATTTAAAGCACCTGCTCACTCGCCTTCATCAGCGTTTCTGACCTGGCTGTGTCCATTTGTAAGTATGGCCTTTTTCGGTGTTTTTGCTTAAATGTCCTTGTTTTTATCTGTTTTGTCTGTACATCAGGAGCTTTTCGCTCCAGTTAGGGACTCGCAAGTCTGGGGATCCTTGTCGTGGATTGCGAGCTTGCGTCCTTTTGGCCAAAATGATCACTAATACCCCAGGTATTTTTCATTATTACTTATATTCGCTTCTTTTGGACACAGCCAGGTCTTTGATGCTGGGAGAGCATGGTGTGTTGTTGTTTGGCCTAGCAAGCAGGGTAGCCCGCTCTATGAATTATCAAGGCGTCACAAATAGGCTTCTACCTGGCTAGACACGTTGCGCCACATGACTTACACACTATCCCTCCATGTTTCACACACTTGCATCCCATTATTCATTTATTTTTTAGGCACTTTACTCATTACTGCCCCCTATATTTCACTTACATTATTACACTTGCACATACACTATTCATTTATTATTTCTTACTACACATCCCATGCACCACATACCACTCCCCTCAAGACTAGTGGGAGTGGCTATTATTATTTAAAGCACCTGCTCACTCGCCTTCATCAGCGTTTCTGACCTGGCTGTGTCCATTTGTAAGTATGGCCTTTTTCGGTGTTTTTGCTTAAATGTCCTTGTTTTTATCTGTTTTGTCTGTACATCAGGAGCTTTTCGCTCCAGTTAGGGACTCGCAAGTCTGGGGATCCTTGTCGTGGATTGCGAGCTTGCGTCCTTTTGGCCAAAATGATCACTAATACCCCAGGTATTTTTCATTATTACTTATATTCGCTTCTTTTGGACACAGCCAGGTCTTTGATGCTGGGAGAGCATGGTGTGTTGTTTGGCCTAGCAAGCAGGGTAGCCCGCTCTATGAATTATCAAGGCGTCACAAATAGGCTTCTACCTGGCTAGACACGTTGCGCCACATGACTTACACACTATCCCTCCATGTTTCACACACTTGCATCCCATTATTCATTTATTTTTTAGGCACTTTACTCATTACTGCCCCCTATATTTCACTTACATTATTACACTTGCACATACACTATTCATTTATTATTTCTTACTACACATCCCATGCACCACATACCACTCCCCTCAAGACTAGTGGGAGTGGCTATTATTATTTAAAGCACCTGCTCACTCGCCTTCATCAGCGTTTCTGACCTGGCTGTGTCCATTTGTAAGTATGGCCTTTTTCGGTGTTTTTGCTTAAATGTCCTTGTTTTTATCTGTTTTGTCTGTACATCAGGAGCTTTTCGCTCCAGTTAGGGACTCGCAAGTCTGGGGATCCTTGTCGTGGATTGCGAGCTTGCGTCCTTTTGGCTAAAATGATCACTAATACCCCAGGTATTTTTCATTATTACTTATATTCGCTTCTTTTGGACACAGCCAGGTCTTTGATGCTGGGAGAGCATGGTGTGTTGTTGTTTGGCCTAGCAAGCAGGGTAGCCCGCTCTATGAATTATCAAGGCGTCACAAATAGGCTTCTACCTGGCTAGACACGTTGCGCCACATGACTTACACACTATCCCTCCATGTTTCACACACTTGCATCCCATTATTCATTTATTTTTTAGGCACTTTACTCATTACTGCCCCCTATATTTCACTTACATTATTACACTTGCACATACACTATTCATTTATTATTTCTTACTACACATCCCATGCACCACATACCACTCCCCTCAAGACTAGTGGGAGTGGCTATTATTATTTAAAGCACCTGCTCACTCGCCTTCATCAGCGTTTCTGACCTGGCTGTGTCCATTTGTAAGTATGGCCTTTTTCAGTGTTTTTGCTTAAATGTCCTTGTTTTTATCTGTTTTAAATGCAACTTTTTGATCACTTTTTATTCTATATCTTGGGAGGGGTGGTGACCAAAAAATAGCGATGCTGACAGTTTTCAGTTTATTTTGTTTGCGGCGTTCACCGTGCGGAAAAATTAACATTATAGTTTCATAGATTGGGTCGTTACGAACGCGGCGATACCAAATATGTGTACTTTTTTTTAACGTTTTCATTTTTTCCCTATAATAAATGACTTATTATAGGAAAACAAAACCTTTTATTTTTACACTTTTATAAAACATTTTTATTAACTTTTTTTTACTTTTTACACTTTATATTTTTGTTTATTAACTTTTCTTTTACTTTTTACACTTTATCTTTTTGACCTGCAGCTTTGATCGCTGCTAGAATACATTACACTACCTAGGTAGTGTAATGTATTCCAACTGTCAGTGTGACGTCACAGTCACTCTGACAGTTGGTCTACGAGGATCAGCAGAGGCTGATCCTCATAGGCTGACATACATGGCAGACCTGGGGGCCGTTGTCTGGCCCCCAGGTGCCATCACAAGCATCAGAAGCCCCCACGATTGCATGGGGGCTGCTGATGCGCTACAAACCCGCTACATGCGGAGATCGCAATCGAGCCCCGCATGTAACGGGTTAATTGCCGAAATCAGCGGCGATGAGCCGCTGATCGGCAACACTGGAGAGTGTCAGCTGTCGGGGACAGCTGATCTCCAAGTTCCCGATGCACACTGTCGCCGACAGTGTGCATCGGGAACGGCACAGTGACTTTCTGTTACTCTGACAGGAAGCCTATCAGGACCAGCCGAAGGTTGGTCCTGATGGGCTTCTGTCCATGGCAGACCCGGAAGCCATTGTTTGGCTTCCGTTTGCCATACTAACTATCGGCAGACCCCGCGATTTCGGACGGGGGTCTGCCGATATGTTAGAAACCCCTAAAATTCGGCGATTGCACCCGATCGCCGAATTTAAGGGGTTAATGCGCCGAAATCAGCGGCAAAGGACCGCTGGCCGGCAAGAGGGGAGTGTCAGCTGTCGGCGACAGCTGACCTCCTGGTTCCCGGTGCACACTGTCGCCGACAGTGTGCACCGGGATTAACTCAGTAACTGTACGTCCTCGTGCGGGAAGTAACTTCCCGCAACGACGGACAGTTACGTCCTGGTGCGGATAGGGGTTAAGGGAGCTACAGTGGCGCTACCTACAAGGGGGCTGAGTGGCGGTACCTACAAGGGAACTGAGTGGCGCTACCTACAAGGGGGCTGTGTGGCGCTACCTACAAGGGGATTGTGTGGCGCTACCAACAGGGGGCTGTATGGCACCATCTACATTTGGCTGTGTGGCACCATCTACAGGGGGCTGTGTGGCACCATCTACACTCACCATCTGTGAGTGGCCGGCTGATGGTAATTTTAGTGAGAGTGGCAGGCTGATGGTCATTTTACTGTGAGTTGGGGGCTGATGGTCATTTTAATGTGAGTGGGGGGCTGATGGTCTTCAAGTGGTTTCCAGCTCTGACCTCCAATTGAAATTAATGGTAGGTAGAAAATACCTGCGGCGCTCGTTTGGAGTGCTTTTTTGCCTGTGTATTTTGCATCAGCTTCACCGGCTCAAAAAACGCAAAAATACATCAAATAACGCTGTCAATTCAAAATCTGCCTCAAAATTCCTGAAGGAATTTTGAGGCAGATTTTTTCTGCCTTACAAAACACACTGTGTCAACATACCCTAAGAGTGTAGTTCTTGTTTTTAGCCGTTTTCTGTCTCTCTAAACATTTTTTGGTAGGGGTGTCTCGAGCCCAAAAAGTTTGAGAAACTCTGTACTTGGCTACAGGCCGTTCGGGACAGGATCCCTGCAAAGGCCGGCGTGATGACATCACTGGATCACGCTGGCCTACGCAAGGATCCCGTTTTTTTTGTTTGGGGGACACTGTCTAAAAGGGGAAGGTATGGCACTGTCTTAAAGGGGGAGGTGGGGAGATGTATGGCACTGTCTACAAGGAGGTGGGGGATTATGGCACAGTATACAGGGAGGCTGTATTGCACAATCTTACAGGTGGCATTATCTACAAGGGGGAGCTGTGTGTGGCAGTCACGGAAGGGGGGCATTATACTGTGTGGGAGCCACTAAGCAGACATTATACTGTGTAGGGGCACTACAGGGGCAATATACTGTGTGTGGCACTTAGGGGGCATAATACTGTGTGGGCACAATTAGTGGACAAAATACTGTGTCCTTGCAGAGGTTATAATATATTAGATTATGAAATATTATTATTATACTGTATGGGGAGCACTAAAGGGGCATTAAAATGTGTGTGGGCACTATATAGGCATTATACTGTGGGGGGCATTATACATTTTTATGGGGCATTTTTTTATGATGGGTTGGGCGCCAAAATAAAATTTTGCACAGGGCGCCATCTATTCTAAGGTCAATTAAACAACAAGATGCCAGAGGCAAAAACGACCCTATTTCCCAACTACCATTAAATTGTATTTAGAATCTTTAATGTGCTATTACAGCAAACAGACATACAGACAAAACCAACATAAAGAGTAAAATTATCAATGCATGGATAGGGTCAATAGCCGTTCGTGGTTATAGCAATGTGCATATGTGCATGCCGTTTGGATAGTCCCTGTCGGAAACAGTGTGCCAATTGTATAAACAATAAATGTAGCAGTGACACGTGTGTCTGTCGTCCGTGTCTACAGACAGACTGATACAGCAAGCACCGACACCGACAGCGTACTTCTAGGCAGTAAGATAGTTAAATTGCTAAATTGCCCTAATGCCAGCATGTATTAAAATAGAACAGAGAGCCCCCCCGACATGTTTCGCTACTAAGTAGCGTCCTCAGGGGTTCATGGGGCTACTGGCGGCGCGCCGATAACTCTCCCTATTATGGGAATCCCTGATGACGTATCAAGGGGGGTGTGTGCGTAGGTTGGACCAATGACAGTAAAGGTAGGTGGGAATCAATGAACAATCACTTGAGTGGCAGTTCAGACTACCAATAGACCAGTAGATGGTCCGGGTGTCTAAATAGGAACGTCCACGCATGCGCTCTAGGGCCAAGTTAGCACTTATGCCGATAGGGACGTACTCAAAGATCACTGGATGTGTGATTATCATTCCCACCAGCTCAAGGTGCGAAATGGCTGGTATCGGGGACAGCTATTTATGCTGTAGTGCCAAGTAATGGATAGATAGATATATATATGGGCCACTCACTCAGGTCGGCAAACAGACATATGTATAGTAAGAGTCTGTCATATAGCGGCACATACCGATGCCGATCTAGTACCAAGGCATGTGTCTCAACTGTCACTACAGAGTGTCACCTTACACTCTGTAGTGACAGTTGAGACACATGCCTTGGTACTAGATCGGCATCGGTATGTGCCGCTATATGACAGACTCTTACTATACATATGTCTGTTTGCCGACCTGAGTGAGTGGCCCATATATATATCTATCTATCCATTACTTGGCACTACAGCATAAATAGCTGTCCCCGATACCAGCCATTTCGCACCTTGAGCTGGTGGGAATGATAATCACACATCCAGTGATCTTTGAGTACGTCCCTATCGGCATAAGTGCTAACTTGGCCCTAGAGCGCATGCGTGGACGTTCCTATTTAGACACCCGGACCATCTACTGGTCTATTGGTAGTCTGAACTGCCACTCAAGTGATGGTTCATTGATTCCCACCTACCTTTACTGTCATTGGTCCAACCTACGCACACACCCCCCTTGATACGTCATCAGGGATTCCCATAATAGGGAGAGTTATCGGCGCGCCGCCAGTAGCCCCATGAACCCCTGAGGACGCTACTTAGTAGCGAAACATGTCGGGGGGGCTCTCTGTTCTATTTTAATACATGCTGGCATTAGGGCAATTTAGCAATTTAACTATCTTACTGCCTAGAAGTACGCTGTCGGTGTCGGTGCTTGCTGTATCAGTCTGTCTGTAGACACGGACGACAGACACACGTGTCACTGCTACATTTATTGTTTATACAATTGGCACACTGTTTCCGACAGGGACTATCCAAACGGCATGCACATATGCACATTGCTATAACCACGAACGGCTATTGACCCTATCCATGCATTGATAATTTTACTCTTTATGTTGGTTTTGTCTGTATGTCTGTTTGCTGTAATAGCACATTAAAGATTCTAAATACAATTTAATGGTAGTTGGGAAATAGGGTCGTTTTTGCCTCTGGCATCTTGTTGTTTAATTGTTATATTAGACCTGCCAACTACCAAGGGTCCAAACCTTTTTTCATCTATTCTAAGGTCGGCCCTGGTCATGACAACCATCAGCGCCCCCTGATTGCACTGTGGGGGGGGGGTCGTTGGGCTGTCCCCCTCGGATTTTCCCATGAAGGACATTTATAACATATCCACAGGATATGTCATAAATGTCAGATAGATGTGAGTAGTCTGAAGTATTACCTCCTTGGTTGAAAGTTTAGTGATTCAAGTGCCCACTTGACTGCCAAGCATTCACACTCAGTAATTGCTTGTTTTCTTTCAGCAGGAGTCAACTTCCTGCTCAATTTTATGACCGCATGTTCCTCCCCACTCACCACTTGTGACAGTACGGTGCCTAAACCTGCATTTTAAGCATCCATCTGGATCAGAAACTTCTTTCTAAAATGAGGGGTAATGAGCACTGACTGTTGACATAGAGCAAACTTTAGGCTTTGAAAAGCCTTCTCTGCCTCTGGAGTCCACGTTACCGAGACAGACTTCCCACTTATTGTCAAGTCACTCAATGGAGCTACAATTGAAGAAAATATTGGCAGAAACATATGATAGTAGCCAGTGATGCCAAGAAAAGTCCTGACCTGTTTCTTTTTTAGAGGCCTAGGCCAGTTCTGTATTGCGTAATCTTTGTTAACCCGTGGCTTAATTAATCCTCTGCCATTGATGTATTTGGCTTCCTCTAACCCTAATGCACATTTCTCAGGGTTTATACTTATGGTATCCAGTATGGCCTGAAATTTAGATAGGTGACTTTTCCAATCTGAGAAAAAAATTACCACATCCTCCAAGTAGGCAGCTGCATAATCACTATGTGGCCGCAAGATCAGGTCCATCAACCTTTTCGCAGGGACTCCATGCAACCCAAACGGCATCACTACATACTGGAACAACCCATCTGGGGATAAAGAGGCGTTCTTTTCTTTCGCCCCATCTGTTGCCAATAACCCTTTGTACTTATCACAGTCTGTGGGTATGTGGAGCCACTAGGCTGCACCGGCGTAGTGGGGAGGCAGCTAGCCAAGCGACAGAGCACCCACACAATACAAAGTCCCATGCTAGGGTACCTGAATAGTCCAGACAGTGGCCAAGGCTTTAGCACGGATAGAGGTGGGTGCAGCCTTTACGCCAGACGTGGCAGATGACAGCAGGTGCAGCAGGTTGCACCTGACAAGGCGGATAACACTGGACGTGGCAGATGAGACTGGACGTGGCAGATGACAGCCGGTGCAATAGGACACGACTCCAACCCTAACAGGCTCAGGAACAAGGTCACAGCATGGGATACAGGATACAGGTAGCAGGGCATAGGTAGCAACAGGAACAGGATAACACTAAGGAACCATTTGCAAGACTGACATGGGAATACTAACAATGCTCAGGCAATGAGTGAAGGGGCAGGGTCCTTCTTATAGTCCAGGGTGATCTGGGAGCAATCAGTCAAATCTAAAACATGTGTGTGCTCTGGCCCATTAAGGCCGGGAATGAGCTCGAGCGCGCACCCTAGTGGTCACTGCAGGACAGGACGGCCGCATGTGCTGGCATCTCTGTGGACGAAGACGTCTGCAGGATGATAGGAGTCTGGGTCTGCGACCGCGGACGTTGCAGTATCCCCCCTCTTACGCTCCTTCTTCTTGGGACCAGAACGAGAGAGGAACTTCTTAATAAGGGAAGGAGCCTGGATGTTCTCCTCTGGCTCCCAGGACCTCACTTCTGAGCCAAACCCCTTCCAATCCACCAAGTAAAAGGCATTTCCTCTTATCCTCTTGAAGTCCAAGATCTCCTTGACCTCGAATACATCGGCAGAACCGCTGGGGGCAACTGCAGGGCTAAGAATCGTAGAGTAGCGGTTCAGGACCACAGGCTTCAGAAGAGACACATTAAAGGAGTTTGGGATTCTGATGGTAGCGAGCAGCCGAAGCTTATTAGAGACTGGGTTGATCCGTTGGAGGATCTCAAAGGGTCCCAGGAACCTGGGAACGAATTTGCACGACGGCACCCTCAGCCGGATATTTCTTGAGGACAGCCAGACCTTGGTACCCGGAAGAAACTGGGGAAGCTCTCTTCTCCATGTGTCTGCCTTTGCTTCGACTACATGCCCCAGCCCTGGACTGGAATTCCGAAGAGGTTCTCCAATGGGGCTCCAAATGTCTCGATCGTTGTCTGTTGCAGATCCATCCTGTCCAGCCTCCTCTGCCTCAGTTATTGGCTGGATTACCCCCTCTTTTCGCTCAGTTTGCAGATGTCTTCAGCAAGAGGGAGGCTGAGATGCTGCTCCCACATCAGACTTATGACTGCCCCATTGAACTGGTTCCAAATGCCTCTCTTCCCCGTGGATGGGTATACCCTTTTTCCTTGCCAGAGACTCAATCCATGTCTGTGTATGTCATACTGTCACGGTCTGCGGGTATGTGGACCCACTAGTCCACACCGCCATAGCGGGGAGGCAGCTGGCCAAGCAACAGAGCACCCAAACAATACAAAGTCCCACGCTAGGGTACCTGAATAGTCCAGACAGTGGCCGAGGCTTTAGCACGGTTGGAGGTGGGTGCAGCAGGTTACGCAAGACATGGCTGATGACAGCAGGTGCAGCAGGTTGCACCAGACGTGGCGGATAACACTAGACGTGGCAGATGACACTGGACGTGGCAGATGACAGCAGGTGCAATAGGACACGACTCCAACACTAACAGGCTCAGGACACAGCACGGGATACAGGATACAAGTAGCAGGGCACAGGTAACAACAGGAACAGGATAACACTAAGGAACCATTTGCAAGACTGACATTGGAATACTAACAACGCTCAGGCATTGAGTGAAGGGGCAGGGTCCTTCTTATAGTCCAGGGTGATCTTGGAGCAATCAGTCAAATCTAAAACATGTGTGTGCTCTGGCCCATTAAGGCCGGGAATGAGCTCGAGCACCCTAGTGTTCACTGCAGGACAGGATGGCCGAGTGTGCTGGTATCTCTGGGAGGAAGACGTCTGCAGGATGTTAGGAGTCTGCGGTCTGCGACCACGGACGTTAAAGTAACATCAAGCGTTGTTTTATATATATATATATATATATATATATTGCATTACCCAACCTCTCAATTAGTTCATCTACCCTGGGCATGGGATAAGCTTAACATTTTGAAACCTCATTCAGTTTTCTAAAGTGATTACAAAACCCGCTTTGGAATTAGGACACTTGTGTTTGCACATTTGTTTTTAGACTCTTCGAAAGCACCCAAAGCAAGCATACGTTTCACCGCCACCTTACGTGCCCTTGGAATTCAGTGTGGCTTAAGATTTAACTGGGTTCTGAGATCAGTTTCTATTTGATGTTTAATTAGGTATGTATGCCATGGTAGGTCAGAAAACGTACATTTATTTTCCTGCAAAAATACTTTACCTTCTTGGTGTTGTGACGATGAAAGGGTCTCACCTATTTTACCGGAGGGATTAGTTGTGACACATTACCTTTCACAGTTTTTGAGGCCACTACGGATTCCCTGTATTTCCAGGGCTTGATTAAGTTTACATGATAAACTTGAAAATACTTTCTTCAGCCTGGTTGGTGTACTTTGTAGTTTACTTCACCAACCTTTTCTACAACCTCATACGGGCTTTGCCACTTGGCTAAGAGCTTACTTTCTACAGTGGGTACTAAGATAAAGAATCTACTACGTGGACGGAAATTCCTGACTCTTACAGACCGATTGTAAATTCTGCTTTGAGCGTCTTTTGCCCTCTGCAAATGTTCCTTTATCATTGGCATTACTGTAGCAATACGGTCTTGCATTTGGGCCATGTGCTCCATAAAAGTGGCGCAAATGGGATTCAGTCTCCCATTTTTCCTTGGCTATATCAAGTAAACCCATGGGTGCCGGATATACACCAACTCAAAGTACGAGAACCCTGTAGAAGATTGTGGCACCTCTCTATAGGAAAACATTAAAGAGGCTCTGTCACCACATTATAAGTGGCCTATCTCCTACATAAGGAGATTGGCGCTATAATGTAGATGACAGCTGTGCTTTTTATTTTAAAAAACTATCTATTTTCACCACTTGATTAGCGATTTTAGATTTATGCTAATGAGTGTCTTAATGCCCAAGTGGGCGTGTTTTTACTTTAGACCAAGTGGACATTGTACAGAGGAGTGGTTGACGCTGACCAATCAGCGTCATGCAGTCCTCTTCATTCATTTAGGCAGAGCATAGGCATCCTTTTAGATCGCTATGTGCTGTCTTATACTAACACATTAACATTACTGAAGTGTTTAGACAGTGAATAGACATTCCACGGGATGTCTATTCACAATCCCTGCACTTCGTTACTGTTTCTGTGATCGTTACAGCAGAGCATAGCGTAATCTCGTTGTAACCTGTCATCTACAGCGTAATCTCGCGATATTACGCTTACTCTGCTGTAAATACCACAAAAACAGTAACGAAGTGCAGGGATTGTGAATAGGCATCCCGTGGAATGTCTATTCACTGTCTAAACACTTCAGTATTGTTAATGTTTTAGTATAAGACAGCACATAAGGATCTAGCAGGATCCCTATGCGCTGAGTAAATGAATGGAGAGGAGTGCATGACGCTGATTGGTCAGCGTCATACACTCCTCTGTACAACGCCCACTTGGTCTAAAGTAAAAACACGCCCAATTGGGCATTAAGACACTCATTAGCATAAATCTAAAATCCCTAATAAAGTGGTGAAAATAGATCGTTTTTAAAAAATAAAAAGCACAGCTGTCACCTACATTATAGCGCCGATCTCCTTATGTAGGAGATAGGGCACTTATAATGTGGTGACAGAGCCTGTTTAAGTATGGCAAAAGGCAGTCCCAATCTCGGCCATCTTTTTCTACTACCTTTTCAACATATGCTTAAGGATTTTGTTAAACGGCTC
Organism: Rhinoderma darwinii; assembly: GCF_050947455.1. NCBI lineage: Eukaryota > Metazoa > Chordata > Amphibia > Anura > Rhinodermatidae > Rhinoderma > Rhinoderma darwinii. The sequence continues at coordinate 294,898,340 of NC_134687.1, read as the reverse complement.
TGCCAACCTATCTGTATGGGGTGATACACAGAAGTACATATGTGTGTGCCGCAGCCAGTTTTGGGCTTGTGGCCCCATTTTTTTATGGTAATAACTGTGAAATGCTTTTACTTATCAAGATGATTCTGAGATTGTTTTCTCTTGACACATTGTACTTTGTTAGTGTTAAAATTTGGTGGATACATTCAGTGTTTATTCTATAAAACACAATAATGTAGAGAAAATTTGGAAAAATGTGCATTTAAAAAATAAATAAAAAATCTCTGCTTCCAGGATAGAAAGTAATACCACACAAAATAGTATCTAATTAACATTTCCCTTATGTCTACTTTATGTTGACATCATTTTTTAACCATCCTTTTATTTTTATTTTTTTTAAAACGTTAGGAGGCTTATAAGTCTAGAAGTCATTTTTCAAATTTTCGAGAAAATTTCCCAAATCTTTTTTTATTAGGGACAAACTCATTTTTAAAGTGGCATTGAGGGGTCACTATGTTAGAAGTATTCCATATACGGATACTTGACTGAAACACAGGCATCAGAAATGAAGGAGCACCTTGTGGGCCTCCTATTTATTAGGATGTTTTCCAGACATCACTATAGGTTTGCAAAGGCCTTGAGGTGCCAATACATAAGAAACACACCCCAATAGACCCCATTTTGGAAACTACACCCCAAAGGATGTAATTTAGGTGTATGGTGAGCATTTTGACCAACTGTAAAGGATCTGCCAGGCACAACTTCTGTGTATACGCCCATAGGTAATCAGTCTGCACCTGAGTCTATGTCTCTGAGACTGACTCCCTCTTCCACCACTCAGGATGGCAGGCTTAGGAGTGGGAGAGCTTATCGCAGCCTGGCCAGATGGAGCTAGCTCCCGCCCTCTGTCTATTTATACCTGCCTTTCCTGTTCCTCCTTTGCTTGTGATTCTTCTCGTGTGGTTTCCTGGCCCAGCTACAGCTTCTACTATTTGATCCTGCTCCATACTGACCCTGGCTTACTGACTACTCTCCTGCTCTGCGTTTGGTACCTCGTGCACTCCTGGTTTGACTCGGCTCGTTCACCACTCTTGTTGCTCACGGTGTTGCCGTGGGCAACTGCCCCATTTCCCTTAGCTTCTGTGTACCCTTGTCTGTTGTCTGTCGTGCACTTACTGAGCGTAGGGACCGCCGCCCAGTTGTACCCCGACGCCTAGGGCGGGTCGTTGCAAGTAGGCAGGGACAGAGTGGCGGCTAGATTAGGGCTCACTTGTCCGTTTCCCTGCCCCCATCATTACATAATCACAAGCCCATACACCTAGTCTGCCCTGGTCCCTGACACTACTATGGACCCCCTTGAGACCCTGGCCTAGCAAATGCAGGGTCTCTCCCTACAGGTCCAGGCCCTGGCTCAGAGGGTCAACCAGCCTGATGCTACCATGGTAGTGCCCCTCACCTCACCTCTTGAACCCCACCTCAAGTTGCCTGACCGGTTCTCAGGGGACCGGAGTACTTTTCTCTCCTTTCGGGAGAGTTGTAGGCTCTACTTTCGCTTAAAGCCTCACTCCTCAGGTTCTGAGAGCCAGCGGGTGGGTATAATTATGTCCCGGCTCCAGGAAGGGCCCCAAGAATGGGCCTTCTCCTTGGCTCCTGACGCCCCTGAACTTTCCTCCGTTGATGGTTTATTTTCTGCTCTCGGACTCATTTATGACAAGACTGACAGGACTGCCTTTGTCGAGAGTGAGCTGGTGACCTTACGTCAGGGTAAGAGACCTGTTGAGGAGTATTGTTCTGACTTTAGGAAGTGGTGCGTAGCTTCTCGGTGGAATGACCCTGCCTTAAGCTGCCAGTTTAGGTTGGGTCTGTCGAACGCCCTGAAAGACCTGCTAGTTAGCTATCCCTCTTCTGACTCCCTAGACCAGGTTATGGCTTTAGCGGTACGACTTGACCGACGTCTCAGGGAACGACAACTTGAACGTTTATGTGTTTTCCCCTCTGACTCCCCCATGATGCCTCCCGAGGTCCCGTTGCTTCGTTCTTCCACGGAAGACTCGGAGGTACCTATGCAACTCGGGGCCTCCGTGTCCCCCCGACAACGTAGAGAGTTCCGCAGGAAGAATGGTCTCTGCTTCTATTGTGGGGATGACAAGCATCAAGTGAACACCTATCCTAGGCGTAAGAATAAGCAGCCGGAAAACTTCCGCGCCTAAGTGATCATCGGGGAGGTCACTTGGGCGCACAGGTATTTCCCGTAAATATGAAACCTAATAAAATCTTGCTTCCCTTTCAGGTCTCTTTGGTGGTAGGTCTGCTACCGGCAGTGCCTTCGTGGATTCAGGGTCTTCTACTAATATCATGTCTGTGGAATTTGCTATGTCTCTAGCTATGCCTTTGATTGATTTGCCTAAACCTGTCCCGGTAGTGGGTATCGACTCCACTCCTCTTGCTAATGGTTATTTTACACAGCATACCCCTGTTTTTGAACTCCTTGTTGGCTCCATGCATTTGGAGCACTGCTCTGTACTGTTGATGCAGGGATTATCATCCGATTTAGTTTTAGGCCTTCCCTGGTTGCAGTTGCATAATCCCACGTTTGACTGGAATACTGGGGAGCTTACCAAATGGGGTAATGAATGCTTGACGTCATGTTTTTCTGTTAATTCTATTTCTCCCCCTGAGGAGGTGAACACGCTACCTGAGTTTGTTCAGGACTTTGCTGATGTTTTCTCTAAGGAGGCCTCCGAAGTGTTACCTCCTCATAGAGAATACGATTGCGCTATCGAATTGGTACCAGGAGCTAAGCTCCCTAAGGGTAGGATATTTAATCTTTCTTGTCCCGAACGTGAAGCCATGAGAGAGTATATCCAGGAATGCCTGGCCAAGGGTTACATTCGCCCCTCTACTTCTCCGGTAGGTGCTAGCTTCTTCTTCGTAGGGAAGAAGGATGGTGGTCTTAGGCCATGCATTGACTACCGTAACTTGAATAAGGTCACTGTAAGGAACCAGTATCCCCTTCCTTTGATTCCTGATCTCTTTAATCAGGTTCAGGGGGCCCAATGGTTCTCTAAGTTTGATCTACGGGGGGCGTATAACCTTATCCGCATCAAAGAGGGGGATGAGTGGAAGACTGCGTTTAACACGCCCGAAGGTCATTTCGAATACCTCGTCATGCCCTTTGGGTTGTGTAATGCTCCTGCGGTCTTCCAGAATTTCATAAATGAGATTTTAAGAGATTACCTGGGGGTATTTCTTGTAGTGTACCTTGATGACATACTGGTGTTTTCCAAGGACTTGTCCTCCCACATTGAGCATGTCAGGAAGGTGCTCCAGGTCCTTCGGGAAAACAAACTGTTTGCGAAAACCGAAAAATGTGTGTTTGGGGTACAGGAGATACCATTTTTGGGTCAAATCCTCACTCCTCATGAATTCCGCATGGACCCCTCCAAGGTCCAGGCTGTGGCGGAATGGGTCCAACCTGCCTCCCTGAAGGTGTTACAGTGTTTCTTGGGGTTCGCTAATTATTACAGGAGATTTATTGCTAACTTCTCGGTCATCGCTAAGCCTCTTACGGACCTCACTCGCAAAGGTGCTGATCTCCTCCACTGGCCTCCTGAGGCTGTCCAGGCTTTTGAGGTCCTTAAGAAGTGCTTTATCTCGGCCCCGGTGCTGGTTCAGCCCAACCAAATTGAGCCATTTATCGTGGAAGTTGACGCATCTGAGGTGGGAGTGTGGGCTGTCTTGTCCCAGGGTACCAGGTCCCTCACCCATCTCCGTCCCTGTGCCTAATTCTCCAGGAAGTTTTCGCCCACTGAGAGTAACTATGATATTGGCAACCGCAAACTCTTAGCCATTAAATGGGCATTTGAAGAGTGGCGCCACTTCCTGGAGGGGGCTAGACACCAGGTAACGGTCCTTACCGACCACAAGAATCTGGTTTTCCTAGAATCTGCCCGGAGGCTAAACCCGAGACAAGCTCGATGGGCGCTATTTTTTACCATATTCAACTTTTTGGTTACCTATAGGGTTGGGTCTAAAAATATTAAGGCCGATGCACTGTCACGTAGTTTCATGGCCAGCCCTCCTTCGGAGGAAGATCCTGCTTGTATTTTGCCTCCTGGTATAATTATTTCTTCTATTGATTCTGATTTAGTCTCTGAAATTGCGGCTGATCAAGGTTCAGCTCCCGGGAACCTTCCTGAGGACAAGCTGTTTGTTCCCCTGCAATTCCGGCTAAGGGTACTTAGGGAAAATCATGACTCCGCACTATCTTGTCATCCAGGCTTCCTGGGTACCAAACACCTCATTGCCAGAAACTATTGGTGGCCTGGGTTGCCTAAAGACGTTAAGGCCTACGTCGCCGCTTGTGAGGTTTGTGCTACATCCAAGACTCCCAGGTCCCGACCAGCGGGCTTACTATGTTCTTTGCCCATTCCCCAGAGACCTTGGACTCATATCTCGATGGATTTTATCTCCGATTTGCCTCCATCTCAAGGCAAGTCGGTGGTGTGGGTTGTAGTAGACCGCTTCAGTAAGATGTGCCACTTTGTGCCCCTAAAGAAACTACCCAATGCCAAGACGTTAGCTACCTTGTTTGTCAAACACATCCTGCGTCTCCATGGGGTCCCTGTTAATATTGTTTCGGACAGAGGGGTACAATTTGTTTCATTGTTTTGGAGAGCCTTCTGTAAAAAGTTGGAGATTGATCTGTCCTTCTCCTCTGCCTTCCATCCTGAAACTAATGGCCAAACTGAGAGGACTAATCAATCTCTAGAACAATAGTTTAAGGTGTTTTATCTCTGACTGTCAATATGATTGGGTCTCATTCATTCCCCTCGCCGAATTTTCCCTTAATAACCGGGTCAGTAACTCGTGAGTGGTCTCCCCCTTTTTCTGTAATTTTGGGTTTAATCCACGGTTCTCCTCCTTTTCACCTGGTAGTTCCAACAATCCCGAGGTAGAGCTCGTTCATCGGGAACTGTGCACAGTCTGGGCCCAGGTTCAGAAGAACCTAGAGGCGTCCCAGAGCGTACAAAAAACTCAGGCTGATAGAAGACGTTCTGCTAACCCCTTGTTTATGGTCGGGGATCTGGTGTGGTTATCGTCTAGGAACTTGCGCCTTAAGGTCCCGTCCAAGAAGTTTGCTCCCCGGTTTATTGGGCCGTATAAGGTCATTGAAGTCCTCAATCCTGTCTCCTTCCGACTGGAGTTGCCCCCATCTTTTCGAATACACGACGTGTTTCATGCCTCCCTCCTTAAACGCTGCTCCCCGTCCTTGGCTCCCTCGAGGAAACCTCCTGTTCCCGTTCTCACCCCTGAGGGGGTGGAATTCGAGGTGGCCAAGATTGTGGACAGCAAGATGGTCCAAGGCTCCCTCCAGTACCTGGTCCATTGGAGAGGATACGGGCCTGAGGAGAGGACTTGGGTACCTGCCCGGGATGTTCACGCTGGGGTATTGGTCAGGAAGTTCCACCTTCGTTTCCCCAATAAACCAGTTCCACTTAGAAAGGGTCCGGTGGCCCCTCATAAAAGGGGGGGTACTGTAAAGGATCTGCCAGGCACAACTTCTGTGTATACGCCCATAGGTAATCAGTCTGCACCTGAGTCTATGTCTCTGATACTGACTCCATCTACCACCACTCAGGATGGCAGGCTTAGGAGTGGGAGAGCCTATCGCAGCCTGGCCAGACGGAGCTAGCTCCCGCCCTTTGTCTATTTATACCTGCCTTTCCTGTTCCTCCTTTGCTTGTGATTCTTCTCGTGTGGTTTCCTGGCCCAGCTACAGCTTCTACTATTTGATCCTGCTCCATACTGACCCTGGCTTACTGACTACTCTCCTGCTCTGCGTTTGGTACCTCATGCACTCCTGGTTTGACTCGGCTCGTTCACCACTCTTGTTGCTCACGGTGTTGCCGTGGGCAACTGCCCCATTTCCCTTGGCTTTGTGTAGCCTTGTCTGTTTGTCTAGTGCACTTACTGAGCGTAGGGACCGCCGCCCAGTTGTACCCCGTCGCCTAGGGTGGGTCGTTGCAAGTAGGCAGGGACAGAGTGGCGGGTAGATTAGGGCTCACTTGTCCGTTTCCCTACCCCCATCATTACACCAACTAGGTGTTTCATAGATTTTATTAGAATTGAGCCGTGAAATCAGTTATCTGTGAATTTAATATTACCTTTTCATAAGGAAGGGGGGGGGTGCTTGCACCCTTATATATGCTTTTTCTGTGTGCAATAATAATACTAAGCAGCCACCCCATCTCATGAATTGGTAATGCTAAAGAGACACCACCCTGCCACACTGTGTTTATAGTCAACCCCACCTTTTGTGCAAGCATTGACAAATGGGTGTTACGATTCCCCTTGTCAAAGGGTTGTGTCCCTACATACTGACAGTCTCCAACCATCGCTGACAGTATCGCACTGACAAGGAGATTGGTAACACACATTTATCTATTAGTCCTAGGCTACACAAAGACTTTTTATGGAATACAGGGATTCTCCTATAACAGACATGTCAAGAGAGATGGCAGATTCTCTATAAATTCAAAGACTGACAGGTGACGTATTCGCTGATGGGGCCATTTTCTTTTTTTTTCTTGACTTCTCAATCCGACACCGACCATTATGGCGACTTCTACTGACCACTACAGGGTTTCCTGCTGAGACATCTTTTCCCCCCGTTTCTGCAGTCATTTCCAGCCTCTAAAGCAACACAAAAATTCATACACCAAACCCTCTAAATTGTTCAATACCCCAGACCAGACTCCTAAGCAAATTCAGACCCCAGGCCCATACATTAACTCAGATAGACCAATTAATTCAAACCCCAGACCAGACCCTAGAATACATACAAACCCCAGAACTTCTAAACTATTACAGGCCCCAGACCAGACCCCCTAAACAAATACAGACCCCAGAACAAGCACCCTAAATAAATTAAATCCGACCGGCAGCAGCCCTGCATAGTTGCCAGTGAAGCGATCCAAGCTTCTGCTTAGAGGATTGCTAATCAGCCTCTTCTACAGCGACACATTGATGGCGGCCTACTTCATGACTTTCTTCATCACCACTGGAAGATGAAAAAATAATAAATTCTGATCTTCCTTCACTGGCTGATTCAGTATCAGAAAAAAAGCATTGTATACGCCTCTTCGGTTGTATATGTTCGCCATACTATATAACATAAAAATGTATATTTGACGCATATATTTTCGGATGAAAATTATATTGTGTATATATAGGATATAGTCAAATAAATCTGTTATAGTAAACTGTGCTGTAACAGTAAACTATATAATTTTAAACTCCATTTTTTTTATTTTTATGATAAATCGTCCCTAACTATTCCTAGTCAAATATTGCTCTCTACCTATATAATTATAGCTAACTAATCCCTTAGGCTGGGTTCACACAACCTATTTTCAGGCGTAAATGAGGCGTTCGAATTACGCCTTAAAACACGGCTCCAATACGTCGGCAAACATCTGCCCATTCATTTCAATGGGTTTGCCAACGTACTGTGCCGACGACTTGTAGTTTTACGCGTCGCTGTCAAAAGACGGCGCGTAAAATGACAGCGTCGTCAAAGAAGTGCAGGACACTTCTTGGGACGTAATTTGAGCCGTTTTTCATTGACTTCAATGAAGAACTCGCAAAACGCGAGTACGAGCAATTACGTCCGAAATGCAGGAGCTGTTTTCTCATGAAAACAGCTCCGTAATTTCAGCCGTAATTGTCGATATCGTGTGCACATACCCTTATTAAGACATATTGGGTGCTACTCAATCAGACAACTGCCATTACCAAGGAGCTAATAAAGTATTAAAAAAAAAACACAGGGACATAAGAAAATATTTTTTTACTGAAATGAAAACTCCCCCACACAATCCTCTTTGACCATTTTATTTATTTAAAAAAAAAAAACGTAGATCATTGAAGTAGTCCAAACGGTCCAGCGGAACATGCAAATCAAAAAAAATAAAGTTAGTAATATGAAGAATAAAAAATCTTCTCACCTCCAATGACTTCTGTCTTCCCTGCGCTGCAATAGAAACTAGATGTCAATGAAAAATAATTCCCCTCCATTTTTCCCTCTGGCGGATGATTTTTCCATTGACCAGTAGCAGAGTTACACAACTGGAAAACAAAATCCCCATCATGTAACTCTGCTACCTGTCAATTGAAAAGTCATCCACCACAGGGTCTCCCTCTTGACTTTCATTGTTCTCAGCCTTTTGGTTTGTCCTGCAGCTGCTGCTGCCGTGATGAGCAAATGTTATACCAAGTTAGGAAAAGTAACATAAAGAAGACATAACCTGATCCATAATATTTGTGCTATCCATAGTTTTTTTTTTTTGTAAGTCTAGAGATCCGCAGTGAGAATATGCTCTTGTTATTTGAAGAAGTATCTGGCTGTGATTTGATGTGCTTATGCGGGATATTGGGTGTGCTTAGGGGGCATGGCTTAAACATGTCCCTCTTTTCCGAATTCAAAAGTTGGGAGGAAGATATAGATATAGTTGGTGTTTCTGAGACATGGCTGGACTCTTCACATGATTGGGCTGTAAATCTACAGGGTTTTACACTGTTTCGGAAAGACAGGACACATAGGAAAGGTGGTGGTGTATGTCTGTATGTGAGAAGCGATATGAAGGTGAGTGTGAATGAGACATTAGAGGGTGAAGATTGTGAGGAGGTTGAAACCTTGTGGGTGGAATTACAAACGGAGGTAAACACTGAAAAAATTACTTTTGGTGTAATCTATAGACCCCCCAATATAACTGAAGAGATAGAAGGTCAAATATATAAACAGATGTAGCGGGCTGCACAGGCGGGTACTGTTGTGATAATGGGAGATTTTAATTACCGGGATATTAATTGGTGTCATGGTTCGGCTTCAACTGCAAAGGGGAGACATTTCCTCAACCTGTTGCAGGAAAATTTTATGGGCCAGTTTGTGGAAGACCCGACTAGAGGTGAAGCTCTGTTGGATCTGGTCATTTCTAATAATGCAGAGCTTGTTGGGAATGTCAATGATCGTGAAAACCTTGGTAACAGTGATCATAATATAGTTATATTTTACCTATACTGTAAAAGACAAACACAGGCTGGGAGGGCAAAAACACTTAATTTTAAGAAGGCCAATTTCCCCAGGATGAGGGCTGCAATTCAGGATATAGACTGGGAAGAACTAATGTTAAATAATGGGACAAATGATAAATGAGAGATTTTCAAATCTACTTTGGGTAATTATAGTGCAAAATTTATTCCTACAGGAAACAAGTATAAACGACTAAAATTAAACCCCACATGGCTTACACCTTCTGTAAAAAGGGCAATACGTGACAAAAAAAGGGCATTTAAAAAATACAAATCTGAGGGTACAGCTGTAGCCTTTGTAAAATATAAAGAGCTTAATAAAATCTGTAAAAAGATAATAAAATCAGCAAAAATACAAAATGAAAGGCAGGTGGCCAAGGATAGTAAAACAAATCCTAAAAAATTCTTCAAGCATATAAATTCAAAAAAGCCAAGGTCTGAACATGTAGGACCCTTAGATAGTGGTAATGGGGAGTTGGTCACAGGGGATCAAGAGAAGGCAGAGTTACTAAATGGGTTCTTCCGCTCTGTATATACAACAGAAGAAGGAGCAGCTGATGTAGCCGCTGCCAGTGCTGTTAATATATCATTTGATATACTGAATTGGATGAATGTAGATATGGTGCAAGCTAAATTAAATAAAATAAATGTACACAAGGCCCCGGGACCAGATGGGTTACACCCTAGAGTTCTTAAGGAGCTTAGTTCAGTTATTTCTGTCCCCCTCTTCATAATATTTAGAGAGTCTCTCATGACTGGTATAGTGCCAAGGGACTGGCGCAGGGCAAATGTGGTGCCTATTTTCAAAAAGGGCTCTAGGTCTTTGCCGGGTAATTATAGACCAGTAAGCGTAACATCAATCGTGGGGAAAATGTTTGAGGGGCTATTGAGGGACTATATATAGAATTATGTGACAATAAATAGTTTTATAAGTGACAGCCAGCATGGTTTTACAAAGGACAGGAGCTGTCAAACCAACCTGATTTGTTTTTATGAAGAGGTAAGCAGAAGCCTAAACAGAGGGGCCGCTGTGGATATAGTGTTTTTGGACTTTGCAAAGGCATTTGACACTGTCCCCCATAGACGTCTAATGGGTAAATTAAGGACTATAGGTTTAGAAAGTATAGTTTGTAATTGGATTGAGAATTGGCTCAAGGACTGTATCAAGAGAGTTGTGGTCAATGATTCCTACTCTGAATGGTCCCCAGTTATAAGTGGTGTACCCCAGGGTTCAGTGCTGGGACCCCTATTATTCAACTTATTTATTAATGATGTAGAGGATGGGATTAATAGCACTATTTCTATTTTTGCAGATGACACCAAGCTATGCAATATAGTTCAGACTATGGAAGATGTTTGTGAATTGCAGGCAGATTTAAACAAACTAAGTGTTTGGGCGTCCACTTGGCAAATGAAGTTTAATGTAGATAAATGTAAAGTTATGCACCTGGGTACGAACAACCTGCATGCATCATATGTCCTAGGGGGAGCTACACTGGGGGAGTCACTTGTTGAGAAGGATCTGGGTGTACTTGTAAATCATAAACTAAATAACAGCATGCAGTGTCAATCAGCTGCTTCAAAGGCCAGCAAAATATTGTCGTGTATCAAAAGAGGCATGGACTCGCGGGACAGGGATGCAATATTACCACTTTACAAAGCATTAGTGAGGCCTCATCTAGAATATGCAGTCCAGTTCTGGGCTCCAGTTCATAGAAAGGATGCCCTGGAGTTGGAAAAAATACAAAGAAGAGCAACGAAGCTAATAAGGGGCATGGAGAATCTAAGTTATGAGGAAAGATTAAAAGAACTAAACCTATTTAGCCTTGAGAAAAAACGACTAAGGGGGGACATGATTAACTTATATAAATATATGAATGGCACATACAAAAAATATGGTGAAATCATGTTCCATGTAAAACCCCCTCAAAAAACAAGGGGGCACTCCCTCCATCTGGAAAAAGAAAGGTTCAACCTGCAGAGGCGACAGGCCTTCTTTACTGTGAGAACGGTGAATTTATGGAATAGCCTACCGCAGGAGCTAGTCGCAGCAGTAGATGGCTTTAAAAAAGGCTTAGATAATTTCCTAGAACCAAAAAATATTAGCTCCTATGTGTAGAAATTTTTTACTTCCCCTTTCCCATCCCACTTCCCCTTTCCCATCCCTTGGTTGAACTTGATGGACATGTGTCTTTTTTCAACCGTACAAACTATGTAACTATGTAATATATATATATATGTATATATATATATATATATTTTTTTTTTTATTTTTTTTATTATTATTACTATTGCATAGAAATATTAAAAAGTTTAAAAAAATATAAAAAATCAAATTTTTCCCAAAAAGAATGTAACAAAAAATAAAACTATAAACATAATTGCTACCGCCGCATCCGCAAAAGTCTGAACTATTAGAATATAACATTTAAAGCACGATGAATACACAAAATGACTCCTATAGCAAGTACGGGGCTAGATGCTTAAAACAAGGTGCAGCATACTAGCCAAATAATGCTGAAGGGCAACTCCTATATATACTTATATACACAAGAAAGAAGAGGAGCATAAAAGCCATAAATAAAAATAAATAGCTTTATTGAACACGTAAATACATACATAGAAAACGTTAAAAAGGTACAAAACAGGACAGGAGGACACTGTGTAATTCCAGTGTAAACACGACTACAGAGACTCCCTATAATATACAAGAGATGGTATAGGGTGATCAAGGAGATGGGTATAAGGCATGAATGATAAATGTATTAGTGGTAGATGTATAGAGCACTGAAGACCAAGTCATGGTACTCATACAAACACATGCATATAGGTATATAGGCATAAAGCACTGGCGTAGCTATAGGGGTCGCAGCGGTCGCAATTGCGACCGGGCCCCGAAGCCAGGGGGGCCCACGGCCCCCCGCACCACATCAATAAAAAGTTACTATAGTAACTCGGGCCGCGGGCCCCTGTTACTATAGTAACATACTTTACTTACCTTCCTGGTTCCGGATCGCAGCGGAGGTCCTGACGTCAAGCGCTGTGCGCAGCGCATGACGTCACAGCGCTATGCCGCCGCGCACAGCATCGAGACTACAGAACTCCCGCCGCGGCCGAAGAGGAAGGTAAGGTTAGCCCTGACTGGCGGGGTCTGACTCCCGGGACCTGCCAATCAGCTGTTTTGAAGGGGCCGCAGCACTCGTACGAGAGCTGCTCCCCTTCATTCCTGTCACTTCATTCCGGTCACACTGTGAATCGGTGTCGGCGATTCACAGTGTGAGCGAGTAGTGAAATGAAGGGGAAGCAGCTCTCGTACGAGTGCTGCGGCCCCTTCAAAACAGCTGATTTGCGGGTCCCGGGCGACACATCAGCTATTGATGGCCTATCCTGTGGATAGGCCATCAATGTCTAGGGACTGCACTACCCCTAAGCCTACGATATATCAGGCTTAGGGGGCCCATGAGACAGGATCACAGATTGTGTGATCCTGTCTGCTGGGCCCTGTATCTAAGCCAATCACATGGTAGGCTTAGATACATGGCCCATGCGTGATCCTGTCTGCTGGGCCCTGTATCTAAGCCTACCACACTGTAGGTTTAGATACAGGGCCCCAGCACACAGTAATCTTATACTGTATAAGATTACTGTCTGCTGGACCCTGTATCTAAGCCTACCTTGTGGTAGGCTTAGATACAGGGTCCCACAGACAGTATCACACATGGGCCCTGTATCTAAGCCTTAGGGTAAGTGCACAGACACTAATTACGTCCGTAATTGACGGACGTATTTCGGCCGCAAGTACCGGACCGAACTCAGTGCAGGGAGCCGGGCTCCTAGCATTATAGTTATGTACGATGCTAGGAGTCCCTGGCTCGCTGCAGGACAACTGTCCCATACTGTAAACATGTTTTCAGTACGGGACAGTTGTCCGGCAGCGAGGCAGGGACTCCTAGCGTCGTACATAAGTACGACGCTAGGAGCCCGGCTCCCTGCACTGTGTTTGGTCCAGTACTTGCGGCCGAAATACGTCCGTCAATTACGGACGTAATTAGTGTGTGTGCACATACCCTAACACATGTGTTACTAATCATTTTTTGTGTGTTTTCTTACAGGTTCGGTCGTTGGACTACGGCAGATTCCAGGACTACTTCGATGACAGCTTTTTTTTTTATTAATAAAATGGTTAATGAGGGCTGTGTGTTTTTTTTTTTTTATTTCAATAAAATATTTTTTCTGTCTTTGTGTTTTTTTTTTAAACTATATTACTACCGCCTTAGTAATGGCCGCCGGCTGATTGACAGCATCCATTGCTAAGGCGGGGCTTAGTGTTAGCCGGTGCAGAGGGGAACACTAACCCCCTTTATTACCCCGGTACCCACCGCCACCAGGGGTGCTGGGAAGAGCCGGGTACGATCCAGTACCTGACCATCTGTAGTGATGGTCGGCCACTGGGGTGGCCGCAGGCTGGTATTATCAGGAGGGGAAAGGCCAAAAACAGTGGCCCTTCCCATCCTGGTAATGCTGCCTGCTGCTGCTTTATTGTATCTGGCTGGTTATGAAAATGGGGGGGACCCCACGTCATTTAAAAAAAATATATATATAATTGGAAAGAACGATGTCGGGTCCCCCCCAATTTTCATAACCAGCCAGATACAACACAGCAGCAGCAGGCAGCATTACAAGGGTGGGAAGGGCCACTGTTTTTGGCCTTCCCCAGCCTAATACTACCAGCCTGCGGCCACCCCGGTGCCTGCCCGTCACTACAGATGGTCGGGTACTGGTTTGTACCCGGCTCTTCCCAGTACCCCGGTGGCGGTGGGTACCGGGGTAATAATGGGGGTTAGTGTAGCCTCTGCACCGGCTAACATTAAGCCTCGCCTTAGTAATGGAGGTTGTCAATCAGCCAGCGGCCATTACTAAGGCGGTGATAATAAAGTTTAAAAAGATACAAGCACATAGAAAAAATATTTTATTGAAATAAAAAAACACAACCCTCATTAACCATTTTATTGAGAATAAAAAAAACGCCGTCATTGAAGTCCTCGAATCCGAAGTCCAACAACCGAACCTGTAAAAAAAACACAAACACAAAAATAATCAGTAACACATAAAGAAGCAAAATTATTATTCTTACCTATCCTGGGTCCAGCGCTGGAGCCGCAATGTCAGCGAGCTGGGCCCTGTATCTAATCCTATCATGTGTGATACAGTCTGCTGAGCTGTGTATCTAATCCAATCATGTATGATACTGTCTGCTGGGCCCTATATCTAATCCGATCATGTGTGATACTGTCTGCTGAGCCACTGTATCTAATCCTATCATGTGTGATACTGTCTGCTGAGCCACTGTATCTAATCCTATCATGTGTGGTACTGTCTGCTGAGCCACTGTATCTAATCCTATCATGTGTGATACTGCCTTCTGAGCCACTGTATCTAATCCTATCATGTGTGATACTGTCTGCTCAGCCACTGTATCTAATCCTATCCATAGTTTATAGGGTCGTAGTGCTATAGATATGCTATGCTGTATCCTATACACACATGTTTTTGGGCGGACACATATGTATTGGGGCTATTTCCCTGACATTTTAAGCCCTGAGGGTATGTTCACACGGCAGCGTCCGCCACGGCTGAAATTACTTTGCTGTTTTCAGGAGAAAACAGCACCGTAATTTCAGCCGTAATGGCATGTGCATATGTCTTTCGCTGCGTCCATTACGGAAGTAACTGAAGCTGGTTTTCCATGGAGTCCATGGAAAACGGCTCCATTTACGTCTGAAGAAGTGACAGCCACTTTTTTACGCGCCGCCTTTTGACAGCGACGCGTAAAAAAAAATGACCGTCGGCACAGAACATCGTAAGACCCATTCAAATGAATGGGCAGATGTTTGCCGACGCTTTTGAGCCGCATTTTCGGACGTAATTCAATGCTAAAACGCCCGAATTACGTCCGTAAATAGTGTGTGTGAACCCAGCCTTAGTGACGCCCCCGGCTGCTAGTGCTGCATTGTTGGGTCACTTAGGAGACCCAGCGATGCAGCTGAAAGCTGCGGACCGTCGGCCATGAGAAGTTTGCGGGGGGGGGGGCCCAGTAAGAATTTTTGCATCGGGGCCCATGAGCCTCTAGCTACGCCCCTGGCATAAAGTAAGGTGCTAGTAGCATGCAGGCAATGGGTCTAAGACCTAATATACAAGTGTGAGTCAATGCTAACAATGAACATATTAGAAGGGGAGTCGGACTGGCATGCAAAGAACCCCAACACGCGTTTTGCGGTGTGCTTCCTCAAGGGATGTATCGTGTCTAGGGAAATGACAGCTTTAAATAGGGAGAGCCACAGGTGTATTGTGTATTTCCTAATACACAGAGATCGCGGCGCACGTCTCATGCCGAGACCGGAAGTGAGGCATGCCCCACTTCCAGCCCCCAGCACCGAAGCGCACATTAAGGATCCCCGACGCGTACAGGGATCCCTGACATGCGCAGTACGTTAAAGGGGGCGGGAACGGGGCCGGCCACACACCGGCGTCACACAGAAGAGGTGCGCACCTCATTGGATAGGAAATACAGGGGGAGGAAGCAGGTATGTATCAATGTGCCAGTACTACGTTGTAAAAAATGGTGAATGCCTATTACTAGAATTAACCCCATAGTTCAAAGGGGATATAAAAGTGGAGTGAACATGCTGTAATGCACGGTAAATCATATTTACAATAGCAAAGTTACGTAAATAGGAAAGACAATGTGGATACACATACAGTGACTTATTAAAAAGTAGTATAACCTACAGTGTATAAAAAAATTATTCATAAAAAATAACAAAAATTAAGTATCCCTAAACAGGATTATATATGAGAGGGAAAAAATTCTCCCATAAAGAGATTAAAGAGTTGAAAATAAGTGTGAAGTGCACTGATAATGAAATCACATGGTGAAGGTATATAATAAATTAGGATATAAACGAATTACGATATATATTTCCTATAGAACAGGGACAAAAAAAGCCCATATTCCATAGCAAGAATAGTAACAAGAAATGCTAGCAAAAATAACAGAAGAATGTCTATACAGACAGTTGGTCCATGTAGATACATAATATAGGTAAATCCACAGATAACAGCATATTTTTCTTCTCCATCCAGCCTCCAAAGAGGGTCCAGCTCAAGGTATCAGGGTCTTGTCAAAAAGCTGTCAATACGAATAATACATAAGGTACCTAGTAATATGATAAAAGACACAAGATTAAAATATAAGTTAAAAACAAATGGTGATAGGGGGTTTAGAGAAACGGGGCAAAATTTAGTTGTTCATTGAGGCCACCAGGCATCATGGATCCCAGTTTAACGATCCACATGCATTCTTTTTGGGCCAAAACCTTTCTCAAATTGCCCCCTCTGATGCCACAATGTATACGGTCAATTCCACGGATCATGAGGGATTTTGGATTGCAATTGTGATGTTGTTTAAAGTGTCTGGGCAGTGTTTTGAGTTGTCTATAATCACTAATCGTCTTTGCTCCAGAGATATCACGTACGTGTTCTCTAGTACGTATCCTCAACTGCCTAGATGTCAAACCAACATATATTTTAGGGCACCCACAGAGTGCATAATACACTACATGTGTGGTGCTGCAGGAAATATAGTCTCTGATTTTAAAGGATCTTGTTCCATCTGCTGTTGTAAAATCATTGGCTCTACTGATATTGGAACATGCAATGCACGTACCACATGGATAACATCCAACTTTGGGTTCGCGTAGACCAAAGGGGCTAACAAGTCTGGGCACATAGTGACTTTTTGTTAAGAGATCTTTCAAGTTTTTATTCCTTTTGGCCGTCATCATAGGTCTTGGGGGCAAACATTGTGCTAAAGTTGGTTCTGATCTTAGAATCGACCAGTGTTGCCCAAGAATTGACCTCATTCTGTCCCATTGGTTATTATATGTTGTGATAAACCGAACATTGTTATCTGCAGATCGATGTATTTTGGATTGTAAGAGGTCACAACGTGGTGTTCTCCTGGCCCTGTTGTAGCCTGATTTAATGAGGCGTGTGCTGTATCCTATATCCATAAATCTGGATTTGAGTTCATCTGACTGTAGTTCGAACAGTCTATCAGTGGAGCACATCCACTTCATCCTGAGGAAATTCCCAACCGGGATGGCTTTGACAGTAGGACGTGTATGGAAAGAAGTTGCATGCAGCAGTGAATTCACTGATGTGGATTTACGAAAGACATCAGTCTGGAGAAATCCATTACAATCAGCAAAAATTTGTATATCCAAAAAGTCTATTTTTTGTCTATGTGATTTGTATGTTAACTTGATGTTACAAGAGTTTGAATTCAACTGCTGCATGAACTCTGCCAATTCACTTTCAGATCCCTGCCAAATAAATAGAACATCATCTATGTACCTAAACCAGCACTGCACATGTTCAGCGGCCCGGGCGCCATCCCCAAGAAAAACCTGCCTCTCCCAAAGACCGAGAAACAGGTTTGCATAGGATGGCACGCAGGCCGCCCCCATGGCAGTGCCCATGGTCTGAAGGTAGAAGTGGTCTTTAAACACAAAGAAGTTATGAGTCAGAATGTATTGGAGTAATTCCAAAATGAGATCACACATTTCACCATCCCGGTTGCTTGTCCCCAGGAAGAAGCGGACCGCCTCCATTCCATCACACTGCCGTATACAGGTATATAGAGACTCTACGTCTGCCGTAACCAGTAGCATATCTGGTTCAATTTGAATACCATCTAGCCTACCCAGGACTTCCGTCGTGTCTTTAATGTATGAAGGTAGATCAGCGACCAAAGGTTTTAAATAAAAATCAACAAATTTACAGATAAGGTCACAGAAACCATCCATACCCGACACAATCGGACGTCCTGGGGGGTCCACAAGACTCTTACGCACGTTAGGCAGAAAGTAGAGAGTAGGGATCTTAGGCTCTTCAATTAGGAGTCCCTCATGTATTTTCTTTGGGATAAGCCCCTTGTCCAAGGCTCTGTCAAGAATTTTAGTTAGTTCTGAGGAAAAAGCAGACACAGGGCTGTGTGTTAGTTTGACATAGGTCTGTTTATCACACAATTCTCTTAGGGCTTCTTTTTCATATTTGGCCGTTGGCCAGACCACTATGTTCCCTCCCTTTCTATATATGTATTTACGTGTTCAATAAAGCTATTTATTTTTATTTATGGCTTTTATGCTCCTCTTCTTTCTTGTGTATATAAGTATATATAGGAGTTGCCCTTCGGCATTATTTGGGTAGTATGCTGCACCTTGTTTTAAGCATCTAGCCCCGTACTTGCTATAGGAGTCATTTTGTGTATTCATAATCCTGTATTCTGTGTTTTTCACAGCAACCGGCTCCCAGCAAAATATGAACTTTAGAGCCCGTGACGAAACATGGCTCAAACAACTGGACCAAATATTGAATGAGGACCCTGTTTTAGTTTCAGTTAGTGGTGGTAGGGAGAGTAGGGAGCTCAGCAATAAGCTGAAGCTCCTTTTAAACAAAAGAACCAGAATCTGGTGGAACAAGGCTTTTCTTACTAAATATATTTCTAGAGGCCTTGTCCCCAGAGGACTGAGGGTTCAACTGTTCCCCTCTTTTGACATAGAAAATGATGAGTTCAAACAGAAGTGGGAGAGCTTGGCAGATACATGCTCTAAGGGCTTTATGGACCTTCTGGTTCAGTCAAATTCCAATACTTTGATCAAATTGGAAAAAGAGATAGATGATATACAAGCTACCCTTAAAAAAGATTTTTCTAACGAGATCCTCAGTAAAATACAAGAGCATCTAGACAAGGAATATCCTAAGTGGGAGAAAGATATTTATGCGACAAAATCAGGGAAATTCCAAAGGGATTTACAAGACTACCAATCCAATAAAGTGTATAGGTGGCGTATGAGGCGTGGTCGCTCTAGATCAAGATCTTTCTCCCAGTCGAGATCCTCGTCAGTCTCATCCCGAACCTCGGGTGAGGACACGAGCAGAGTTAGGGATACTAACACCAACAGTACCACTGGGACTAATCAGGGACCTTCTGGCTCAAGACGGCACTATGATAGAAATGCAAAGCACAAGAACATACGTAACTATCAACAGGATAAGAACCCAACTAATAAGTTAGAGGTAATCAACCTATCCTCTCATGCCCTCTCTGATGCCCAATGTGAGGTCCTCAGTAAGGGTCTGACCTTTTCACCTACCAACTCCTTTGATTTTTTCACAGCGTTAAAGGATCTCCATTTATTTTCGCGTAAATTGGTTTTAAAGAAACTTCATAGTAGAAGCACTGATACCTTGACTGTTACCAGTGAAATGGAAAGAGAGGCCCTACAGGCTCTTGAGGATCTTTTGCGTGAACAGACAGCAGAGGTAACAGGTTCTTTTCTTACCTCTGTCTTGCCCAGATCCACGAGGTTTCCCCCCTTGTCTCTGTGCACCCAAGTAGAAATCTTCACCAGACTAGTCATGGATGAGTTTAAACAACTGTCCATTACAAGAGGTGGTGACAATTTGACTGTCAGCCAGAGGAAGGCGCTGAGTGAATTGCAACTGCTGGATGATGTTGTAATCAAACCAGCAGACAAGGGGGGAACATAGTGGTCTGGCCAACGGCCAAATATGAAAAAGAAGCCCTAAGACAATTGCGTGATAAACAGACCTATGTCAAACTAACATACAGCCCTGTGTCTGCTTTTTCCTCTGAACTAACTAAAATTCTTGACAGAGCCTTGGACAAGGGGCTTATCCCAAAGAAAATACATGAGGGACTCCTAATTGAAGAGCCTAAGATCCCTACGCTCTACTTTCTGCCTAAGGTGCGTAAGAGTCTTGTGGACCCCCCAGGACATCCGATTGTGTCAGGTATAGGTGGTCTCTGTGACCCTATCTGTAAATTTGTTGATTTTTATTTAAAACCTTTTGTCGCTGAGCTACCTTCATACATTAAAGACACGACGGAAGTCCTGGGTAGGCTGGATGGTATTCAAATTGAACCAGATATGCTACTGGTTACGGCAGACGTAGTGTCTCTATATACCTGTATACGGCAGTGTGATGGAATGGAGGCGGTCCGCTTCTTCCTGGGGACAAGCAACCGGGATGGTGAAACGTGTGATCTCATTTTGGAATTACTCCAATACATTCTGACTCACAACTTCTTTGTGTTTAAAGACCACTTCTACCTTCAGACCATGAGCACTGCCATGGGGGCGGCCTGCGCACCATCCTATGCAAACCTATTTCTCGGTCTTTGGGAGAGGCACGTTTTTCTTGGGGATGGCGCCCGGGCCGCTGAACATGTGCAATGCTGGTTTAGGTACATAGATGATGTTCTATTTATTTGGCAGGGATCTGGAAGTGAATTGGCAGAGTTCATGCAGCAGTTGAATTCAAACTCTTGTAACATCAAGTTAACATACAAATCACATAGACAAAAAATAGACTTTTTGGATATACAAATTTTTGCTGATTGTAATGGATTTCTCCAGACTGATGTCTTTCGTAAATCCACATCAGTGAATTCACTGCTGCATGCAACTTCTTTCCATACACGTCCTACTGTCAAAGCCATCCCGGTTGGGAATTTCCTCAGGATGAAGTGGATGTGCTCCACTGATAGACTGTTCGAACTACAGTCAGATGAACTCAAATCCAGATTTATGGATAGAGGATACAGCACACGCCTCATTAAATCAGGCTACAACAGGGCCAGGAGAACACCACGTTGTGACCTCTTACAATCCAAAATACATCGATCTGCAGATAACAATGTTCGGTTTATCACAACATATAATAACCAATGGGACAGAATGAGGTCAATTCTTGGGCAACACTGGTCGATTCTAAGATCAGAACCAACTTTAGCACAATGTTTGCCCCCAAGACCTATGATGACGGCCAAAAGGAGTAAAAACTTGAAAGATCTCTTAACAAAAAGTCACTATGTGCCCAGACTTGTTAGCCCTTTTGGTCTACGCGAACCATTGCATGTTCCAATATCAGTAGAGCCAATGATTTTACAACAGCAGATGGAACAAGATCCTTTAAAATCAGAGACTATATTTCCTGTAGCACCACACATGTAGTGTATTATGCACTCTGTGGGTGCCCTAAAATATATGTTGGTTTGACATCTAGGCAGTTGAGGATACGTACTAGAGAACACGTATGCGATATCTCTGGAGCAAAGACGATTAGTGATTATAGACAACTCAAAACACTGCCCAGACACTTTAAACAACATCACAATTGCAATCCAAAATCCCTCATGATCTGTGGAATTGACCGTATACATTGTGGCATCAGAGGGGGCAATTTGAGAAAGGTTTTGGCCCAAAAAGAATGCATGTGGATCGTTAAACTGGGATCCATGATGCCTGGTGGCCTCAATGAACAACTAAATTTTGCCCCGTTTCTCTAAACCCCCTATCACCATTTGTTTTTAACTTATATTTTAATCTTGTGTCTTTTATCATATTACTAGGTACCTGATGTATTATTCGTATTGACAGCTTTTTGACAAGACCCTGATGCCTTGAGCTGGACCCTCTTTGGAGGATGGATGGAGAAGAAAAATATGTTATCTGTGGATTTACCTATATTATGTATCTACATGGACCAACTGTCTGTATAGACATTCTTCTGTTATTTTTGCTAGCATTTCTTGTTACTATTCTTGCTATGGAATATGGGCTTTTTTGTCCCTGTTCTATAGGAAATATATATCGTAATTCTTTTATATCATAATTTATTATATACCTTCACCATGTGATTTCATTATCAGTGCACTTCACACTTATTTTCAACTCTTTAATCTCTTTATGGGAGAATTTTTTCCCTCTCGTATATAATCCTTTTTAGGGATACTTCATTTTTGTTATTTTTTATTAATAATTTTTTTATACACTGTAGGTTATACTACTTTTTAATAAGTCACTGTATGTGTATCCACATTGTCTTTCCTATTTACGTAACTTTGCTATTGTAAATATGACTTACCGTGCATTACAGCATGTCCACTGCACTTTTATATCCCCTTTGAACTATGGGTTTAATTCTAGTAATAGGCATTCACTATTTTTTACAACGTTGTACTGGCACATTGATACATACTTGTTTCCTCCCCCTGTATTTCCTATCCAATAAGGTTCACACCTCTTCTGTGTGACGCCGGTGTGTGGCCAGCCCCGTTCCCGCCCCCTTTAGTGCACTGCGCATGTCCGGGATCCCTGTACGCGTCGGGGATCCTTGATGTGCGCTTCGGCGCTGGGGGCTGGAAGTGGGGCATGCCTCACTTCCGGTCTCGGCATGAGACGTGCGCCGCGATCTCTGTGTATTAGGAAATACACAATCCACCTGTGGCTCTCCCTATTTAAAGTTGTCATTTCCCTAGACACGATACACCCCTTGAGGAAGCACACCGCGAAACGCGCGTTGGGGTTCTTTGCATGCCAGTCCGACTCCCCTAAACATTTTTACATGGGTAAGTTTTTTCCAGGAGTGGAAGGGATGAGTGGTCTTCTTAGGTCTTAGACCAGGGGTCTCAAACTCGGCCGGGTAAGTGGGCCGCATATAGAAAAAATGGGAAGTTGACGGGCCGCATTACTTTCAAATTTGATACAATACAAAATTATTGTTAATCAATTAGTTATTTGAACTACTATAACACTATATTACTAGAATAATAATACTATATTACTATAATAATAGCGCTAGGTTTAAAATTTGAGATATTTCTCCACGTGCTTATTTCAACAATCCAGCTTTCCAGTTTAAGTGTCGCTAAATGCAGTCCGGCGGCTCAGTTAGCACACATGTCAAGATTGGGCAGCCCCTTTTTAGATAGTGCCACAGTGCCCTCTGTGGATAATGCAACACACCCCTAGATAAGGCCACAGTGCTCTCTGTAGAGAAGGCCACAGTGCCCTCTGTAGAGAAGGCCACAGTGCCCTCTGTAGAGAAGGCCACAGTGCCCTCTGTAGAGAAGGCCACAGTGCCCTCTGTAGAGAAGGCCACAGTGCCCTCTGTAGAGGCTGCCACAGTACCCTCTGTAGAGGCTGCCACAGTGCCCTCTGTAGAGGCTGCCACAGTGCCCTCTGTAGAGGCTGCCACAGTGCCCTATGTAGAGGCTGCCCCAGTGCCCTCTGTAGAGGCTGCCCCAGTGCCCTCTGTAGAGGCTGCCCCAGTGCCCTCTGTAGAGGCTGCCCCAGTGCCCTCTGTAGAGGCTACCCCAGTGATGTCAGGGGCTTGCCCAGAGCTGGAGTCCCAGGCAGAGCGCTAGTAGGCTCTTCCTGGGACTCCAGCTGTGCTCCTGACATCACTTGGACTCCTGCTCTGGGGAAGCCCCTGACATCATTGTCGATGTATGGACAGCAATGTCAGAGGCTTCCCCAGAGTCCCGGAGCAGAGCCGATAATAGCGCTCTGCATGGGACTCCGCTCTGGGGAAGACCCTGACACACTGTCCATATATGGGCAGCGATGTCAGGGAATTCCACAGAGTCCCGGAGCAGAGCCGACACCAGCGCTCTGCTCGGGACTCCAGCTCTGGGGAAGCCCCAGACATCGCTGTTCATATGTGGACAGCGATGTCAGGGAATTCCACAGAGTCCAGGAGCAGAGCCGACACCAGCGCTCTGCTCCGCTCTGGGAAAGACCCTGACACACTGTCCATATATGGGCAGCGATGTCAGGGAATTCCACAGAGTCCCGGAGCAGAGCCGACACCAGCGCTCTGCTCGGGACTCCGGCTCTGGGGAAGCCCCAGACATCGCTGTTCATATGTGGACAGCGATGTCAGCGAATTACACAGAGTCCAGGAGCAGAGCCGACACCAGCGCTCTGCTCCGCTCTGGGCAAGACCCTGACTCACTGTCCATATATGGGCAGCGATGTCAGGGAATTCCACAGAGTCCCGGAGCAGAGCCGACACCAACGCTGTGCTCGGGACTCCAGCTCTGGGGAAGCTCCAGACATCGCTGTTCATATGTGGACAGCGATGTCAGGGAATTCCACAGAGTCCGTTAGTATCGGCTCTGCTCCGAGACTCTGGAATTCCCTGTGTCCCGCGGGCCGCAGATGACAGCCCCAGGGGCCGCATGTGGCCCGCGGGCCGCGTGCTTGAGACCCCTGTCTTAGACCTTCTAATATGTTCATTGTTAGCATTGACTCACACTTGTATATTAGGTCTTAGACCCATTGCCTGCCTGCTACTAGCACCTTACTTTATGT
Organism: Rhinoderma darwinii; assembly: GCF_050947455.1. Lineage (NCBI taxonomy): Eukaryota > Metazoa > Chordata > Amphibia > Anura > Rhinodermatidae > Rhinoderma > Rhinoderma darwinii. The sequence continues at coordinate 294,874,023 of NC_134687.1, read as the reverse complement.
CTATATACATTTATGCATGTGTTTGTATGAGAACCATGACTTGGTCTTCAGTGCTCTATACATCTACCACTAATACATTTATCATTCATACCTTATACCCATCTCCTTGATCACCCTATACCATCTCTTGTATATTATAGGGAGTCTCTCTAGTCGTGTTTACACTGGAATTACACAGTGTCCTCCTGTCCTGTTTTGTACCTTTTTAACGTTTTCTATGTATGTATTTACGTGTTCAATAAAGCTATATATTTTTATTTATGGCTTTTATGCTCCTCTGCTTTCTTGTGTATATAAACATTTAAAGCACGCGGTAAACGCCGAAAAAAGAAAAAAAAAAAGCCGGAATTGCTGTTTTTTGGTCACCTCATCACTCGCAAAAAAATGAAATAAGAACTGATCAAAGAGTTGTATATATCCCAATAAAAAAGACAGCTCGCCCTGCAAAAAATAAGCCCTCACAGCACTCAATCAACAGAGAAATAAAAAAGTTATGGGTCTCAGAATATGGCGACACAAAACATAAAGTAAAAAAAATATATAAATTTGGTATCGCCATAACCTTATTCACCCACAGAATAAAGTTAACATGTCGTTTTTATTGCACAGTGAACGGCATAAAAATGAAATCATTAAAACAATGGAGGAATAACAGTTTTTTTCCTATTCCACCCCACAAATAATTATTTTCCAGTTTCCCAGTACATTCCATGAAACAAAAAATGTTGGCGTGAAAAATTACACCTAGTCCCGCAAAAATCAAGACCTCATACAGCCATACCAATGGAAAGATAAAAAGTTAGTGCTTTTGGAATATGATGCGAAAAACACGAAACACTGAAAAATGACTACAGCACCAAGGGGTTAAAGGGAAGGTCAAATATGTAAAATAAAACACAATACATACATACATGTAGAGAATTTAGTGTCAAGGAATCACTACTTGAACAATTCCCCAGAGTGAAAGTTTATGGAATTGCTATACAAGTAATTCCCCAAAGGCAGCTGGAGACTGGATAAAGCGTATAAGGAAATCAGCTACCTCAAGTCCGTCACCACTCTGAGCCTAAGGCTACTCCATGGTCTTCACCAGAGCCTGACGCAAGGCATGTTAGATTTGGCCACATAGAATCTAGGTTGCTTTTACAGAATAAGGTGTTGAACAGGAGGTGCAATGCAGGCAATACCAGAACAGATAACCAGACATCCAGAGGGGAAATAAACAAGCAGAGTTCAAACCAGGAGAGACTAAAAGTCCAAATCACAAAGAAGTATACCAGGTGTTGCAGAGGTCGAAACCAGCTGTGAGCAGAATATACAAATAAAATCATTATATGTGGATGGAATTCATTTGGCGTTCCAGGGAAGGCAGGGAGGGGGCTCTTATGCCTAAAAAGGCAATTGAGGGAGAAAAGATCCCAATATCCCTAGTTAATACCATTTTATTTAAGTATTTATTGAGATATCTCATGGACTACCTATTCTGTCCCCTGATGTTTTGAGAAGTTTGGGTATGTGGGGAATTCATGTGATGCCTCCCAGGGATGGTGGGGACCCGGGTTCTATTGCCTTTTTAGGCATAAGAGCCCCCTCCCTGCCTTCCCTGGAACGCCAAATGAATTCCATCCACATATAATTTTGCCCTAAAATTGAGAATTTATTCATGCAGCAGAACCATATTTATGGAGGAATTGTCAAAAATTGGCATGAATATTCTGATATTCAACATTAAATGTTTATTAGCTCTTCCCATATATGTCTCTTTGTAAAAATATGAAATATAAAATGTACAAATTGTGCAATGTTATAAAACTGTATCGATGCAGGAAATATTTTTCCTTTATATCTGATACTCACATATCTATTTTCGTGTGAAGACACACCACTGGTTATCCATCATTTATACAGGGATTAAAATACCTTGTGAATGTTGATTAATACTGAATGATTTAATTATCGGATCTTTCTTAATATACTTTAGGATGTAGAAATGGAAATTACAGCTATTACATCTTGGAAAGAACATGTATATAATTTTGCAATAGCATAGATCGTTGGTATGGAATATTTTATTCTTAATTATAGAACCAATAAATGCATGTTGGATACTATAAATACAATGAATCTGGCCGGACTTGCCAAAACAGCTCTGAGGAAATCCCGACAAGGGATGAAACGCGTCAGCTGACCTAATCAAGCGAGGCGGGTAGTGACGTTGAGACTCTGCCTTGTGAATCCCTGACCGTGTTGGGGACATCACACGGAAAAAGATACTATGTGGTTTGGAAACGTACCTTCTTGAAAGTGTGGGCCCCTCTTTCTCTCGGATCTAATACTTCTGGACGTTTATTGTGGAGCAACCTTTCACATCGGAGAAGCAAGAAGCCTTTAACTGAAAACTAAATCCAAAAGGCTCAAAAGAATATATGAGCACATGGGCTGAAAATCACCTGGTGAGAGCCATTGGAGCTTTAAGCTGTGCCTGCCGCTCTTTCACGTGTCTTCTTGGATGACTAAAGGTAAAAAGCCATGTGGATAATGGAAGTAAGATTTGCCGTATAAAATCATAGAAAAACGTCGTTTTCTGAGATAACGATAATGATAGGGATCGGGAGGAATACATATAGACCGCAATGGTCTAAGAATAGATTGCTGGTTACCCCTGATTCCCTAGAAAAGATCCGATTTGGAAAGGGAAGAACGAGAGTCACACACATCGTAAATATATTCTCTTCACTGCAGGATGGCCTTACTCCTATGAAAGGAACTATTACATATAGGAAAGCTTTCCTTATCAATCTATTATTAAGTTTCTTGAATAGGAACTGTTGCCATTTTTTGAGGAAATATATAGAAAAATTTATATAGAGAAAAACCACAAGTGTGAATGCAACCCAGCGGTTTTTTTCGGTCTATGCTATTGACCCCAATTTTGTAGGGGAAACAATGTATACATTTCTATTTACTAGCAATACAATCAGTGTATAGGAGGTGATTTCCATCCATATGTAACCTTTTCCTGGCCAGGAGAAAAAATGTTTTAAATTTGTGTGAATATATTTATATTTTCAAAAATATTTGGAGTTCAAAAATAAAATAAATTTTCATAATTTTTCAATGACCCAAGAGTGCCTTGTTATATTTCTGAAATAATTTTTTCTTTTTTGTTTTCTTTCAGAATTGGCACCGTGTGATATTGATATTGCATTTATTGTTGGGCTTTCTATTAGGTATGGTTTTTTAACCTAATTTTGTTCTATAATTATATGGGCACTACCTACAGGGGACACTGTGGTGCTCTCTACATGGGTACTGTGTGTGGCTCTATGTAGGCACTATCTACAGTGGGAACATTGGCACTATGTGGGCACTGTGGCACTATTTACAGTGGGCACTATCTATGTGGGCTCTGGCTCTATCTACAGTGGGCAATGTGGCACTATCTACAGTGGTATTGTGTCACTAACTACATAAGCACTGGGGTATTTTCAGGTGGCAGGGACAAAAAAACCCTAACAAATAAAATGCAACCATTTTTTTTAACGTCCATGAAAAACGGATAGCAAATGATGGCTAAAAACGGTCATACAGCCAGGAAATGAATTCAAATTTTGAGACACAGTGATGCCATGAAAAACTGACAGTTGATCCGTTGTTAACAACCCTTTTTTTCACATGGTGTGAATATAGCCTTATAACCTCCTCACTCTCCCCTCACAGGAATCCAGGGCGACAGAGAGAGAAGACTAAGCCCTTATGCAGATGACAAAAAACGGCCCTCACACGGCTGCAGTAGGAACAATAGACCCCGAATGGCTATTCACACGACGGCTGTCAAAATGGAACATGCCCTATTTTCGGCCGTTCTCCCGGCCACCCAGCTCCCATAGAAGTCTATGGGGCCGGGTAATACACGCCCATCACTTGAATGTGCTCCAAGTGACGGCCGAGTCTTCCGTCGCTCGCTCTCTCCTTCTCCTCCTCACAGTGCGAAGTGCATGTGAGAAGGAGGAGGAGGGTATGTCCCCAAACGCTGTGGCCGGGGATTGGGGATTCCGCTCCAGCATATGGATATATGGATATTGAAGTCAGGGACTTCTCCTGGAACGGTGGCGCTATCTACAGACAGGTAGGGGGGGTGCCATCTATGGGGGGTGCTGTGTAGAACTTCCTGCAGGGGAAGTGTGGCATTGCCTATGGGGGGGCTGTGTGGCATTACCTACGGAGGGCTGTGTGGCATTACCTACAGGGGCCTGTGTGGCATTACCTACAGGGAGCTGTGTGGCACTATCTACAGGGAGCTGTGTGGCACTGCCTACAGGGGGCTGTGGCAGTATCTACAAAGGGCAGTGTGTGGCATTATCTACAGAGGGAAGTGTGTGGCAAAAATTTACAAATGAAATTCATCCAACTCCAAAATTGACAGGGAAAAAAACGGATGCAAAATGGGTCAAAATCGGCCGTTAAAAAACGGCAACACGGCCCAGAACAGAATCGGAACGGATGCAAAACGTATGCAAACCGGCTGGGAAAAACGGCCCAAAGCGGCCGATTTTAGCGGCCAACACTCGGACCCTGTCATGTGAATAAGGCCTTAGGGTATGTTCACACGGCTTAAAATCGGAAGCAGAACGCCTCGAAACATCTGGCCATTTATTTCAATGGGAAAAACGGCATTCTGTTCCAACGGGGTGTTTTTTTTACGGCAGTGAAAAAGAAGTGCATATCACTTCTTGTGCCATTTTTGGAGCCGTTTTTCATTGACTCTATAGAAAACAGCTCCAAAAACGGCTGTAAAAAAACGCAGCAAAAAACGCGAGTTTGCTTAAAAAACGGCTCAAAATCAGGAGCTGTTTTCCCTTGAAAACAGCTCTATATTCAGATGTTTTTTGCTAAGCCGTGTGCACATTCCCTAAGGTATTTTTAAAAACGGACGCGTAATGATCGCCACATGGGAACGGAACGCATTTTTTCGCATTGAAATCAATTGGCAGATGTTTGGAGGCGTTCAGCCTTCATATATTCAGCCGTTTTTTGGGGCATTTACAGCCCCAAAAAACAGACACGTAAAAAACGCCCCATCGGAACAGAACTCAGTTTTTCCCTGTGAAGACAATGGGCAGATTTTTGGAGGCGTTCTGCTTCCGATTTTTCGGCCGTATGCGGCCAGAAAAAAGGACGAAAATAAGCCGTGTGAACCTACCCTTAGGCTATGTTCATACGGTTAACAAAAAACGGCTGAAAATACTGAGCTGTTTTTAACCCCTTAATGACCAGCCTATTTTGGACCTTAATGACCAAGCAATTTTTTTACGTTTTTCAATCGTCGCATTCCAAGAGCTATAGCCTTTTTATTTTTGCGTCGACATAGCTGTATAAGGTCTTGTTTTTTGCGGGACAAGTTGTACTTTTTAATAGCACCATTTTTAGGTACATATTATTTATTGATTAACTTTTATTAACTTTTTTTTGGGGGGGAATAGAAAAAAATCTGAAATTTCGCCACCCTTTTTTGCATCCTAAATCTACGCCGTTTACCGTGTGGTATAAATAGCACAATAACTTTATTCAGCGGGTTGTTACGATTGCAACGATACCAAATTTGTATAGTTTTCGTATGTTTTACTACTTTTACACAGTAAAAACGCTTTTTTTTCTAAATTATTTGTTTTTGTGTCTCCATATTTGAAGAGCAGTAACGTTTTTATTTTTTCGCCGATGCGGTTGTATGAGGGCTTTTTTTTTGCGGGACGACTTTTTGATCACTTTTAATCACATTTTTTTAAAGTCAGTATTCACAGAAAACAGCAATTTTTCCATCGTTCTTTATAAAAAAATTTACGCCGTTCACCGAGCGGGTTAAATAATGTAATAGACTTATAGTCGGGGTCGTTACGGATGCGGCGATACCAAATATGTGTAACTTTTTAACTTTATTTTGTTTTTTTAATAGTAAAGCATTTTGTAAGGGGAAAAGCTGGGTTTTTCATTTTTTTTCACATTTTTTTTTAAATTAACTTTATTAAACTTTTTTTTTCACTTTTTTACTAGTCCCACTAGGGGACTATAATATGCGATTCTCCGATCGCTATTATAATACACTGCAATACTTTTGTATTGCAGTGTATTACTGCCTGTCCGTTTAACACGGACAGGCATCTGCTAGGTCATGCCTGTGGCATGATCTAGCAGGCATTCACTCCAGGCAGACCTGGGGGCCTTTATTAGACCCCCGGCTGCCATTAGAGACACAGACACTCGGCGATCGTATCGCCGGGTGTCGGTGGGGGAGAGAGGGAGCTCCCTCCCTCTCTCCAAAACCACTCAGATGCGGTGCTCGCTATTGAGCACCGCATCTCAGGGGTTAAACGTGTGAGATCGATACTAATATCGATCTCACACGGCAGAGCAGGGACGCTCCCAGCCCTCAGCTGCCTCTAGCAGCTGAGAGCAGGGAGATTTGACAGCTCCCTGCTCTGTAAACTTATTCCGATGCCGCGACGTAAAAAGTCTATGGCATCGGAATAAGGCCCGTTAGTGACCGACGTAGAAACACGATGGGCCGGTCACTAACGGGTTAAGGGAAAACAGCCTCTGATTTTGAGACGTTTTTTAAGCAACTTGCGTTTTTTGCGGCGTTTTTTAGGGCATGACCACACGTGGCGGATTTCCTCCGCAACTGTCCGCATCAATGGCGCACAGAATCTGCGTTGCAGATTCTGCTGCGTATCTGCACAAAATGTGCAGTACATTGATGCGGACTAGCTGCTGCGGACTGCGGGAAAAGTGCTTCCCTTCTCCCTATCAGTGCAGGATAGAGAGAAGGGACAGCACTTTCCCTAGTGAAAGTAAACGATTTTCATACTTACCGGCCGTTGTCTTGGTGACGCGTCCCTCTTTCGGCATCCAGCCCGACCTCCCTGGATGACGCGCCAGTCCATGTGACCGCTGCAGCCTGTGCTTGGCCTGTGATTGGCTGCAGCCGTCACTTACACTGAAACGTCATCCTGGGAGGCCGGACTGGAGACAGACGCAGGGAGTTCTCGGTAAGTATGAACTTATATGTTTTTTTACAGATACATGTATATTGAGATCGGTAGTCACTGTCCCGGGTGCAGAAACAGTTACTGCCGATCGCTTAACTCTTTCAGCACCCTGGACAGTGACTATTTACAGACGTCTCCTAGCAACGCTCCCGTCATTACGGGAGCCCCATTGACTTCCTCAGTCTGGCTGTAGACCTAGAAATACATAGGTCCAGCCAGAATGAAGAAATGTCATGGTAGTAAAACCAATACGCTCCGCAGCACACATAATATCTGCGGACTTCATTGCGGAATTTTGACTCTCCATTGAAGTCAATGGAGAAATTCCGCCATGAGTCCGCCACTGCTCCGCAACAGACAGAGCATGCTGCGGACACCAAATTCCGCTCCACAGCCTATGCTCCGCAGCGGAATTTTACGCCTCGTCTAAACGAACACTGCTAAATTAAAGTGTAAGTCAATGGACAAACGGCACCGCTGCGGATTAACGCTGCGGAGTGTCCGCAGCGGAATTTAAGTGAAATTCCGCCACGTGTGAACCCAGCCTAATGGCCGTTTTTGGAGCTGTTTTTCTATAGAGTCAATGAAAAACAGCTCCAAAAACGGATCAAGAAGTGACATGCACTTCTTTTTCGCGGGCCCTGTCGGAATAGAACGCCATTTTTCCCATTGAAATAAATGGGCAGATGTTTGATGTTTCTGCTTCTGATTTTCCGAAAGACTGACGAAAATAAGTTGTGTGAACATACCCTAAGGCTGGGTTCACACGACCTATTTTCAGACGTAAACGAGGCGTATTTTGCCTCGTTTTACGTCTGAAAATAGGGCTACAATACGTCAGCAAACATCTGCCCATTCATTTGAATGGGTTTGCCGACGTACTGTGCAGACGACCTGTCATTTACGCGTCGTCGATTGACAGCTGTCAAACGACGACGCGTAAAAATACAGCCTCGTCAAAAGAAGTGCAGGACACTTCTTTCAGACGTAATTTGAGCCGTTCTTCATTGAACTCAATGAAGCACATCTCAAAATTTACGGCTGTCAGAGAAGCCTCGCAAAATGCGAGGAGGAGCTTTTACGTCTGAAACGAGGCAGCTGTTTTCTCCTGAAAACAGTCTGTCATTTCAGACGTAAAAGCCTGCTACCGTGTGCACATACCCTAATTGTTACAGAGCTGTACAGCATATACCGTATTTTTCGGACTATAAGGCCTTATTCTGGCGAACGGGATATACGTCCGTGCAATGTGCATGATTTCCACGCATGTCGCAAGGACCTATATTAGTCTATGGGGCCGTGCAGACAGTTGCGTGATTTTTACGCAGCGTGAGTCCGCTGTGAAAAAGTCACGACATGTCCGTTCTTTCTGCGTGTTTCGCGCATCACGCACCCATTGAAGTCAATGGGTGCGTGAAAACCACGCATGCCACACGGAAGCACTTCCGTGCGACCTGCGTTTTTCACGCAAGACTTGTTAAGTCTATGTAAATGAGTTGAGAAAATTTGTCCAAACAAGCACAAACCAGGAAGTTGCTTTTCACTTGTTGGCCACATGCTTGATCTGGACACCAACAACTGCTGGAATGCCTCGCACTTGTGACGTGGAGAAGCTCATCTGCCTGGTCCAGGAGAGGCCACAGTTGCGGAACACGAGAGCAGAGGCCTACCACGACCGCACGGGCAAGGAGGTCGCTTGGGATGAAGTAGCGCAGACCCTCTTCAGCCATGAGTGGGCTAAAGGCAGCACACGAGACCGAAAGAGCATTGGTAAGTACATTGGTTTATATATGCCATGTAAAACACACATGCTGTAGTGTATCCTTGTGTTAACATGTTCCAAATGGGCAACATAGCGGGTGTGTCACAGCATCATTGAGCTTGTGTATAATGTATCTTGGTGTGTAAGGGAATGGCAACGTTTCCAACAAGTGCAGATTTCGGTTATGTCACCTGGTGACAGTAAAATTTTGTTTTGTTGTTCCTTTGTACAGTTGATGATGTCAAAACCCGGTGGAGGAGCTGCCGGGATCAATTCCGACGGGAACACTTTTTGATCAAAATGTGCACTAAGAACCTCCCTATTGTAAGTACATTTAGCAGTAATGCATATTTATTTATTTATATTTAGTGGTTAAGGTTACATTGGTGTTCGCAGTGTGCTGTATATTTGCAGTCACAGGTGTTCTTGCACCTGCATACACATTTTATATCATTTTGTTGGAATGTGCTGTTCAAACTTTTGTGTTTATGTGATCTATATATATATATATATATATATAGTGCTATATATACTTCTGTGTATATTAATGAATTACTATTAGTTTTTGGTTTCTCCTTTCCTCCCCCTTTTCCCTCCCCCTCTTTCCTTCCCCTCTTACCCTTGTAGCACCGGTCTTCATGTGGCTACGTATAATATTATAAATTATCTTGGTTCTTTTTATTATGCCTTCGTACAAGACTCTAACAATTTTTATATGCTATTTATGTTAATTTCTGTAATATTTGTTCTGGCCACTAGGTGTTCTTTTTCTTTTATTCATTATATTCTATGCGTCTCCGTTGATGAATGTGCATTAGCTATTGCCCCCTCTGACTCCAGATCGACGCTTGCATTGCACCATGGTGATGGCGCACATGGCTGCATCATTACGCGGTCGCGTGCCCCACACATATGTTGCACTGCACGCGCAACTTCTTTTTGGCGGACGGGCATGCTATGCGTTCATGCACCCAATAGACTATCGGTAAGCGCTGTTATATTATTCATTTATGCAATCTACACCTGGTCTTGTTGGTCTGTCATTGGATGTGTCTTTAAAAAGTACTACGTTTTAGACTAAGGCAAATGCACCGAAATGCTCGTCGGGGTGGACGCCAATCTATTGTTCTGCCTGTGTACCATATTATGGGTTAGTATGGTTGTTTGTCTTTTGAGCACATCATGGGTTACCTATTTGGAGTATAAGGGCGGGTTCACACGTGGCGGAATTTCACTTAAATTCCGCTGCGGACACTCCGCAGCGTTAATCCGCAGCGGAGCCGTTTCTCCATTGACTTTCACTTTAATTTAGCAGTGTTCGTTTAGACGATGCGTACAATTCCGCTGCGGAGCATAGGCTGCGGAGCGGAATTTGGTGTCCGCAGCATGCTCTGTCTGTTGCGGAGCAGTGGCGGACTCATGGCGGAATTTCTCCATTGACTTCAATGGAGAGTCAAAATTCCGCAACGAAGTCCGCAGATCTTATGTGTGCTGCGGAGCGTATTGGTTTTACTACCATGACATTTCTTCATTCTGGCTGGACCTATGTATTTCTAGGTCTACAGCCAGACTGAGGAAGTCAATGGGGCTCCCGTAATGACGGGAGCGTTGCTAGGAGACGTCTGTAAATAGTCACTGTCCAGGGTGCTGAAAGAGTTAAGCGATCGGCAGTAACTGTTTCTGCACCCGGGACAGTGACTACCGATCTCAATATACATGTATCTGTAAAAAAATATAAGTTCATACTTACCGAGAACTCCCTGCGTCTGTCTCCAGTCCGGCCTCCCAGGATGACGTTTCAGTGTAAGTGACGGCTGCAGCCAATCACAGGCCAAGCACAGGCTGCAGCGGTCACATGGACTGGCGCGTCATCCAGGGAGGTCGGGCTGGATGCCGAAGGAGGGACGCGTCACCAAGACAACGGCCGGTAAGTATGAAATTCTTTTACTTTCACTAGGGAAAGTGCTGTCCCTTCTCTCTATCCTGCACTGATAGGGAGAAGGGAAGCACTTTTCCCGCAGTCCGCAGCAGCTAGTCCGCATCAATGTACTGCACATTTTGTGCAGATCCGCAGCAGAATCTGCAACGCAGATTCTGTGCGGCATTGATGCGGACAGTTGCGGAGGAAATCCGCCACGTGTGGTCATGCCCTAATACTTTACATATGAAGCAGAATACTGCTTGTTATTAGCTTCCATTATACGTTTGTGCAATTTGCATCTATAACAACGTTTGGTAAACTACCATGTTAATATTCTACACAATACCCATGTTTACTATAATATTTTTCAGAGCGTATGATTAGATTGTCCTCTTTTTTAGTGTATCTGTGGACCTTTTTTAATATATATGTATTAGATATTTGTCAATATTATTTCATATTTTTGATACCCAAAAATTTAGTTTTTTTTCTCTTTTGGTTTATATATATCTAGTTATGATGCAGGCAATATATACTTGTCTTTTGATCATCTCCCAAAAAAAATACTTGTTAACATAATTGGTATTATTTGGCGGGTGATCACTACTATACTTGTTGGTTATACTCAATATTTACAGTTTTGACCCTTCTTTTTAAAGACTTCTACAATTCACCCTGGCATGCTGGATATCAGCTTCTGGGCCAACTCCTGACTGATGACAACGCATTCTTGCCTAATCAGTGCTTGGAGTTTATCACAATTTCTGTGTTTTTGTTTGTCCATCCGCTTTTTGAGGATTGACCACAGGTTCTCAATGGGATTGAGAAATGTGGAGTTTCCTGACCATGGACCCAAAAGTTCAATGTTTTGTTTGCCTTGTGACATGGTGCTCCATCATACTGGAAAAAGCATTGTTCATTACCAAATTGCTCCGGGATCATTGGGATAAGTTGCTCTTGGATGATGTTTGGATACCATTCTTTATTCATGGAAATGTTCTTAGGCAAAATTGTGAGTGAGCCCACTCCCTTGGATGAAAATCAACCCCACACATGAATGGTCTCAGGATGCTTTACTGTTGGCATGACACAGGACTCATGGTAGAGCTTATCTTTTCTTCTCCGGACAATCATTCTTCCAGATCTCCCAAACAGTCTTAGGGGGCTTCATCAGAGAAAATAACTTTACCCCAATCCATGGTGTGATCCTGTCTGCTGGGCCTTGTAGCTAAGCCTAAAAGGGTGCATAAAGGAATGCATTTTATTTAAAGCGTACCTGAGTTTTTAGGTTACTTTGTAGAATAAGCTGTAATATGTGTACATCAGGAATAACACATTTTCTGCCCATTACATGATTTGAACATGACATTTTTTAACAGATTTTCCCTCTGCAGGCTCCCTCTCTGATTCTCAGTTTTCTATGAGCTAATAGGTGGAGCCTAATGGCTATGATGTCTTCTATAAACTGCACAGATAGAAGAGGAGAACCTGCACTCCTTTCTCAATTTATTATATAAATATATAAGGAAGCAGCAGCAGCATGGAGGAGATTATATTGCAGTAATGAGCAGTGTGAGGTTAGACAGTAACACTTACCAGAAGCTGCAGCACGTCTGTGTGTCTTTCTCACTCTGCTTCTGCTCTCCCCTCACCTCTCCATAGACTTGTACGGGTAGCATGTCTGTGTCTGATTAACTCTCTCTGCTCCCTCCTCCTGCTCCCCCTCCCCTCTCCATAGTATTTTATAGTCAGGCAGTGAAGAGACACACCCGCACCACCTGCAGTTTGTCCCCTATGCTCTGTAACAAAGGGACAGATTGTAACGTCCGTGGTCGCTGACCACAAACTCCTTTCATCCAGTCGGCGCCCTTCTCTCAAGAGATGTCTGCACATACGGCCGTCCTGCTCCACCGTGACCACCAGGGTGCGCTCACGAGCTCAGTCCAGACTTAAAGGAACAGTGTCATCACAAATAATTTTTTTATATGTTAAAGATGTTAGTGCTTTAATAAAAACGTTTATTTTCATTTGTGTGTTTGTGTTTTACTGTTTCTTATTTTTACACTTTTTCTTCCCTATGGGGGCTGCCATTTTTTGTTCCATTTCTGTGTGTGTCGATTAACGACACACACAGACATGGAATACGGCAGCCACAGTCCCATAGGGACTGCGAACGGCTCCCGTCCCATTGACTGCCGTGTACGGCGTCTGTGTGGGAACTGCGCATGCGCCGCTCCCACACAGTCCTATTCGAAATTGGCGCCGTCCGGCGCCATTTTCCTGTGGACCGGAAGTCGCGGCCGGACAGTAATATTACTACTTCCGGTCGCGGCTTCCGGACTTGTGCACATGGAACAGCGGCAGAAAAGGGAGCGGACGGGCCGGAGGGAGCCGCGGCGGCAGGAGCAGGTAAGAGATTTCAATGTATGTTAGAGTTTGTGTGTGTTTACTACTGTATGTAAACCTACTACACTGTGGGTTACCTCAAAAAATGGCGACACACAGTGTAGGAGGTTAAACCTTTCAAACCCCTCGTTTATCCCGGCACTAGCCAGGATAAAGGAGGGGGGGATGCTGAGAGCTCACTAGAGCGAGGGCTTTTAACCCAATGTTGCAATGCTGCAATTTTGGGAACTAGCTCCATCTAGTGACCAAAAATGGGTAGTATTATAAATTAGAAAAAATTTATAATATTTCCTGACTCGCGAAAAAAATAAAAAAAATTTGAACAATGTTTAATCACCCACACACTAAATGTTTAATTTTTTAAAAAAAAACATGTTTTTCTGGCAACACATTCCCTTTAAGAAGCATGTTGGTGATTTTAGCTAATTTCTCCAGAGCACCCTGGGCTATAAGAAGGTCCCAGCCCCATCCTCCCACGCCTGAGCCTTGTTGTTGTATCCCTAGTCTGTCTTGCAAATGGCCCCCTAGTGTTTCCTGCTCCCAGTGTTTTCCTGGTTCCTGTATCCTGAATCTAGTGTCGTGCTTGCTGTAGCCATGCTGTACTGTATTCTACGCCTGACCTGCCTCTCCACACCTGACATCCACCTGCTGCCAAGTTCCTGCATAGCCTGCCTCGCTACTATCTGAGCTGCCACAGGTACCCTATACGAACTATAGACATTTACCTGCGTCCTGTTGGCCAGCTGCCATACCGCCAAGAAGGTACGGCCCAGTGGGTCCACGAACCATTCGTGACAGTAGGCTCAGGCCATGGACCCCGCTGGTCAATCCAAGACCATGACGACGTCACAAGAGATGCGGGCAGATTTGCTGGATCTCCATTCTCGACAGGACCAACTCCTCCAAGCTTTGAATGCTCTCGTTCGTCAGCAGGAAGCAAGAGCTGCTGTTTCTCCTACTATACCTCCTGGCAGTGTTGATCCTCAGACTACACCTCCTGGCAGTGTCGACCCATGCTTTTCTTTGCCACTTCCAGACCGCTATGATGGAGACGCAGGTTCCTGTCGTGGATTTTTGAACCAGTGCCAGATCCATTTCGGCCTGTGTTCCAGGACATTTTCATCTGACGGCGCAAGGGTCGCATTCATCATTTCTCTCCTCACCGGAAAGGCTCTTGCATGGGCGAACCCTATCTGGGAGAGACAAGGACCTGAGACCCGTGACTTCCAAGCCTTTCTCCGGACCTTTCGGATGGTATTTGAGGAGCCTGGACGGGCCTCATCTGCTGCGGCAGCCTTGATTAAACTACGCCAAGGAGACACCTCCGTGAGTGAGTACGCCATCTACTTCCGCACCCTGGCGGGAGAACTGTTGTGGAACAATGAGGCTCTGGTGGCGGCATTCTGGAATGGACTGACATACGGATCCGAGAACACCTCCAAGAGGTTCGTCGGGAGGGAGACCTTCCTAGTCTGGGACCTACTTTGCAGCAACCCCTGCTGTCCTCAGATGTCGATCCTCCTAAGGAATCTGTGATGATGGACCGGGGTAAGCTTTCCACCCAGGAGAGACAACGCAGACGCACTTCGGGACTTTGTCTCTATTGCGGCCTCGGTTGCCATCTTGTGCGCCTGTGTCCCCTAAAGTCTAAAAGCCTAGGGTTGCTAGGAGTGACAACCCTGGGTAAAAAAGGACTTTCATCCAAATTGTCCATACCAGCGACCATAGTGTCCGGCGAGAGAATGCATCAGGTCTCTGCGTATCTGGACTCGGGATCCCCGGCTAATTTCATCCGTAGAGACCTGGTGGACCTTCTTCAGTTGCCTACCATCCCTATGGAGAGCCCGTTGACAATTGCTTCTGTAGATGGTCTACCCCTGCCTAACCCAGTTGTTGCTGTGACCAAACCACTGAGGTTCCAAGTAGGGGCCCTCCACTCTGAACTGCTGTCGTTCTATGTCCTACCCAGAGCAGTTGATCCTGTGTTGCTGGGCCTGCCTTGGCTCCGATTACATGCCCCAGTCCTGGACTGGAACTCTGGAGAGGTTCTCCAGTGGGGCCCCGAGTGGCACAATCGTTGCCTGGGACAGATTCGTTTGGCTCAGTCTCCTCTGCCTCAGTCACTGGCAGGATTGCCTAGTCATTTTGCTTCATTTGCGGACGTCTTCAGCAAGAAAGAAGCAGGGACACTGCCCCCACATCAGGCGTATGACTGTCCTATTGAGCTGGTTCCTGGTGCTTCCCTTCCCCGTGGCAGGGTATATCCTCTCTCTCTCTGCCAGAGACTCTGTCTATGTCCGCCTATGTTAGAGAGAACTTGGAGCGGGGCTTCATACGCAAGTCTTCCTCCCCGGCAGGAGCCGGGTTCTTCTTCGTCAAAAAGAAGGATGGTTCTCTTGGTCCCTGTATAGACTACCGGGGACTCAACCAGATCACGGTGAAAAATAAATATCCATTGCCATTGATCTCAGAATTATTTGACCGTATACGTGGTGCCAAGATCTTTTCCAAGTTAGACCTACGGGGGGCTTACAACCTAATCCGGATTCGCCAGGGTGACGAATGGAAGACTGCATTTAACACTCGGGACGGACACTATGAATATCTAGTAATGTCCTTCGGCCTGTGTAATGCTCCCGCGGTCTTCCAGGAGTTTGTGAATGACATTTTCCGTGACCTGCTTTATGTTTGTTTAGTAGTCTATCTTGATGACATCTTAATTTTTTCTCCAGATCCTATGACGCATCAGAAACATGTCCATCAAGTCTTGCTGCGATTAAGGGAGAATCAACTGTACGCCAAATTGGAGAAATGCGTATTTGAGAGAGATGCTCTACCCTTCCTGGCTACATCATTTCGAATAGAAGCCTCACGATAGATCCTGAAAAGGTAAAGTCCGTCCTGGAAGGGCCGCGTCCTTAAGGCTTGAGGGCCATACAGCGCTTTCTGGGATTCGCCAATTTTTACAGACAGTTCATCCTAAACTTCTCTTCATTAACATCTCCTATCTCTAACCTCACCAAGAAGGGCATGAATGCCAAGGTGTGGACTCCTGAGGCAGAGTCTGCATTCAATACCCTGAAGAGTGCCTTCACATCAGCCTCTATCCTCCATCATCCAGACGTTTCCCTACAGTTCTCGTTGGAGGTGGACGCGTCCTCTGTCGGTGCTGGTGCACTCCTGTTCCAGAGAGGTTCCAAGGGCAAGTCAAGGGTATGTGGATATTTTTCTAAGCTCTTCTCTTCCGCAGAACGAAACTACTCTGTAAAGGATCTGCCAGACACAGCTTCTGTGTCGACGCCCGTGGGTAATCAGTCTGCACCTGCTCCTATGTCTGTGAGACTGACTCCATCTTCCACCACTCAGGATGGCAGGCTTAGGAGTGGGAGAGCCTATCATAGCCTGACCAGACGGAGCTAGCTCCCGCCCACTGTCTATTTATACCTGCCTTTCCTGTTCCTCCTTTGCCTGTGATTCTGCTCTGCTTGTTTCCTGGCTCTGCTGCTGCTGCTTGAATTACTGATCCTCTGCTTGTTATTGACCTTGGCTTACTGACTACTCTCCTGCTCGGCGTTTTGTACCTCGTGCACTCCTGCTTTGACTCGGCTCGTTCACTACTCTCGTTGCTCGCGGTGTCTCCGTGGGCAGCTGCCCCGTTTCCCTGGCTTCTGTGTGCCCTTGTCTGTTTGTCTGTCGTGCACTTACTGAGCTTGGGGACCGTCCCCCAGTTGTGCCCCGTCGCCTGGGACGGGTCGTTGCAGGTGGGCGGGGACTGAGTGGCGGGTAGATTGGGGCTCACCTGTCTGTCTCCCTACCCCGTCATTACATACTCTATTGGGGATCGAGAGTTACTGGCCATCAAATTTGCCCTGGAGGAGTGGAGACATCTACTAGAGGGCGCAGCTCACCCCATCCTGATTTTTACGGACCACAAGAACTTCACCTACCTCCAGACAGCCCAACGGCTGAATCCTCGTCAGGCCAGGTGGTCACTGTTCTTTGCCAGGTTCCAGTTTGAGCTCCATTATCGCCCAGCTGACAAGAATGTGAGGGCCGATGCCTTATCCAGGTCTTTCGAGACGGAGGACACTATGGAGATGCCCCAGAACATTATCGACCCGTCCTGTATTGTTTCAGTCAACCCACTGCAAGTTGGGGACATCCCTCCAGAGAGAACTTTTGTGCGCATGGCTGACCGAAGGAGAGTCCTCCACTGGGGACACGCCTCTAGACTGGCAGGTCACGCGAGGATCCGTAAGACCCGGGATTTTATTGCCCGTCATTTCTGGTGGCCCACGCTGCCCAAAGATGTTATGGACTTTGTTTCCTCCTGCTCTGTGTGTGCAACTAACAAGGTCGCTCACTCCAGACCCGCTGGTCTGCTCCAGCCATTGCCTGTGCCCGATGCTCCCTGGCAGTATATAGCTATGGACTTTATTACGGACCTGCCCCTCTCTGCCGGATGCAGCACTGTCTGAGTGGTCATGGATTTATTTTCAAAAATGGCCCACTTCATTCCTCTGACCGGTCTTCCGTCTGCTCCCCAACTGGCCAAACTGTTTATCCAACACATCTTCCGCCTGCACGGCTTGCCACAGCATATTGTGTCTGATCGGGGGGTTCAGTTCACCTCGAGGTTCTGGAGACCCCTCTGCGGACTTCTAGGTGTGAAGTTGGACTTTTCCTCGGCCTACCATCCTCAGTCCAATGGACAGGTCGAGAGGATCAATCAAATCTTGGAGAACTACCTGCGTCACTTCGTCTCTAGGCAACATGATGACTGGGTACAGTTGCTCCTGTGGTCTGAATTCTCCTACAACAATCATACCAGCGAGTTCACAAGGAACACTCTGTTCTTCATAGTTCTTGGCCAAGACCCACGAATACCTCTCCCGGTTTCTGATTCATCCAAGGTACCAGCTGCTGACGCAGCCTTCAAGGACTTTCTACAAATTTGGCGGCAAACTCGATCCTCCATCCTGCTGGCGGTGGATCGTATGAAACGGAGGGCGGACACAAAGAGAAGAGAACCACCTCAGTTTCTTCCTGGCACAAAGGTCTGGCTGTCCTCCAGGAACATTCGACTAAGAGTACCGTCATGCAAGTTTGCTCCCAGGTTCCTCGGTCCATTCGAGATCCTACAGCAGATCAACCCTGTCGCCTACAAGCTTCGGCTGCCTCCTACCCTCAAGATCCCCAACTCCTTCCATGTTTCTCTCTTGAAGCCAGTGGTTCTGAACCGCTTTACCAAGACTCCAAGCCCTGCTGTTGCCTCCAGCGGCCCTTCAGACACCTTTGAGGTTAAGGAGATCTTGGACATTAAAAAAGTAAGAGGAAGAACCTTTTATTTAGTAGATTGGAAGGGGTTTGGTCCAGAAGAGAGGTCCTGGGAGCCAGAGGAGAATCTCAACGCTCCTACCCTCATCAAGAAGTTTCTCTCTCGTTCTGGTCCCAAGAGGAGGGGGCGTAAGAGGGGGGATACTGTAACATCCGTGGTCGCTGACCACAAACTCCTTCCATCCAGCCGACGCCCTTCTCTCAAGAGATGTCTGCACATACTGCCATCCTGCTCCACAGTGACCACCAGGGTGCGCTCATGAGCTCAGTCCAGACTTAAGAAGCATGTTGGTGATTTGAGCTAATTGCTCCAGAGCACCCTGGGCTATAAGAAGGTCCCAGCCCCATCCTCCCACGCCTGAGCCTTGTTGTTGTATCCCTAGTCTGTCTTGCAAATGGCCCCCTAGTGTTTCCTGCTCGCAGTGTTTTCCTGTTTCCTGTTCCTGTATCCTGAATCTAGTGTCGTGCTTGCTGTAGCCATGCTGTACTGTATTCTACGCCTGACCTGCCTCTCCACACCTGACGTCCACCTGCTGCCAAGTTCCTGCATAGCTTGCCTCGCTACTATCTGAGCTGCCACAGGTACCCTATACGAACTATAGACATTTACCTGCGTCCTGTTGGCCAGCTGCCATACCGCCAAGACGTTACGGCCCAGTGGGTCCACAAACCATTCGTGACACAGATTTTATTTGAGGGGTGGACAGCTGATTACAGAAAGGCAAACACCTTGCGGCATTAACTTCACATACAATCTGCATGGGTAAAACAGCATAATTTTAACAATAAGTAAATGACAAAGTTGCTATAAATCAGGTATATTATTAGATGAGCATAAATAGTTTGAAACTTTAGTGTCCATTCAATTTTAATCCACTCACAGGGTACTATCGATTAGAAAGGTCTGAGGGCCGATTTGCACAGGAAAGTGGATAATATGATCTGCCTGCTTATCTTCCTCCAGGGTACACAATGGTGGACATGACTATATCTAAAGATGACTATTTCTAACCACGATTTTCTGGCATAGAAAAGTCATACAGTTCAAAAGTCGCAAGGACTGCGACTTTTGAGTTGTCCGCCACCAAAACATGGGTGGAGCTTAGTGGATAGGGGAAGGGCCACTTGTGGCCCAACACATTTACTATAATTTACGCGAGAAACTAGTGGAAAGTAAAGTGGAAATGTATGCCAGCCGGAGGTGGCGTAAATTAAAGTAAATGAGCCATACTGCGGCTGCCCCGCCAACTTCCACTAAGTTCCGCTCAATTTTTAAACTCGTGGCGCCTCTTAATAAATTTGTTGCATTCTACTCCAGTTTGTTTCCTATTCGTATGAAACACCAGTCTTAATAAACTCCTTCCATTAGGCATAAAGTTCTGCCCTTGCTTTTAGTTTTGTGTTTCACTAGTTAAGAGAAGGTGCCTGATTCTAGATTTAACTGAGGTAAAATAAATTGTAGAGTATTAACTCTTTATTCACTCCTCTAAAATAATAAGAGAAGATACAACCTGTTCTGTGCAAAATTATGTTGCTAATGGGTTTGGCACCAAAGGTCGTGTGTCTGAAGGCTCTTGTTGATTAAATGGAATTTACACAACAAGAAAAAAAACACAGCTTTTGTTTGGTATTCTACAGAAATAAATAAAGGAATGTTC
This sequence comes from Rhinoderma darwinii, assembly GCF_050947455.1. Taxonomy (NCBI): domain Eukaryota; kingdom Metazoa; phylum Chordata; class Amphibia; order Anura; family Rhinodermatidae; genus Rhinoderma; species Rhinoderma darwinii. Next base: position 294,853,893 of record NC_134687.1, on the reverse strand, counting down.
CCTTTAGATTATAGTCAAATCTCCCAGTTTTGAATAGTTTAGTATTGCTTTTCTTGAGAATTTTCTTTGTATATTTTCTACACTTAGGCTATGTTCACACGGAGTATTTTGGGGAGGAATATCTGCCTCAAAATTCCGTTTGGAACTTTGAGGCAGATATTCCTCTCCCTGCACGCCGATTTTCGCGGTGATCTTCGCGCCGTTTTTCGCCCGCGGCCATTGAGCGCCGCGGGCATAAAACAGCGAGAAATACGCTTTCTCCTGCCTCCCATTGAAGTCAATGGGAGGTCGGAGGCGGAAGCGCCCGAAGATAGGGCATGTCGCTTCTTTTTCCCGCGAGGCAGTTTTACTGCTCGCGGGAAAAAGACGCCGACGCCTCCCATTGAAATCAATGGGAGGCGTTCTCGGGCCGTTTCTGCCGAGTTTTGCGACGCGGTTTCCGCGTCAAAAAACTCGGCAAAATACCCCGTGTGAACATAGCCTAAGGTGGCTTGATGGGGGTTTAAACTGAGTATACCAAAGCATTGTATAAGCGATCAAAAGATTGCTTTGTAATATCCCCTGGTTGGACTAAAAAAAAATAATTAAATACAGTTGAATACAGTTTATTAAAAAAATAAGAAAAAAAGTTCACAGTAAAAATAAAATAAAACCATTTTTTCCATAAAAAGTGTTTTTATTTTGAACAAATGAGATTATTTTTTAAAATACACACCTATGATATCGCCGAGATTGTAACAACCCCAACAATAAAGTTAACATGTTATTTAAACCACATAGTGAACCCCATTAAAAAAAATGCAAAAAAAAAAAAATGGCAAAATTGCTTCCCCCCCCCCAAAAAAACATATTAAAAGTTAATCAATAAGTCCCATGTTCCCCAAAATAGTAGCAATAAAAACTGCACCTCATCCTGCAAAAAGCAAGCCCACGTATAGCTACATCGATGGAAGAATACCAAAAGTTATGTTTCTTGGAAAGCGATAATACAAAAACAGGTTTTTTTTGTTTCAACATTTTTTGCTTTCATTAAATTAAAGATTCTACATCAGCGTTCATATTACTTTATCCAAATCGAGTTAGGCTGGGTTCACACGAGCATGTTACGTCCGTAATGGACGGAACGTATTTCGGCCGCAAGTCCCGGACCCAACACACTGCAGGGAGCCGGGCTCCTAGCATCATAGGATGCTAGGAGTCCCTGCCTCGCTGCAGGACAACTGTCCTGTACTGTAATCATGTTTTCATTGCGGGACAGTAGCTCCACGGAGAGGCAGGGACTCCTAGCATCGTACATAACTATGATGCTAGGAGCCCGGCTCCCTGCAGTGTGTTCGGTCCGAAATACGTTCCGTCCATTACGGACGTAACATGCTCGTGTGAATCCAGCCTTAGGCTGGGTTCACACAACCTATTTTCAGGCGTAAACGAGGCGTATAATGCCTCGATTTACGCCTGAAAATACGGCTACAATACGTCAGCAAACATCTGCCCTTTCATTTGAGTAGGGTTTGCAGACGTACTGTGCCGACGACCAGTAATTTACGTTTGACAGCTGTCAAACGACGCGTAAAATGACTGCCTCGTCAAAGAAGTGCAGGACACTTCTTTGAAACGTAATTTGAGCCGTTCTTCATTGAATTCAATGAAGAACAGCTCAAATGTTCGGCCGTCAAAGACGCCTCGCATAATGCGAGGAGGAGCTTTTACGTCTGAAACGACGCAGCTGTTTTCTCCTGAAAACAGTCTGTAATTTCAGACGTAAAAGCCAGCTAGCGTGTGCACATACCCTTACCGTTCACTGTTGAGGCTTATGCATCTGATTCTGCAATAGGGGCAGCCCTGTTTCAGCGTTTAGGAGACAAGATGTTGTTGTGCTCTTGTGTTTATTCTTCTCGGTAAATGTCCTCATCTGAAAAAACTGGGATATCGGAAATAAAGAACTTCTAGCAATTAAAAATGCATTTGCTGAGTGGAGACATCTCTTGGAGGGAACTGCTAATCCTGCAACTGTACTTACTGATCATAGAAATCTGGAATTCATCCATGATGTCAAAAGATTATCCCCCTGGCAAGGAAGATAGAGTTTTTTGTTTTTTTCTCAATTTAATTTTGTGATTACTTATAGACCTGGATCAAAAAATGTTAAAGCTGATGCCTTATTCAGAAAGACAAGTGTGACAGCAAACAAACTTTGTAGGGGCTACTTATTCAAAAGTGTTTCTAACTCTCCTTAAAGGGAATGTGTTGCTTTTTTCAGTTAAACAATTCGTATTTGAGTGATTACACATTGTTTTAATTTTTTTTAATTTTTTCACAAGTCAGGAAATATTATAAATTAGATTCTAATTTCTAACATTTCCATATGCTGGGCACTAGAGTGAGCAGTTCCCAAAATTGCAGCATGTTCACTGTGGTAAAGCAACCTCATTGATTTATGCTGCAAATTTGGGGTGGACACACTCTCCTCTAGTGTCCTCACACTAGTGCCAGGAGAAGGAGGGGTTTGAATCTTCAAACCTCCTACACTGTGTGCCGCCATTTTCTGAGCGACTGCACAATGTAGGAGGATTAGATACAGGGCTCAGCAGACAGTACAACACGAACATACATGAACATAATACACACATCACATACACGAACATAAATGACCTGCTCCTGCCACCGCCGCCTCCGCTCCTATTCCTTGCGCCTTCGCTTCCTTGAACATATGGCCGGAAGCCGCGGCCGGAAGTCATCTTACTGTCCGGCAGCGGCTTCCGGTCCACATGAAAATGGCGCCAGATTTCGCTCTGCGAACGAGCTTCGTTTTGGTCTGTGTGGGAAACGGCGTACGCTTCAGAGAATGGAACGGATCCCGTTCGCATTCTCTATGGGGTTGTATGTGCCGTATTCCATCTCTGTATGTGTCGTTAATCGACACATACAGAGATGACAAAAAAATTGCAGCCCCCATAGAGAAGTAAAAGTAAAAACACAGTAAAAAGTAGAATGAAAACACAAATAAATAAAATTTATGTTAATATCATATTAAAAGCAATATAATAATAAAAAAAAATCATGACACCTTCCCTTTAAGGATGGATATGAAAATGACTCATTGCTTATTAATTCTCCAAGGAATGTAAATTTCTTCATCAAAGATAGATTCTGCGGGGGCGTGGCTTGGCAGCCGAGAGACATGGCAGCTTAAATCCAGAGCTCCGGCAACTTCAAAGCTACTTGCAAAGCTAAGCTCTTTTAAAAAGTGATTTCGGCACCAGAAAAGTAGTTATAACTACTCATGATGACGAGGGGCAAGAGAAGCCTTAAACAACAAGGCAAATTAGACTTCTACTTTGAGAAAGACCGGGAGGGAGAAGACGGGGCTGCTGGCCTCACCTCACATCCCTCTCCTTCAAGCCCGGGAAATCCAGCTTCACCTCACGCTGCCAGTTCCTCCCAGGGTATGAGAAGATCCATACTAACCTCAACGGAAACCAGGAGGCAGACGCAGAAGAGAATTCCGGGATCCCGATACAGTCCTTTGGCAGCAGAGTCTCTGGAAGAGGTTAGTGATGAGGGCGCCACGAGGTCGACGCCATCTTCCCCTTCACTAAGCCCAGAGAAACAGCGCTTCAAACTACAGGCGCAGTTAGGCCAAGATAATGAGGTAAAGGAGAGAGACTCCCACTCCCGGGGTTCATCGACGGGAATTAAAACATTCAGAGACATCCCCACTAATGATAGCCCAGCATCGGGCACCCTGATAAAGGAAATGCTGACGGTGTTTAGCACCTCTATACATTCAGAATTCACCGCCTTACTAGCCCCCATTACTGCTACATTGCAGGGACTGGGACAGAGAACACAACATATGGAGCACAAAATGGGGGAGTTTGCAACGTCCCATAACAACTTAGTGGACTCACATTCAGACATGGCGGCAGAAATTGAAAGCTTACAAGCTAAGGTAATAGATCTGGAAGATCGTTCTAGACGGAACAATGTGAAGATCAGAGGAGTATCAGAAGAAATCCAAAATGCAGATCTCACCAAATATGTACAAGCACTCATGATGGCAATACTACCAACAAGTTCAGCTATTGACATCATAATTGATAGGGCACACAGAGTGCCAAAACCGAAACACCTACCAGAAACCTTGCCTAGGGATGTCCTCATAAGGATTCACTACTATCACGTCAAAGACGCATTGATGGCCGCGGTACGTTCGATGGGAGATATACCAGCACCATATCAGCATATTAAACTATATGCGGACCTATCCTTAGCAACCCTTCGCATGCGTAAAAGCTTGTCACCAATAACAGCAACTTTACGTGACCATGACATCGCTTATAGATGGGGTTTCCCTGTTAAAATTCTGATACGCCACAATGGAACATTTCATGCTATTTCGAACCTGGTAGAAGGAAGAAAGTTTTTACAATCCAGGAACCTTCCTTGCCCGGAGATGGAGGATCAAGAGCCGTTACAGAACCGCATAGGACAAGAATGGCAGGTGGTGCCACCCCGGAAGAGACTTCCTCGCTAAAGAGTCACTGATACAGCGTGATATAGTTGCCGTTCGGAGTTCTGGCATGTCTCTGGGATTTGAGCCCTGAGAAATTGTCCCGGTATCCATCAACAGCTTATTTAGCTGTATATGTGTTTAAAATATATGTATGGTTGGTGCGATTCTACTTGGGTCATGAGGCACCTCAATGTGTTGGTTTGTTACCTATGTCTTTTGAATAGTGAGATGCTAAAGTTAGAAGATGTAACAATGGATAGATCTATGCATAAACTAAGAAATATAATATCACATGTAGCAAGTCTGGGAATATACATCGTTCCCCGCAGATTAGATGAACATATAGGTCCCAAAGGGACACGGGAATATCAAGTGATATCTCAGTTCCACACTCTCGTTGATATAATATTTAGTAATGGTTAAGTTTGTTTCTATAAATGTGAAAGGCTTGAACAGCCCTCACAAAAGAGCGTTTATGTGGAAAGAAGCTCTGACCCTGAAAGGGGATATACTGTGTGCACAAGAGACTCATATAGTAGAACAGGATGCTCATAGAATAAAACATCCCCAATTCCCTAACATCATCCTTTCTCATTATACTAAAAAGCAGAGAGGGGTACTCCTAGCAATACGAAACACAGTTGCTTTTACTCCAATATCGTCCTTTTCAGATCCAGGAGGGAGATATATTATCCAGATAGGAGAAATTAATAACATGTTATTTACAATAGTGGTAGCTTATGCCCCAAATACACACCAAATTCGCTTCATTAATAAATTATTCAACAAGATTAACAAGGTTAGACGGGGAGAACTAGTGGTATGTGGGGACTTCAATACCATCCATGACCCCACAATGGACTCTACGAGCGATAATAAAACCCACTACCAATCTTTAGCTCCTGTCCTACTCCGAGAAGACATATATGACATATGGCGTATTCAACACGACATAGAAAGGGATTATTCCTTTTATTCTCAGGTACATAAGTCTTATTCTCGTATAGATTTATTTTTAGTTGGTCGCTCTTTGATACAAAAAGTAGAAAAGTCGTCTATTGAACTGATTAAATGGTCAGATCATGCAGCTATAACTATGTGTGTTAAAGATGTTCATAACACAACTTCTCACTTTTTATGGAGAAATAATGTATATTTGATGTCTCATCCTAAGTATAAAGAAGAGTTACGGAAAGGTATAGATGAATATTTTCTGCTGAATGTTAACTCTGTAAATGACCCCTTTGTGTTGTGGAACGCTCATAAAGCATATATAAGAGGTCTTTTTATAAAGTGGGGACATAGAGCAAAAAAGGAAAGGGAAAGTCAAGTTGAGGAAACATTAACACAATTGCGTCAAGTAGAAACTCAGAACAAAATGAATATATCCCAGGCCAACACTGAGAAGATAAGAAATCTTCGGATTAAATTAAAAGATTGTTTAATGTATAAATATGAAAAAAACCTGCAATCTATTAAGGCACAATACTATTCTCAGGATAATAAAGCTAGTAAGCTTTTGGCGCATAGATTGAAGGCGAGGGCGGTGAAAAGTAAGATACCATTTCTAAAAGAACCCCTAAGTAATACTAAAACATACTCACCTGAAGGTATAGCACAGAAATTTAAAGAATACTATGAATCCCTATACAATTTAAAGTCACATACGGCCAATCCGCAATCAAACCAACAAGTCATCAAAGATTTCTTGACTGACTTAAAACTACCACGTTTATCATCACATCAATTAGAAGATCTCAATCTTCCCCTGTCCAGGATAGAGGTCTCCAAAATAATCAAGGCCCTCCCGCTTCATAAAGCTCCTGGCCCTGATGGCCTATCTGGAGCCTATTATAAAACTTTTGAGGAAGCTCTCCTCCCCCACTTGTTTGAAGTCTTGAAGCATGCGTTGATGAAAGGATCTTTCCCGAAAGAAATGCTAAATGCAGTAATAGTGACACTCCCGAAACCAGGGAAGACGCCTGATTCACCGCAAAATTTCAGGCCCATATCCCTCCTTAATTCTGACCTAAAAATATACGCCAAAATCTTGGCAAACCGTCTGATAGATGTGATCCCATTCTTGGTCAATAGGGACCAGGTGGGTTTTATTAAAGGGAGGCAAGCAACAGAAAATACCAGGAGGGTACTTAATATCTTAGATTATGTAGATAGGAAAGGGACTAAAGCAGCTATGGTAACTCTAGACGCTGAAAAAGCCTTCGATAGGGTTAATTGGACATTTGTCTTTACAGTCCTAGAGGAAATGGGATTTGAAGGTCCTATTACAAATGCAATCAAGGCTTTATATACTGTTCCGTCGGCAAGAGTTTTTGTCAATGGGGCTATATCTAAGGAATTTGAGATAACAAACGGGACAAGGCAAGGATGTCCATTGTCACCTCTGATTTTTGTTCTATCAATAGAACCATTGGCACAAGCTATCAGACTTCACCAAGAGATTCAAGGGATAAAAATAGGAGGCCGTGAGCATTGCATATCCCTATATGCAGATGACATAATATTAACTTTAGGAGAACCAGAAAAGTCATTAGCAGCTGCATTTCAGATCATACAGAAATTTGGACAAATAGCGTTTTACAAAGTTAATATGGGTAAATCCCAAGCTATAGCCTTGAATTGCTCACCGTTGGACATCAGATCTATGAGGGGGAAATTCCAGTTGGATTGGCAACAATCACACATAAAGTATTTGGGGATTAATATCACCTCTAAAATGTCACAGTTATATCAGGTCAATTATTCTACTATGTTATCTCAAATAGAAATAGAATTGAAACAATTAACAGCACATGAAGTCTCGTGGATAGGCCGCATAGCCGCTTTTAAAATGTTAGTACTTCCGAAATTATTATACTTGTTCCGAACATTGCCGATAAAAATGCCCCTTTCCTTTTTCAATAAAGCAAATAAATTGGTAAACACATATATTTGGCTCAAGAAAAGACCGCGAATAGCAGCTAGAATACTGAATAAAGGGAAAAAACACGGGGGCTTGAGTTTACCAAATATTCAACATTATTACCTAGCTACCCAGGTATCTCAATTGAAAGACTGGTGGGAGGGAGACATCTCCAAAAATTGGGTACACATTGAAACATCAATATCCCCTATTCATAATCTAAAAGCTCTTCTAATAGTAAAATTACACTCCAAAACCCATGACTCCCACCTGCCATATTTCCTAGATACTTCCCTACAGAATTGGGCAAAATTCCATACGTTAAGTGGTACATCTGCATTCTCTTTACTCCCAGTATCACCGGTAGATGCTTTAGAGTTCCTTATACCTGACCTAGACCTTAAGTCTTGGAAGAAGCAGGGTCTGACACAGATGTCTTCCTTGACAGAGCACAGCCATTTGGTACAATTTAATTCATTACATATAAAATATGGTATCCCGAACAATGAATTTTACAAATTCCTAAGAGTCAGACACTTCTTGCAAGCGGAGGGTCAGTTTGAGGTTACAGCTAATGCAGACATATTCCGATTGTGGACCCAAACGGGGTCACAATCTAGAGGATTACGACCTTTATATGATCTCTTGGGATCCAAAAACACATTTGCAAAGTCTCCATCTTTTCTGGCATGGGAGAAGGAACTCACGAAAGAATATACTGAGCAGGAATGGACAAATGCACTTACTTTCATAGCAAAAAATTTGAAATGCACTCTGCATTATGAATCAGTGATGAAAACGATGCTTCGTTGGTATTACACGCCGGATAAACTTCAACGCATATACCCGAATGCCTCTCACTATTGTTGGAGGAACTGCGGAGGTAGAGGAACCTTGATTCATATCTTATGGAAATGTCCACTACTTAAAAATCTGTGGAAAGCCACATTCCTTCTATTGTCAGACATTATAGGGATTACAATAGTCCCCTCTCCTTCACTTGCTTTACTTTTTCTAAACATTGAAGAGATTCCGAGGGAATTTAGAATAATAACGGCGCATATACTTCTTGCGACCAAAATAACCATAACTAGATACTGGAAAAGTCCAACAATTCCCGCACTAACGGAAATTATTGCTCATGTTAACAGCACATGCTCACATGAAAAAATGATGGCACATAAGAATCATTCAATACCTAAATACGAGACAGAATGGGATACATGGTTGAGTAGTGCCCATAACCTTAAGTTTTGAGGGGAAACAAAAAGGACAGAGGTGTATAGTAAGAAAAAGACAAAGTAATCATTTCCCAAGAGGAAAGACAGGATAGCAATATATAAGTAAGGGAATTTATCATATGTATGGTGTTAGGATAACTGAAAATTCTAGATCATAGGTACTGTTTTATTTTTGGTTTTATTTCTTTGTATTACATGTTTGTATTAAGTTTGTCTGATAATACAAGTATTACATATCCTATGCAATGGAAAGCAATTGTATGTTAATTCTGTGTTGAGAAAATATCAATAAAAACTTATTGAGTTAAAAAAAAAGATAGATTCTGCATACAACATAATTGTTTGTATGTACCAGAAATAGCACGACTTGATGTTCTAAAATTAGTCCATGATTCTGGGATGGCTGGACACTTAGGCAATAAAAATACGTCTTTCCCATTCCTTTTGGTGGGCAAGCTGTAATGGAATCACCAGTTTAGCAACACCCAGCAATTCCCAGGGTGGAAGTTTATGGAATTGCTAGGTGAGCGGTTCCCCAAAGGCTGCTGGAGATTCTCAGGAATGAGCGTGCAAATAAATCCGCAACTCCAAATCCATCACAACTCTGATCAACAAAATCTAAGGCTACTCTATGGTTTTCGCCAGAACCCACCACAAGGCAGGTTGGACTTAGCATAGAAACCAGGTTGTTTTAACAGAGTTCGGTGTCGGATAAGAGGTGCAATGGAGGCAATACCAGAGCAGAAAACAAGACAGCCCGAGGTTAAATAGAAAGTCCAAATCACAAAGCTAGTGGATATCAGGGATTGCAGATGTCAAAACAAGCCGGGAGCAGAAAGTCCAAACCAGTAAACAATGGGTAATCCAAGGTACAGTGTATAGTCAGTAGTTTGATCAAACACATGGAAATCAGATTTAAATACTCCACCCTTGAATCTGATAAGAAGAAAGACAGAGAAGTGGAATAAGCTTAACAAATAAAACCAGAACCACCCAGAAGCTAGACCAGTCTTTGTAATCTTAAAGGGACAAATGTTTTCTAACAGTACCCCCTTTCTATGAGGGGCCACTGGACCCTTAAACCCTTGGCGACATGCCACGTACTATTACGGGCTGAGCGAGCTCAATACTCAGCGAGTGGCGGCTGTGTTATACAGCCAACACCTCACTCCAGTGTGCGGAATCAAAGTTCACTTTGATTCTGCCCGTTTAGCACCTTAAATGCCGCGGTCAATTGTGACGGTGGCATTTAAATTGTTAGAATCAGGGGGGAACCCCCTCAAACACGGCATCGCGCCCCCTCTCCCGCTGCACGATCGGCCATTTACAATGGTTGTTATGGCAGCCTGGTGGCCTAATAAAGGCCCCCATGTCTGCCATTTTTGTACTCCTTTGAAACTCTGCCTCTAGCAGGGCTTCAAAGGAAACTGTCTGTATCACGATATACTGCAATACATTAGTATTGCAGTATATCATACAAGCGATCCAACAATCAAGTTTCCTAGGGGGAATAAAAAAAAAAAGTTAAAAACTGTTAAATAAAGGGGTTTTTTTTATGTTTAAAAAAAAAAGTATTAAAAGTTCAAAAAACCCTGCTTTTCCGATTTTTCCCCTAAAGTAATGTTAAAAACTTTTACAATATAGCGTTGTTTAACATGGTGAACTTTTTATAAAACACGCACATTGCTGTTTTTTGGTCACCTTAGCTCTCAAAAAAAATGAAATAAAAAGTGATTAAAAAGTTGGATAAACCCCAAATTGGTATCGGTCAATACTACAGCTCGTCTCACAAACATTAAGCCCTCACATCGCTAAAATGACCAAAAAATAAAAAAGTTATGGCTCTCAGAACATGGTGACACCCAAAACATTTTTTTTTTTAGCAAATACATTTTTTTTAAAAGTGGTAAAACATATAAATTTGGTATCGCCATGATCTTATCAACCTGTAGAATAAGGTGCACATGTAGTTTTTACCGCTTGATGGACGCCGCAAAAACAAAACTCCGTAATCGCTGTTTTTTTTCCCATTTCACCAAACAAATTTTTTTTTTCAGCTTCCCAGTACTTTATGCAGTACAGTAAATGGTACCATGACAAACTACAACTTTTCCCGCAAAAAACAAACCCTCATACAGCTATGTCAACAAAAAAACAAAGAGGTTATGGCTTTTGGAAGGTGGGGAGGAAAAAACGACAATGAAAAAAACTTAAATTGTCCGTATCTCCAAGGGGTTAAACCTCGGTCTAGGTTTCAAACGAAACTTCAAATGAAAGACTTTAACTAAACGGTTAGCATGTACTGAATAGGCAGAAACCCAAGTTCGTTCTTCTAGCCCATACCGCTTCCAGTGTACCAAGTACTGGAGAGCACCCCTGACCCTTCTGGAATCCACAATCCTCTGAACCTCAAACTCCATATCTCCTTCTACCTGAACTGGAGGAGGAGGTTTCTTGAGTGTATTAGATGGTGAAAAAAAAATGTAAAGAGAGATTTGTGAAAAATTTCATGAATTTTAAAATTTGGAGGAAGAGCCAGACGAAAAGACACAAGGTTAATAACTTCAACAATTTCATATGTACCAATAAACCTAGGAGCAAAACTTACAAGACGGTACTTTCAGTTGCAGATTCTTAGTAGAAAGACACACCATGTGACCCACATTAAACACAGGGCCCCCCGTACGTTTCTTGTCAGCATTTTTCTTTTGAATAACTTGGGAGTTCTTCAGGTTCAATGGAACCTGAGCCCAAACTGTGAACAGTTTATTTTATTTAACTTCCACCTTAGGGTTATCACTAGAAGAGGCGGAAAATGAACCAAAACAAGGATGAAAACCATAATTACAGAAAAACGGCGAGGTATCAAGAGAAGCATGACGACGATTATTTATAGCAAATTCTGCTATTGGAAGATACGAAACCCATTCAGTCTGGTTATCCACAACATAACACCTAAGATATTGTTCCACGGTTTGATTAAAGCGCTCGATTTGACCATTAGGGCGGATTTACACGAACGTGATATACGTCCATGGGGCCGTGCAGACATAGTTACATAGTTACATAGTTACATAGTTAGTACGGCTAAAAAAAGACACATGTCCATCAAGTTCAACCAAGGGACGGGAAAAGGGAAGGAAAAATTTCTACACATAGGAGCTAATATTTTTTTGTTCTAGGAAATTATCTAACCCTTTTTTAAAGCCATCTACTGTCCCTGCTGTGACCAGCTCCTGCGGTAGGCTATTCCATAGATTCACAGTTCTCACGGTAAAGAAGCCTTGTCGCCTCTGCAGCTTGAACCTTTTTTTCTCCAGACAGAGGGAGTGCCCCCTTGTTTTTTGAGGGGGTTTTACAAGGAACAGGATTTCACCATATTTTTTGTATGTGCCATTAATATATTTATATAAGTTAATCATGTCCCCCCTTAGTCGTCTTTTTTCAAGGCTAAATAGGTTTAATTCTTTCAATCTTTCCTCATAACTTAAATTCTCCATGCCCCTAATTAGCTTCGTTGCTCTTCTTTGTATTTTTTCCAACTCCAGGGCATCCTTTCTATGAACTGGAGCCCAGAACTGAACTGCATATTCTAGATGAGGCCTCACTAATGCTTTGTAAAGTGGCAATATTACATCCCTGTCCCGTGAGTCCATGCCTCTTTTAATACACGACAATATCCTGCTGGCCTTTGAAGCAGCTGATTGACACTGCATGCTGTTATTGAGTTTATGATTTACAAGAACACCCAGATCCTTCTCAACAAGTGAATCCGCCAGTGTAGCTCCCCCTAGGACATATGATGCATGCAGGTTGTTGGTACCCAGATGCATAACTTTACATTTATCTACATTAAACTTCATCTGCCAAGTGGACGCCCAAACACTTAGTTTGTTTAAATCTGCCTGCAATTCATGAACATCTTCCATAGACTGAACTATATTACATAGCTTGGTGTCATCTGCAAAAATAGAAATAGTGCTATTAATCCCATCTTCTATATCATTAATAAATAAGTTGAATAATAGTGGTCCCAGCACTGAACCCTGGGGTACACCACTTATTACCGGGGACCATTCAGAGTAGGAATCATTGACCACAACTCTCTGGATACGGTCCTTGAGCCAATTCTCAATCCAATTACAAAGCGGGTGTCCGCTGTGTAAAACTGATGACATGTCCTATATTTCTGCGTTTCTCGCGCATCACGCACCCATTGAAGTCAATGGATGAGTGAAAATCACACGCAGCACACGGAAGCACTTCCGTGGGACGCGCGTGATTCGCGCAACAGCAGTCAAAAGTATGATTGAAAACAGAAAAGCACCACGTGCTTTTCTGTTTACAAACATCCAAACAGAGTGTCATAATGATGGCGGCTGCGTGAAAATCATGCAGCCGCGCATCATATGGTGATGACACACGGAGCTGTTAACTGCCTTTTGCGTGCGCAAAATGCCGTGTTTTTTTGCGCGCGCAAAACGCACACGCTCGTGTAAATCCGCACTTAGGGCGGATTTACACGAACGCGATATACGTCCGTGCAACCCGTGTGATTTTCACCCGGGTCGCACGGACCTATACAAGTCTATGGGGCAGTGCAGACTGTCCGTGATTTTTGCGCAGCGTGAGTCTGACATGTTCTATATTTGAGTGTTTTTCGCGCATCACACACCCATTGAAGTCAATGGGTGCGTGAAAATCACGCATGCCACAGGGATGCACCTCCGTGGGACGCGCGTTTTTCACGCCAGACTTGTTGACTGTATGTTAATGAGTTTGAGCAAACTTGTCCAAACAAGAACAAACCAGGAAGTGGTTTATAGCCCTGGTTTAGCCACGATAACTCACTCCAGCCCCAGAATTGCAGACATGCCAAGACACATGGATGTCGAGCAATTGATTTATTTAGTGCAGGAGAGGCCTGAGGTCTGGGACACCCGAGCGGAGTCATACCATGACCGAACATCTAAAGAAGTGGCATGGGACCAGATTCCGGAGGCGATGTTCCCGCAGTATTGGTCCAAGAGCAGCACACGCGACCGTAGGCGTATTGGTGAGTAGATGTCTTTAGATATATGTAATGTCATCCATATTCTCTAGTGTGTCCCTGTGGTAACATTTCCTCGCATGCCCAACGTTTCGGTTCAGTTGCAGCTTTATCAACTTCAGTAATGTCTGTTTTTGTGGGTAGGTGTATTCCTATCTTTTCAACAGTGCCTGTGTGTGCAGTAACATAATGAGTAAACATTTGGTTTTGGGTTCATTCTACAGTTGATGATGTAAAGATACGGTGGCGTAGCAGACGTGACCAGTTCCACAGGGAATATGGCTCCAGAGGGCGCAGCGGTGATGGTGCCAGCAAGAAGCGAAGATACATGTACTTCAACCAGCTGATGTTCTTGAGAGACATAATGGACATGCGACAGTAAGTAATCGACCTATCACCTGTTGAAAAAAGTTACCTGCCTCAATTGTCATCTACGCAAAAGAGGCTTTGTTTTCCTTCTGGAAAATGTGATATTAATGCAACGTTTGTATTATAGAACTAGCAACAATCTTGATGACTCGCAAGAGGAGGCTGGCCCCGAGTCCTCGCACGCGTCCGAACACGCCACTCCCCTGATGCTCCTAACCACGGATCCCACACCAGAGGAACCAGCGCCAGTAGCCTCCGCGGCAGAACCAGTACCAACCGAGGAAGTGGCACCCCAGCCAGCAGCTCCCCGTCACAGATGGCCAATCAACCCGTCCGCAGGTGAACAGGTGGACGCTAGGGTCCTGGACTACCTGCGCCATGCGGCCGATGAGGACAGTTTCGACTTTTTCTGCCGCAGCATGGCCCTATTAATGCGCAGGGTCCCGGAGCATAGGCTGGTGCGCCTCCAGTCGGCCATGCTGTCCCTGATAGACAGTGCTACCCCACTGAATAGTCCACGACAGTGCTTTGATGCTATTGAGCAGTGGCGTACAGTCCCGCTGCCTTCGGTGGGGTACAATATCCCTGGGCCCTCCCAACCGGCCACCCCCATCGCTCGTCTGCCGCAATATTGGCCAATGCCTAGCCACTTCTCCCCCCGGTCCAATGGCTGGCCGGGAGAGACATTTTGCAACCGACTCCCGACCCGCCCAAACTTATCAGGCTCCGTTCCAGCCTCACGGCTACCAGCCCCAGCTTCAGCACCACTATGCAGTTCAGGAACATCCTCAGCAGGGCCGTGGACAGCATAGTGGTGCTGACATGTCCGCCTACACCTCTCCGCCGCATTCGTACCACGAATTGTAGGCGTGCGCGGTGACGACCGTTGGTGCAAAAGTGTGTTTTTTCAACACCCATGTTCTTCTAGTTGTTTGGGTTTGTGTGACCACAACATAAACTATCAAGTTGTCTTTTCAATTGAGTGTGGACAATCGTGATTTTGCTTATTTGTCAAAATGTTTTCGCTTCTCAGTGTATGATGTCAAATTTCCGAACGGTTTTACAGGGTACAACATATATCTACGCCATAATTGAGGTATTAGTTTCTCTGTAGGGGTTTGGATTTAGACGTCGAAAGGTGTTACTATATGGTCGTTAACAACTATCATAGTTATTGCACAAAGGGCAGCTGGCATAGGATACGAATTCATTGGTCTAGGCAAGGGTATTTTGTTCCAATGACTTGTTGGCCCGAAAAATTCTAACTCCAAGCCCCTAAAGATTTAAGCTCGCAACCCACGTCATGGGTCCTCAAGTATTGGGAGTCCCTAACACAACTACCCCCCCCCAAAAAACATAAAGTACAAGGGTCAGTAACCACCTTTCTAGACAATACTAATAACTACGCCACCCTTTAAATGCCATCGTGCTGCCAGGGTACAGCTCCAGCAGGGCTGTCAAAATACTCTGCAAATCGTTGACGCACTCGGAGTCCAGATGTTTGTGGGCGCCCTACTAGAATAGGCTGCACGGTGTTGTTGGTGGGTGCATTTGTTACCATATATTCACAATCATAACTGGCATCATATATGCGGGTAAAGTTATGCAGAACAACACACGCTTGGATAACACGTATCACATTGGGCGGGGACATTTGCATTGTTGTCATAAAGACCCTCCACTTGTTTGACATGATGCCAAAGGCGCATTCGACACATCTTCGTGCTCTGCTTAGGCGGTAATTGAAGATGCGCCTACGCTCATCCAAGCCCCTCCTCGCAAATGGACGCATTACTTGGCTTGTCAAGGCAAAACCCTCATCTGCAACGATGACATATGGGATTGGTGGGCCGCTGCAGCCAGGGAGGATGGTAGGTTCGGGAACAGCAAGTTGGTTAGCCATAAGACGTTGGGCCATTCTGGATGAGCGAAATATGCAGGCATCAGCAGAGCTTCCATACGACCCAATGTCTACTATGGTAAAGCATAAATTACTGTCCGCCAAGGCCAACAAGACTATCGAAAAATACTGCTTGTAGTTATAGTATCGGGAGCCAGAGTGGGGGGGTTTCTTCACACGAATGTGCTTCCCATCTAGTGCACCAATACAGTGTGGAAATTGGGTGTCGGTAAGAAACTGTTCGGATATTCTATGCCAGTGTTGGGCCGTGGGCTGAGGCATCACCGTACTCTTTAATCTCAGCCACAGGACGACACAGGTTGATGTGACAATGCAGGAAATTGTGGTCACCCCAAGAAGGAATTCGAAATGTAGCGAATGGTAACTGTTGCCTGTGGCCAGAAATCTACATGAAGTCAGAAACACAAACAACAAAGCAAACATGTTATGTAGGACATGAAGCACATAAACCATCGTGTATGCCGTATTTCCAAAAATCACATACCGCAAGGTCACAAGGAGCCGCTCCTCTGGGGAAATACAGCGCCGCATGTTTGTGTCCTGGTAGGTGATTCCTGTCCGAATCAGCGCAAGCAGCATATCAAACGTGCCAACAGACAGGCGGCAAAAGACGCGAAGTTTATCCGGGTGACAACGGAGGTCATCATACAGGGTATGAAAGTGGCCTTTGGAGGTGCGTTGGGCCACAAGTGAATGAACCCAAATCCTACATCTTCTACGCGGGTGTGCCTGTAGCATGGGATGCCGTTCCCCAAATCTGCGAGAAATCATCCACGCTAGCAGAACACGGGCCAGCGAGCTAGACGGCATCAATGAAGTTGAGACCGCAAAAAACATCTTTAGCGACATCTCCTTCCCCCTCGCCATGTTTGTTTTCTCTAACAATCGATGTGTGATTTCTTTTCTACATTTATTTTTATGTAATTCGAGCATAAAAACATTTGTACATCTTACAAGAAATATAGTTCTATACACAACATCAGAATAGTGCTCAGTACATAAATACAGCCCCAGAACCCAGCACATTACATATATACAGCACTACAACAAATACAGCTCAATTTAGTGCAACCCCTGCTGTATAGATTCAAACTAAATTGTTTCCAGCTCCCGGCATGGTCTGAACAATGGTAAGGATATGCTGGGAGATGCTGTTTCACAAAAAAAAATCCTATCTAATCATACCACCCATCATCTCTCTTCAGATCATACAGTGACTACAGTGCTGATTAGAGGCAGAATGAACATTTACATTAAGTGACTCAACGGTGACGTCTCAGAATCTAGTTCTTTTTCTCCATCTGGTCCAGACCTCTATGATGACTTCTCCTGGTCACAGCCCATTTCTGCAGTTTAGCGCTCAGATGTCTTCAGCTTCTCACTTTTCCTACATTTCAACACCTATAAACAAAGATAAAGTTATCATTATACAACACACTACGCCCCTAAATATAATAGCGCCGTACACGGCACCTCTAATTATAATAGCACCATACACCATGTCCCACACACACACACACACACACACACACACACTGTGCCCCCTGTAGATAGTGCCTACCATAGAGCCCCCTGTAGATAGTGCCCCCATATAGCCCACCCCTGTATCGTGTCCCACATATAGCTCCCCCTATAGTGCTCTACAGATAGCCCACCCCTGTATACAGCCCCCCTGTAGATATAGCCCACCCCTGTATATAGTGCTCCACGTATAGCCCAACCCTGTATATAGCCCCCCTGTAGATATAGCCCACCCCTGTATATAGTGCTCCACAGATAGCCCACCCCTGTATATAGCCCCCTGTAGATATAGCCCACCCCTGTATATTGTGCTCCACAGATAGCCCACCCCTATATATAGCCCCCTGTAGATATAGCCCACCCCTGTATATAGTGCTCCACAGATAGCCCACCCCTGTATATAGCTCCCCTGTAGATGTAGTCCACCCCTGTATATAGTACTCCACATATAGCCCACCCAAGTATATAGCCCCCCTGTAGATAGAACCCCACCATAGAAACCCCCCCCCCCCTGGTAGATAAAGCCCCCTCTAAGTAAAGCCCAGCCTGTAGATAAAGCCACCCCCGTAGATAATGCCACACACTTTTTTATTACGATAAAATAACAAACTATTCAAACTCACCTTAATCCCGTTCCCACGCCGTTCGGCAGCAAAGGAGACCTGCTCTTATCTGCGCAGGTCTCCTGGGGTTGAATGCTTCCCTGTCAATCAGCACCTTTCAACGACGTAAGCGGCGCAAATTATCGCGCCGCTTCACTTGTAGAAAGGCGATGAATGGCCGGCAGTGGCGGATTAAGTAGACCATGGGCCCTGGGCTGTTCCACAAACTTCCCCACAGCCGCTCTGCCGTGTCTATAGTGAACACCACCTTTTTGTGTGAGCATTGACAAATGGTTGAAACGATACTCCTTGCCAAAGGGTTGTGTCCCTACATACTGACAGTCTCCAACCATCGCTGACAGGATCACACTGTTTAGGGACACATCCTCCTGACAATGGGAATGGTAACACGCATTTGTCTATTAGCTCTGGGTACACAGAAATATGTAGCATACAAGGATTACCTGCAACAGACGTGTCAGGAGAGGAGATCCCCTATAGATCCAGTGACGTCTTCTCTGATGGGAGCCGTTTTCTTTTCTTCTCCATCTGACGCAGACCGTTATGGCGACTTTTCCTGATGAGACATCTTTGCCCATCACTTCTGCAGCCATTTCCAGCCCATATAGAAACACACAAATTTAGACACTAAGGCCCAGAACCAAACATTAAAGGGGTTGTCCGGGCACGGACCGTTTTTTATACTGATGACCTATCGATGTGCCCGGACAACTCCTTTTACTCAGACTAATAAATTTGGACCACAGACTAGATTATAGAATACATACAGACCCCAGACCTTCTAAACTATTGCAGTCCCCAGACCAGACCCCCTAAACAAATACAGACCACATCACAAGCACCCTGAATAAATACAGACCTCAGACCGGACCCCTAAATACAGACACCAGACCTGACCCCCTACACTAATAATGGCCCCAGACCTGATTCTCTTAATACAGACCTCAGACCAGTCCCCCTAAACTAATACAGACCCCTAAATAAAGACCCCAAAACTAATACAGACCCCTAAATATAGACCCCATAAACTAATACAGACCCCAGACCACACTCCCAAATACAGACCCCCTAAATACAGACACCAGACCTCAAACTAATACAGACCCCCTAAATACAGACCCCAGACCAGACCCCCTATTCTAATAGAGACCCCAGACCAGACCCCTAAATACAGACCACTAACCTAATACAGACCCTGGAACAGGCCCCCTAAATAGACCCTGTAAACTAATACAGACCCAAGATCAGACCCCCTAAATACAGACCCCTAAATAAAGACCCATAAACTAATACAGACCCTAGAACAGGCCCCTTAAATGGACCCTATAAACTAATACAGACCCCAGACCTCAAACTAAAACAGACCCCCTATATACCAACCCCAGACCTCAAACTAAAACAGACCTCCTAAATACAGACCCCAGGCCACTTAAACTAACACAGACCCCTAAATATACAGACCCTAAACCCCTTAAACCGATACAGACCCCAGACCAGACCCACTAAATACAGACCCCTTAAACTAATAGACACCAAACCTCCTAAATACAGTCCCCAAACCAGGCCCCTATATACAGACCCCACACCAGACCCCCTAAATACAGACCCCACACCAGACCCCCTAAATACAGTCCCCCTAAATACAGACCCATTAAGCAAATCAATCCCTTTATACTTACTTACAAAGTCAGTCTTCTCTGTGGAGTTTTGCTGCTGCTGCTGCTGCTGCTCGAGCTCCTGCGGTCATGTGACCAGCAGGTCTCTAAGCAATAGTAAGAACTTCAGAGATGAGGTCATGTGACCTTATGTCTAAAGGTGCTTTTGCAGGACATACACAATGCAGTTTCGTCTCGGTTTTTTACGCGATTCGCGGCAAAATCGTGACAAAACTACAATGTACCATGATAATCCGCCATTTATGGCCGGGCACGGAACGTACCCAGCCATTCATTGGTTCTAATTGTACCTGTGTCCTATAGACGCAGGTACATTTATAGTGCAGGAGGGGGTGGCGTTGGCGCCCCCCTCTAAGTTGCGCCCGGGCACATGCCCCGCCTGCCCCCCCTAGCTACGCCCCTGTTTTACTGTACCGGTCCACCACAACCCAAATAACAGTTTTCCCTTCAGAGGGAGGTAAATCAGTGATAAAAATCCATAGACAGATGAGACCAAGAGTAGTTCCCCCATAGGATGTACTCGAGGAGTCTTAG
Organism: Rhinoderma darwinii; assembly: GCF_050947455.1. Taxonomy (NCBI): domain Eukaryota; kingdom Metazoa; phylum Chordata; class Amphibia; order Anura; family Rhinodermatidae; genus Rhinoderma; species Rhinoderma darwinii. Next base: position 294,833,519 of record NC_134687.1, on the reverse strand, counting down.
CGCGAGACTAATGTTTTAGTACCAGTTATCCCTGGATGACCACACAAAACCGAACCATGTAACTCATTGAGCAAATTAAATCTGAACCTAGGAGGGACAAATAATCATCCAGCACGAATGTTTTGTGGAGCGAGTTGCTGAAATTTTTTAATCTCAGTTACAAGATCAGGCGATATTGCAGAAACCACTTTACCTGTAGATAAAATAGCTTCAGGATGAATGTCGGGGACCTGTGAGGAACAGAAACTTCGAGATAAGGCGTTGGCCCTGACATTTTTAGACTCGGGTCTGTAGGTCACAATAAAGTCAAATCTGGTAAAGAACAAGGCCCACCTAGCCTGTCTGAGATTGAGTCTTTTGGCTAATTCTAAAAAAAAGTCAGTACAGTAATTTGATGTCTAGCCCCCTCTAGAAAGTGGCGCCACTCTTCAAACGCCCATTTAATAGTAGGAAGCTCACGATTACCTATATCATAATTTTTTTCAGTGGCGGAAAATTTGCGAGAAAAAAAAGCACAGGGACGCAAATTAGTCAATACAGAAGATCCTTGAGACAACACAGCCCCCGCACCTATTTCTGAGGCAACAAACGCAACAATGAAGGGGCTAGAAAGATCAGGTTGAACAAGTACAGGTGCTTCTATAAAACACTGTTTTAAGGTTTCGAAGGCATAGACCGCACTCAGGTTTCCAATTTACAAGATCAGAACCCACTTTCGTAAGATCCATCAAAGGTTTGACAATGGAGGAAAAATTATGAATACATTTTCGGTAATAGTTAGCAAAACCCAAGAACCTCTGCAGAGCTTTTAGTAAAGTGGGTTGGACCCAATCAAGGACCGCCTGACCCTTAGCGGAGTCCATACGAAAATCATGAGGAGAAAGAACATACCCAATAAATGTACTTTCTGAACTCCAAAAATAAATTTTTCAAATTTCATGTTAAGACAATTTTCCCTCAGCACTTGAAAGACGGATCTTAAATGTTGAACATGAGAGGACCAATCGGAGGAAAACACAAGAATATCGTCCAGATACACAACCAAAAAGCGTCCAATAAAATTTCTGAAAATATCATTAACGAGGTTCTGAAAAACCGCTGGAGCATTACTTAAACCAAAAGGCATGAGCAAATACTCATAATGACCATCTGGAGTATTAAACGCTGTCTTACACTCATCCCCTCTGCAGATACAAACCAAATAGTAGGCCCTGCGTAAATCCAGTTTAGAGAACCACCTGGCTCCTGAGATCAGATTAAACAGGTCTGGGATGAGTAGAAGAGGATACTGATTCTTAACGGTAATCTTATTTAATTCACGGTAGTCGATACAGGGTCTTAAACCGCCATAGGATGTACTCGAGGAGTCTTAGCGCGAGACTAATGTTTTAGTACCAGTTATCCCTGGATAACCACACAAAACCGAACCATGTAACTCATTGAGCAAATTAAATCTGAACCTAGGAGGGACAAATAATCTTCCAGCACGAATGTTTTGTGGAGCGAGTTGCTGACATTTTTTAATCTCAGTTACAAGATCAAGCGATATTGCAGAAACCACTATACCTGTAGATAAAATAGTTTCAGGATGAATGTCGGGGACCTGTGAGGAACAGAAACTTCGAGATAAGGCGTTGGCCCTGACATTTTTAGACTCGGGTCTGTAGGTCACAATAAAGTCAAATCTGGTAAAGAACAAGGCCCACCTAGCCTGTCTGAGATTGAGTCTTTTGGCTAATTCTAAAAAAAAGTCAGTACAGTAATTTGATGTCTAGCCCCCTCTAGAAAGTGGCGCCACTCTTCAAACGCCCATTTAATAGTAGGAAGCTCACGATTACCTATATCATAATTTTTTTCAGTGGCGGAAAATTTGCGAGAAAAAAAAGCACAGGGACGCAAATTAGTCAATACAGAAGATCCTTGAGACAACACAGCCCCTGCACCTATTTCTGAGGCAACAAACGCAACAATGAAGGGGCTAGAAAGATCAGGTTGAACAAGTACAGGTGCTTCTATAAAACACTGTTTTAAGGTTTCGAAGGCATAGACCGCACTCAGGTTTCCAATTTACAAGATCAGAACCCACTTTCGTAAGATCCATCAAAGGTTTGACAATGGAGGAAAAATTATGAATACATTTTCGGTAATAGTTAGCAAAACCCAAGGACCTCTGCAGAGCTTTTAGTAAAGTGGGTTGGACCCAATCAAGGACCGGCTGACCCTTAGCGGAGTCCATACGAAAATCATGAGGAGAAAGAACATACCCAATAAATTTACTTTCTGAACTCCAAAAATAAATTTTTCAAATTTCATGTTAAGACAATTTTCCCTCAGCACTTGAAGGACGGATCTTAAATGTTGAACATGAGAGGACCAATCGGAGGAAAACACAAGAATATCGTCCAGATACACAACCAAAAAGCGTCCAAAAAAATTTCTGAAAATATCATTAACCAGGTTCTGAAAAACCGCTGGAGCATTACTTAAACCAAAAGGCATGAGCAAATACTCATAATGACCATCTGGAGTATTAAACGCTGTCTTACACTCATCCCCTCTGCAGCTATGAACCAAATAGTAGGCCCCGCGTAATTCCAGTTTAGAGAACCACCTGGCTCCTGAGATCAGATTAAACAGGTCTTATTAACGGTAATCTTATTTCATTCACGGTAGTCGATACAGGGTCTTAAACCGCCATCTTTCTTTTCAACAAAGAAAATACCTGCACCTACCGGAGAAGTAGATGGTCGAATATGACCCTTACGGAGACTGTCTTTAATATAATCTTTCATGGTTTGTCCTTCCAGAGCAGAAAGATTATAAATCCGCCCTTTAGGCAGCTTAGCATTAGGGAGAAGTACAATGGGGCAGTCATACGGCCTATGAGGAGGGAGAGATTCACAACTGATTTCAGAAAAGACATCCTTAAAATCTTGAATACACTCCGGCAACAAAAGTGTGTTGCGATATACGTTAGTAGTAGACAAAGACATGCAAGAATCATAACATTTAAAATTCCAATTAATAAAATCTGCTTTTACCCAAACAATAACAGGATTATGTGTCTGCAACTATGGAATACCCAATATTACCTCAGAAGGCAAATTTTCTTGGATAAAGAAAGAGATTAGTTCAGTATGCAAAGTACCCACTTCCAAAGTTACAGGCGGAGTGGTGAACTTGGGAGAGGCCATTGCTAAACTTTCATTTTTGTGCTCTCGTAGTCGTCAGTCCAGACGCACAACAAGAGTCATGGTATCCTCTAAAGTCAAGGGCTGAGGGTAATTTATTAGGAGATCTTTAAAAGTTTCAGAAAGGCTTCGGCGGAATTGGCATTGGAGTGCAGCATCATTCCACTGGGAAGAGATGGACCACCCTCTAAATTCTGAACAATAATCTTCGACAGGACGCCGTCCTTGCTGGAGAGATAACAGATTGGGCTCAGCGACTGCAGTGATATCTGGTTTTCCATATATTAAACCTAAGGCCTCAAAGAAGATCTCCACAGAAAAAAGTTCAGGGGCATCAGGTCTCAACGAAAAGGCCCAGGTTTGAGGATCTCCCTGCAAAAGTGAAATGACGTCACCAACTCGCTGCTGCTCAGTTCCAGAGGAGAAAGGTCTTAGTCGAAAATACAATTTACAACTCTCCCGAAAATTAACAAAAGACTTACGATCACCAGAAAAAATATTAGGTAAGTTCGCTTTAGGTTCAACCGGAGTTGAATGGGCTCCACAACTAAAACCAGAACTGCCCAGGAGCTAGACTAGTAGTAATGGTAATCTTTCCTAACACAAGCATTAAGAATATCCAAACCAGGATTATCACGATACCAGAATTTGGACTTCGATACCGATTGTGATGGTGTATTATGTGTGATTTATTGTAAGCCCTCAGCAGAGAGGAATGATTCTGTAATCAGGTACCACAGGTAATGTCTCCAGCATATGGACAATCAGATGAGTCAGAGGTGCAATCCACAAGACATAAAGTATCCTCATTGTCCAGTCCCCACAGGGGATCATCAGGAGGCACCACCATCACTCAGCTAGAGTGCAGACCAGCAAACCAAGCAGATCCAATTATCTCCCCGACTGTGTTCTCATCCTGGCTGTGGCAGACAATAGTTGGGCAATACACATAATAGTACAAAACACCACAACTCACATACAGACAGTAGAAATACAAACTAAAGTCAATATTATAATAAATCATGGTGACTAGAAACTGCCAAGATTTTCCTGAGGTTTGCCTGAGGATTTTCCTGTGATTACCTGATTTTGTAGACTGTGTGCTGTTCCTGCATTGAAGGCTACTTGTTCTGTAAGCATTGGATACAATCAACCCTATTGGAGTTGCCCTGTCGTCACTGGCTCTGTTGATAGTGTATTAACCTAACGAACCCCATGACACCGATACTTTGTGTAGTATTGCGATTCTCGATACCAAACTTTGCGAACAATATTAATGAAAAAAAAAGTTATTTCATTTTCTGATGTCAGGCACGTGGTGTTATTAATTTTGAACATCCATGTGCCTCACATTAATAGTAATTAACCCCATCATGTGCCTCACAGTCATAATGGGCAACATTGGGTTAATATGTGAGGTACATGATGGGGTTAATTACTATTAATGTGAGATACATGGAGGTACTAATTTCATAACACCATGTATGACACATTAATAAGTGACCACATTATATTGTTCACATAATAGCAACATTGGGGTTAACCCCTTAGGGTCACAGCCAATTTTGCCCTTGAGGACAGAACAATTTTTGTATTTTTTCCTCTTTGCATCCCGTGCTCATAACTTTGACATTTTTTGCTGGACGTAGCTGCATGAGACTTTGTTTTTTTTGTGGAACAAGGTGTACCTTATTTAGGTGCCATTTTTTGTTAGGCCCTGTTCACTTCTGCATTGGGTATTCCGTTGTACTGCTATAGAGAATACAGAGCAGCTGTATCTCAAAAAGTAAAACGAGTTTTTAATAAAAACTATTTATAAAGTTGCACCAATCACACTGACTAACCTTTTTATTAAAAAAAAATTATAATAATGCCATTCAAAGGTTTACATAGCATTTAAGCTCTGGACATTTTTGCACTCTGTATGCAAATGACAGCGATAATATAAGGCTACGATCACACACATAGTTTTGATGCAGTCTTTGATGCAGTTTTTGGCTCAGTTTTGTGGATCCAAAAGGAAGGCATCTCCATTCTTTTATGTCCACTCCTGTGTTTGGGATACGTTTTGGCCTTTCATCAGAGGTATACATCGGGAGTCTTCCTAACTTATACCTCTGATGGCAGGCCAAAAGGTGATGTGAATAGAGCTTTTGTTTGGCATATCCCCTTTAAGACATTGACGCTTTGGGGTGTGTTCACATCAGCGTTAGGGTTCCGTTGATAGGTTCCACTAAACCTTTCCGTCGGAGGAACCCATCAACGGAAAGGCAAACGGAAACCATAGCTTCTGTTTGCATTCAATGGTAATGCTACTGTTGAAAATGGTTTCCGTTTGTTTCCGTTCCATAAGTTTTCAGTTTTTTTAACAGAAACAATAGCGTAGTTGACTGCGCTATTTTTCCGCCAAAGGGCATGTCGCTTCTCGTGGGAAAAACACCTCCGCCTCCTATTGAAATCAATGGGAGGGGATTTCAGGTGTTTTATTGAGCTGTTTCCGACGCAGTTTCCGCATCAAAAACAGCGTCAAAATACTCAGTGTGAACTAGCCCTAATTAATTATTCCTTGATTTGCCACTTTACTTGACCCTACTTATGGTAGCCTCAAGCAACATGTCTATCTTTTATAAACAAAGCATCAATCCCAGTGTATAATGCATGAAAACATATTTTCTTTTTCCTGTCTTGTATATAACTGACAAAATAAATATTTTGTACATTAAGCTAAAACGAGTATGGCCCTGTTCACACTGAGTTTTTGACAAGTTTTTTGACGCGGAAACCGCGCCGCAAAACTCCTCAAAAACCGCCCGAAAATGCCTCCCATTGATTTCAATGGGAGTTGGACAAGTTTTTTACAGCGAGTAAAAAAAACGCGTCGCAGTAAAAAGAAGCATCATGAACCATCTTGAGGCGGTTTCCGCCTCCAAAACCCCATTTCAATGAGTTAGAAAGAGGAAAAAAACGCCTCAACAAGTGTTTTGACGAGTTTTTGTCAAACCACTATGCAAAAAACGTCTGGAGCAGTTTTTGCAGGAGGAATTTTCCTACTGCAAAAAACTCTGTGTGAATGCTGCACTTAAAAATACAATGACAGCAGAATAATATAAGCAGCTCCTACCATAGAGAACAGGCAAATGGAAAGAACATGTATACATCCTTTGCATTTTATGATTCTTGATTGCAGCACAAACATGAGTTTTTATAATAGTATTGAAATTTTAGTGTAAGAGTATGTTCACACGGCAGCCTCCGTTACGGCTGAAATTACGGAGCTGTTTTCAGTAGAAAACAGCTCCGGAATTTCAGATGTAAAGGCATGTGCAGGCGTTTTTCGCTGCGTCCATTACAGATGTAATTGGAGCTGTTTTTCCATGGAGTCAATAGAAAACGGCTCCATTTACGTCTGAAGAAGTAACAGGTACTTCTTTGACGTGGGTGTCTTTTTTACGCACCATCTTTTGACAGTGGCGCGTAAAAAAAATGACCGTCGGCACAGAACATCGTAAAACCCATTCAAATGAATGAGCAGATGTTTGCTGCCGCTTTGGAGCCGTATTTTCGGACGTAATTCGGGGCTAAAACGCCCGAATTATGTCCGTAAATAGGGTGTGTGAACCCAGCCTAAGAGGGAAAATGACCCCTTGAGAAAGCTGACGGCGAAACGTGCGTCGGGGGTGGTCAGTGTGGAGTGTTCCTGCGTGCTTCCTATCATGCAGTCCATGGGTTTGTGCAATATCCTTTATTTATAAAGCATGGTCTTTGTTTTGGGTGCAACTTGGAGCTCTAGCTGTATACTCTTATATGCATGCACAATTGTGTGCTCTTCTGTTAGGTGCTAAATATATTTATGTGCTTCTGTTGTCCAAATACTTGATCTATATGATTATCTTTTCTATAGATATCTGCATTTGTTACCACATCACAGGATGTTTATAGTATGGTAGCATATATATTGGATTATTCACGCAGCTCCTCCATACTCTCCTTTTTAACTGTGTGCTATATTGTTTTTATATTTTGATGGCCAATGTGTTATGTATATTTCAATAAAGTTTATTTTATATTGTCATGGTACATGACTTGTGCTATGTGTGTTTCATTTTCTGGATATACTAGTAGTCTTCACAGTCTGGTATAGGTATTGATAAGAGGGAAAAATTCTATAGGTAACATAATTAAATAAAAACAATTATAATTTTTTTTTACCCATAATGTGTGCTGGTTAAGTCCTGGTTATTTTTTTATTTGTTTTTCCTATGTTGTCGGTACAGGTCGGCACCATATATTAGACTTACTTTATTCTGGTTTAGAATAACAGAGAGTTTATTTATTTTATTTTGTGGTATTGGTTGGTGATCCTCCCATTTTTTTTATTTTGAATTTGTCTTAGGGCGAATTTACATGAGCGTGTGCGTTTTGCGCGCGCAAAAAACGCTATGTTTTGCGCACTAAAAAAAAGCTGCGTTTTGCGCGCGCAAAAGGCACTTAACAGCTCCGTGTGTCTCCGTGCGCGGCTGCGTGATTTTCGCGCAGCCGCCATCATTACGACACTCTGTTTGTATGTTTGTAAACAGAAAAGCATGTGGTGCTTTTGGCGGAACGGGTGACGGTTACAGGCATTGTACCCAAATAAAGGTTAAGCCTGCCGCAAACCGTCGCACTCCCGCCATCCGGGTGCCATAGCTTAGATGGCGCCTGGTGCCATATGGGGATATGTCCCCTCAAACTGCATTACGTTATGTTTGATAACCAGTTGATTTATATTATATTGTATTCAGTGCTGCTTCACTGTCCTCCCCTCTAGGGTTAATCTTATACTGTAGGAGAGTGAGTCACAGGCTGCAAGCGGGAACTTGTTTGAATGTAAATAAGAAAAAGGAGGGGGCAAGAGCAGGATGCACATAGCCTGATGCCTGAGGGAGGGGTGAGTGAGGGATATAGTGGTGCTGGATGAGTTCTCAGTTAGTTGCTGTCCAGGAGAGGATGAGATAGCAGTGTGAGCTGCAGGCAGGGGCTATCTACCTCAGAGATGGTACCTGACCTAGGGACAGTAATAGAGGACAAGTGCTGGAGTCCCATCTAACTAAGGAGGATCTGGAGACAGCCCAAAGGATGAAAGGTACAGTGGAGAGACCCCATAGTGAGGTAGCATGTCCCATCCAGCCCAGAGGAGAGAAGCAGCGGCACATTGTTTCTGTGTGTGTCTGTCCCTGTTAATAGACGCGCCGCTGTGGCTTGTCCCCTGTTAATCTGTGTCGCCTGAATCTATCGCCCACATTCTCTTGGCTTAAACCGACCCCCACTGACCCGGTTTCGCCACATTTGGTGGCAGCGGTGGGATAGATTCAGCCCATTCTAGGGGAAGTGGCAGGGGATAGGTACCCTGGTACCATCCGGCGCTTCGCGGCCAAACCTCAAGGGTGGACTGCCACACGTGCTGCAGTACGGGGGGACCACAGGCACCTAAATCTCCAGTCATGGAGCCTGACTCTATGGATCCTCCCGGCGGAGCAGAGGCTGTCCCCTATGGCAGCTACCTCCGAATTACACTCCAAGAGCTGTGCCGGTTCCGGCGCATTGCCTTCTCGTCCCGCGACATCAAGGATCGGCTGATTGAGAAGCTCCAAGCCTGGGACCTGGCGAACCCGGCCGAGATGGGAGAGATGGCCGAGGGTGACGTTGACTACTGCCCCGAAGAACCGGCCAGTCGCCAGGGAACCGGCCGTAGCCCCATCTCGGATGCCCAGGCCCTGCGGATGGGGGATCTGCTGACCGCTCTGGGGCCTCAAAGCTCCGAGGCCGAGCGCCTGATCATCGTTGGGGCCGTGGCCCATGCAGTGGCACCCCCAGAACCAACAACCCCAATCCCTGCCGGGCCCCGAAGACCCCAACTACGATACAACGACCTCCCCAAGTTGGATCCTTCGTCCACGGATATCGATGCGCACCTAACCATGCTGGAGACACAGCTACAGGTGCATGACATCCCCACCACCGAATGGGCTCGCTACGTGGGGCCCAGCCTGCAAAGTAGGGCCCTTGAAGTCTACCGGAGCCTAGGTCCAGAGGACAGATGGGACTACGGTTGCCTCCGGGACGCCCTGCTGAAGAGGTATGCGATCACCCCAGAGACTTACAGAGAGCGGTTCCGTAATTTGACGCTCGCCGGCCAGGGTACCCATGTGGAACTGGCAGCCCAGCTCCGCTTAAGCTGCTCCAGGTGGGCCGAGGGGAAGAAGGCCTTCAGTCGGGAGGCCCTGGAGGACCTCGTCATTTTGGAGCAACTCCTCTCCAGGATGGAGGTCCCCGTTCGTGCCTGGGTCGCGGACCGCCACCCCAGCACCCCTGAAGATGCCGCCACCCTGGCCGACGAGTTCTTGGCCCACTGACCCCAGTGGAGAAGCCTTCCGCGCCAGGACCAACGCCGAGAGCTCCGAGCCCCTACCAAAATAGCGGAACCACCCCGGCCAACTTCGATGAGACCCCAGCCGCAGCCTACGGCCGCCCCGATCCCTCCAAGGGTCCGCGGCCCTACGGACTCCCGCCAGTGTTATGGGTGCCACCAACCGGGGCACATCCGACGGGACTGCCCCCTGGCCCAATCAACGGTGCCCTTTCCCAGACCAACCCCAACCCGGGTCGCCTTTTGGCCGGAGGCGGGCGACCCCGATGAGTGTGACCACCTCCTAGATGCACCAGAGGTGGAGGAGGTGGTCTACCACGTAGAGCTTGTGAGCCTCGTGACGAACCAGGTCCCTGCCAACATGCAGGGCCACCGACAGCCTGTGGTGCTAGGACGCCGCACCGTCCAGGGACTCCATGACTCGGGGGCATCCCTCACCCTGGTAAGAGCGGACCTGGTTCCCCAGTCTAAGGTTCTTCCCCAGCGATTAGCCCGGATTGCCCTGGCGGACGGACAGCAGCGGTCCATTCCCCGCGCCAGAGTCTACCTGGACTGGGGCCCCGGAAAAGGGGAGGTCGAAGTCGGGCTCATGCCGGAACTCCCCACCGATGTCTTATTGGGGAACGACCTTGGGAATGGTCTCACAAGTTAGTTCGCTGGGGCCGTGACCCGCAGCCAAGCCCGGGAGAACCTTTACCGGTCTCCACCACCGACCAGTGTAACCACCGAGGCTCCTCTCCCGGAAGCCCCGCTCCCCGAACCGCCGGTGGTAAGTACCCAAGCCCCTGACGCCTCACAACTGACCGACCCGACGAACCCCCCGACAGACCTGGGGGAGGTGGATAGGGTCGCTTTTAGGGAGGCCCAGCATACGGATCCTTCCCTGTCCTCTGCCCGTAGCCTGGCCGATGGACCACCCAGTGAAGGGGCCCAGGCAGGGTTCCAGTGGGACAACGGGCTGTTGTACCGGGTCGAAGCCCCGACCAAGCCCGAGTCGCCCTGGACCGCCTCCAAACAGCTGCTTGTTCCCCAAGCCTACCGTGCACGACTGTTAGCCCTGGCCCACGATATACCCGCGGTGGGTCACACTGGGACCAGGTCCACCAGGGCCCGGCTCTCGAAGGCTTTCTTTTGGCCAGGGCTGACTGAGGATGTGCGGCGGTACCGAGCTTCGTGCCCTGTCTGCCAATGGGTGGCGGGGGCCCCGCGCAAGGTGCCGCTCAAGCAGCTGCCCCTCATCCGAGAGCCCTTCCAGCGGGTGGCCATAGATTTGGTTGGCCCCATTAATCCCCCCAGCCGAGGGGGAAAGCGTTACATCCTAACCCTGGTAGACTTCGCTACCAGATACCCGGACGCAGTGGCTCTGTCCTCCATAGATGCCGAGCACGTCGCCCAGGGACTCATGGACATCTAAAGCTGGGTGGGGTTCCCGCGTGAGGTACTCACAGACCAGGGATCTCAATTCCAGGGAGAAGTCATGCAGGACTTCTGGAATCGGCACGGGGTAAGTTCTCTAAGAACCACCGCCTACCACCCCCAAACGAACGGACTGTGTGAAAGGTTCAACGGTAACCTCAAGCAGTTGCTACTCCGATACGTCCACTCGGAGGGGAGAGACTGGGACCGCTCCTTGCAGCAGCTTCTCTTTGCCTATCGAGAGGTGCCGCAGGAGTCTACCGGGCACTCCCCATTCGAGTTGCTGTTCGCGATGCGGGTCCGGGGACCCTTGGACTTAGTCCGGGAAGGTTGGGAAGGGAAGTTTGCAAGCCCGGAGATCCCGGTAGTAGACTATGTGAGCCAAATGCGGGAGCGCCTAGCACGGCTGATGGATTTGGCCCATCAGCGATTGGAAGTAGCTTGAAGCCGTCAACGGGACGAGTACAACCGTAGCGTCCGACCCCGAGAGCTGGGCGTGGGGGAGAAGGTACTGGTCCTCGCGCCAGTACGAGGCAACAAGTTGCAGGCCAATTGGGTTGGACCGTACACTGTAGTGGGGCGACAGGGGACGACAAACTACCTAGTAGCCCACGACAAGGCAGAAAAGCGGGTACGGAACTACCACATAAACCGCCTCAAGGCCTATGTGGTAAGGGAGGTAGGAGCGGTCGCGATATGCTGCCCGCCCATGGACAACCCTGACGTGGACCGCATCCCTGACCTACTGACAGAGGCCCAACTCCAGACAAGGCTGGCAGATGTGCAGCTTGAAGTCCAGCTATCGCGCTTGCAGAGTAGGGAGATGGGGGAGGTGTTAGCAGCCCAGGAGGCCCTGTTCACTGCGTCCCCCGGACGTACCTCCCTAGTCGCTCACAAGGTCGACACTGGGGGAGCCCGACCCCTGAGGCAACCCGCGTTCCGAGTGGCTCCCTCAGTGCTGACCGCGATGAGGAAAGAAGTAGAAGAAATGCTGGAGATGGGGGTCATTGTACCATCTCACAGTCCTTGGGCCACCGGCGTTGTGTTGGTCCCCAAGAAGGACAAAACCACGAGGTTCTGTGTAGACTACCGGCGGCTGAACGAGGTAACCGTTACGGATGCCTATCCGATGCCCCGGATTGATGAGCTGCTCGATAGGCTGGGAGTGGCACGCTTCGTGTCCACTCTGGATCTCAGCAAGGGCTACTGGCAGATTCCTCTAACCAAGGAAGCCCAAGAGCGCTCGGCGTTCATCACCCCGTTCGGCCTGTTTGAATTTACGTGCATGTCGTTCGGGATGAAGAACGCTCCCGCGACCTTCCAGAGGGTGGTCGACCGGATGCTCGTGGGGTGTCAGGAGTTTGCCCAGGCCTACCTGGACGATATCGCTATCTTTAGCGAGACTTGGGAGGAACACTTGGGGCACGTGGCGCAGATCCTGGAGCGCATCCGGTAGGCCGGCCTCACCATCCGCCCGACAAGTGCCAGATGGGGATGGCAGAAGTCGCCTACCTGGGGCACCGAGTGGGCAGCGGACAGATCCGCCACGAGCCGGCCAAGGTGGAGGCCATTCTCCAATGGCCCCGGCCGGCCAACCAGAAGCAGGTTAGGGCCTTTCTGGGAGTCACAGGGTACTACCGAAAATTCATCCCGCAGTATAGCACCCTGGCCAAGCCCTTGACCGACTTGACGTCCAAAAGGTTCAGTCGACTGATGCCCTGGTCCCCTGACTGTGAGGCGGCCTTCGGGAGTAGAGATGAGCGAACCGGGACAACCAAACTGGATATAAAAATCGGGCTGGTTATAAAAATGGGGGGGACCCCCACGTCGTTTTTTTTTTTGAATTTAACAAATTTAGCAATAGACGGGTCCCCCACATTTTTAATAACCAGCCATATACAAGGCCGCAGCAGTCTGGCATTACATTGGTGGGAAGGGCCACTGGTTTTGTCCATTCCCAGGCTAATAACACTGTGTTGTATGTGGCTGGTTATGATAAATTGGGTGGAACCCCATGTCTTTTTTTTAAAAAAAATTTAAATAAATAATTTCAAAAAATGACGTGGGGTCCCCCCCACTTTTATAACCAGCCAGGTACAACACAGCAGCAGCAGCCTAGCATTACAAGGGTGGGAAGGTCCACTGTTTTTGGCCCTTTCCAGCCTCATAATACCAGCCTGCGGCCGCCCCAGAGCCCGACCATCACAACAGATGGTCGGGTACTGGATCGTACCTGGCTCTTCCCGGCACCCCTGGTGGTGGTGGGTACCGGGGTAATAATGGTAGTTAGTGTTAGCCTCTGCACCGGCTAACACTAAGCCTCACCTTAGTAATGGATGTTGTCACTCAGACAGCGGCCATTACTAAAGTGGTAGTAATAAAATTTGAAAAGAAAAAGACAAAGATATAGATAAAATATTTTATTGAAATAAAGCACCCCCAACACAACCCTCATTAACCATTTTATTGTAGAAAAAAAAACGTCATCTAAGTAGTCCTCGAAACCGACGTAGTCCAAACACCAAACCTGTGAAAAAAAAAAAAATTAAATAAAACATGTCGTAGGCTTAGATTCAGTTTAATGTGTGATACTGACTGTTATACCATGTATAGAAGCCTGCCGTGAAGTTGACTTAGATACAGGGCGCCAGCAGACAGTATCATACATGGCCATACATACATATATACAAACATACATACAAGCATGCACATATATACATGCAAATATACATACATGCAAACATACACAAATATATACATGCAAACTATCATACATACATGCATACACACACACATGAAAACATACATACATACAAACAAACATGCAAAGATACATACATACATACATACATACATATATACAAGCATGCACAAATATACATGCAAACATAAATACATGCAAACATAATTACATACATGCACATATATATAAACATACATGCAAACATACATGCAAAAATAAAAACATGCAAACATACATACATGCACATATATACATACATACATGACAACATACATACAAACATACATGACAACATACATACATGCAAACATACATACATACATGCAAACATACATACACACATGCAAACATATATACATGCAAATATACATACAAACATGCACATGTATACATACATGCCAACATACATGCAAACATACATGCACATATATACATACATACATGACAACATACATACATGCAAATATATACATGCAAATATACATACATACACACGTGCACATATATACATACATGCCAACATACATGCACATATATACATACATGACAACATACATACATACATACATACATGACAACATACATACATACATACATACATACATACATACATACATACATATATATACACACATGCAAATATACATACAAACATGCATACATACATACATTCATGCAAACACACATACATGCAAACATACATACATACATTCATGCAAACATACATACATACATACATACAAATATACATACACACATGCACATATATACATACATACATACATGACAACATACATACATACATGACAACATACATGCAAAAATACATACATGCAAACATGCAAACATACATACATACATGACAACATACATGCAAAAATACATACATGCAAACATGCAAACATACATACATACATGCAAATATATACATGCAAATATACATACAAACATGCACATATATACATACATGCCAACATACATGCACAGATATACATACATACATACATGACAACATACATACATGCCAACATACATACATACATACATGCCAACATACATACATGCCAAAAAAAAATAATAATACGTTCATACTTACTTTCCTCCTGTCCGGCCTCCAGCGATGACGTTTCATCCATGTCGCCGCTGCAGCCTGTGATTGGCTGCAGAGGCGGTCACGTGGGATGAAGCGTCATCCTGACGTGCGTGACCGCCACCACAGCCTGTGATTGGCTGCAGCGGCGAAAGGGATGAAACGTCATCGCTGGAGGCCGGACAGGAGGAAAGTAAGTACGAACGTATAATTTTTATTTTTTTATTACATTTAAATTGTATTTTCCGCGCGCCGAGCATGTACTGTGAAGGTTGCTGAAAGAGTTAGTGCAGCCCATTAACTCTATCAGCACCCCGGACAGTAGCATGCTCGGCGCACGGAAGTGACAGGTTCGGTCAGAACTAGTTCGGTCAGAACTAGTTCGGTCCGAACCGAACTTTTTTGTGAAATTCGGCGAACTAGCCGAACCGAACTTTTGATAAGTTCGCTCATCTCTATTCGGGAGCCTTAAGACTGCCCTCTCCACTTCCCCTGTCCTGGCTGCCCCTGACTTCCACCGGCGGTTCATAGTCCAAACCGATGCCTCAGACGTCGGGCTGGGAGCGGTACTGAGCCAGGTGGACCAGGCGGGCCACGAACACCCGGTCGCGTACCTCTCCCGGAAGCTGCTGGACCGAGAGAGGGCATACGCAACCATTGAGAAGGAGTGCCTGGCTGTCGTGTGGGCTCTAAAGAAGCTCCAGCCCTACGTTTATGGGAGGGAGTTCACAATAGTCACAGACCACAGTCCTCTCAGTTGGTTGAACCGAACCGCCGGGGACAATGGGCGTTTACTACGGTGGAGCCTGGCCTTACAATCCTATAACTTTACCATCTCTCATAAAAAGTGCTGGGACCACGGGAATGCTGATGGACTCTCTCGGCAGCAGGACACTGATGGGCGGAGACTGACAGCAGATCTCATCACTGACCCGACAGAGGGTCAGCAGGACTGATTCTGGATCTAAGCTGGGGGAGGTCTGTGGCGGAACGGGTGACGGTTACAGGCATTGTACCCAAATAAAGGTTAAGCCTGCCGCAAACCGTCGCACTCCCGCCGTCCGGGTGCCATAGCTTAGATGGCGCCCGGTGCCAGATGGGGATATGTCCCCTCAAACTGCATTACGTTATGTTTGATAACCAGTTGATTTATATTATATTGTATTCAGTGCTGCTTCACTGTCCTCCCCTCTAGGGTTAATCTTATACTGTAGGAGAGTGAGTCACAGGCTGCAAGCGGGAACTTGTCTGAATGTAAATAAGAAAAAGGAGGGGGCAAGAGCAGGATGCACATGGCCTGATGCCTGAGGGAGGGGTGAGTGAGGGATATAGTGGTGCTGGATGAGTTCTCAGTTAGTTGCTGTCCAGGAGAGGATGAGATAGCAGTGTGAGCTGCAGGCAGGGGCTATCTACCTCAGAGATGGTACCTGACCTAGGGACAGTAATAGAGGACAAGTGCTGGAGTCCCATCTAACTAAGGAGGATCTGGAGACACCCCAAAGGATGAAAGGTACAGTGGAGAGAGCCCATAGTGAGGTAGCCTGTCCCATCCAGCCCAGAGGGGAGAAGCAGCGGTGCATTGTTTCTGTGTGTGTCTGTCCCTGTTAATAAACGCGCCGCTGTGGCTTGTCCCCTGTTAATCTGTGTCGCCTGAATCTATCGCCCACATTCTCTTGGCGTAAACCGACCCCCACTGACACGGTTTCGCCACAGTGCTTTTCTGTTTTCAATCATAATTTTGACTGCTGTTGTGCGAATCACGCGCGTCATACGGAAGTGCTTCCATGTGCTGCGCGTGATTTTCACGCACCCATTGACTTCAATGGGTGCATGATGCCCGCACAACGCACAAATTGAGAACATGTCGTGCGTTTCACGCAGCAGACATACTCTGCGTGAAAATCACGGACTGTCTGAACGGCCCCATAGACTAACATAGGTCCGTGCGAGGCGTGTGAAAATCACGCACGTTGCACGGACGTATATCACGCCCTTAGATTTGTCAGTTTCCCTTGGATTCTGATCCTGATTCTGTAGATACTCAGATCTCTGCTTTCTTTAATTGTGAAAAATAGAAGTACAGAGGAGTCATATAGGGACATTTTTGGTTTATTTAAAAATCATAGAAAATTTGTATTAAGTAATTTGCGTAAAAAATAGGACATTAAAAATGTTGAATCAAATAAAATGTTAGAGATTACCCCAAGAGGTTTACGTAAAGGGATTTTACATATAAGGAATGAAACATTCACACAAAGATTGGGTGCTGAATGTTTAAATTATCCCAAAAAGAACTATAGACCCAAGAGGAAATTGTCTTTCTCTATGGGTGGGGACTTTACTAGCAATGTGAATAGTGATGCTGATCACAAGGACATAGTGGGGAAAGGAGTGAAAATTTTTATGGAAAGTTTCTTTTTTTTGACAACAGAGAAAAAGGAAAACCCACAGAAGAACGATCAGTAGGGAGAAAAGTCGGTCCACCACGAGACAACGACGGGGCAAATAATGATATTATTAATTAGGGATCTCAGGCTGTCTAAGCAGGGGAGCCACTGACTGGATGTCAGGTCTCCTTTAAGTATCCCATAAAGCACACTGAGTGGGTTCCTGATATGAGTGGTCGAGGGAATCACATGGGAGGGAGGGTTTAAGATTATATAAGTGAGGTTACTTCCTGTAGTGAGCCTCTTTCCCGCTTTCCAGACAGAGTTAAGGAACCTCTACAGCTAGTGAAGCTTTACAGAGGAATCATCACTCTAATATGGCAGAGCAAGCGCTGCTGGCGCTTTTAAAAGAGAAGATAGCGAAGGAAGGATCAGCCTGGCTAACCCCGCTCCTACGAGGTGGGTCTGAGCAAATGGATGGCGCGGTGTCTGAGCCGTTAGCCAGTGGCAAGCGGCCCGCAAGGAGGTGCCGTCCGCCTACTCGGCTGAGTCCTTCCCCCACTAGAGCTAGAAAACGGGGGAGGGCGCCGTCTCGTCACCTGGCTCAGCAGCGTGGCGAGGTGAGCGAGCAGCGTAGTGTAGGAGAGACACTGCCGGTTCACGATGAAGGAGGACGGGCTGGCAGCCAGGCCTCCCTTCTCACAGGGCAACATAGCAGACAGGCAAGTGTAGTGAGGCAACGCACACCCCCGCGAGTAGACGGCGCGGTGGGTCATAGCAGCGGCATGGAATAGGAGGCAGTGCAGCAACAGGTTGCTCCAAAACCACCTGGCAGGCTTGCTAGGTGGTTTGGCAGAAAATCTGCCAATGTTGTAAAGGACACGCCGGTTATGAGAGGAGACAGGGGGGAGGAGGAAGTTCCCACAAGCAATGCAGGACTTAGTCAGATTGCAGACGATAGTGAAGAAGACTTTTTCGAGTGCATTCAGGGTACACCGCAGGATAGGGCCAGTGAGCAATTACAGAGATGTGTTTCCGCCGGCAGAGCCCATAGGTGTGGGACAAGGGGCCGTGGATCGGACACATGCTCTGAATCAGGATCTGACAGGTCGGAGAGACGAAATCAGAGAAGGCTTGGCTCCCACAGACACACAATTTATAGGGATAGAAGGAGTAGGCATAGGCAACGGTCGTGCAGTAGGGTTTCTAGACATCGATCACGAGGCGCACGAAGAAGTAGGTCAGCATATCGCACGTCCTCGGCTTCCTCGGAGGAGTCCGTGGATAGACACAGCAGGAGGTCACGCATGAGCAGACAACGTGGGCGGAGAAGCAGATCGTTCGACCGAAGGAGACACGGGAAGACTACACCGGTTGAGGCGACAACGGTTGTTTCTCCGCCGCCCACAACGCAAAATGCAGATGTTCAGTCAGCGGGTCATCAGAGTGGTGAGTTATCATGTGCACAAGCATGGAATAAAAACGCTGATAATGGTGACGAGTTATTTGGTATGCTGAAAAATGTTTTGGAAAAAATGGGTGGGGCTGAGGTCCCGATTAAGGTCCCAGGGGCGGCGGAGCCGCAGCCTGTGCAGGCGTTGGATAACACGGGCATGTTGCTCAGGGACTCGTATTTTTGTGGAGTTGCTCCCCTGGGGACACATATATCAAATGAAGTTAGAGAAAAAATTAAAAAATGTGAATATGTGGATATATGGTCTTTAGTGTCGCCAGAGCAGCTAACAGTTGATAAAGAGAGGAAGTTTGATAAAAGTGATGATAAAAAGCCCAAAGTGGCAAAAACGTTTGGAAATTGGTTGCAGGCTTTCGCGGTGTTGGCGAGCATAGCGAGTCAAAGTAAACCAGAAAAAGCCTTTGAATTATTTACATATCTGGATACAATTTATTCTGCGCATAAGTTGCACGGGGGAACTGCATGGTGGAGGTACGACGAGGAATTCAGGCGCCGTTTAGCTATTCGGCCAGACATAGGTTGGTCCTCTAAGGCCACGGATGTATGGATACAATTAATGTTGACGCAGAGGCCCCAGAATTCCTTTCTTGCCTCCTCCGCCGCCCCCCCCCCCCCTCAGGCGGCAGTTGCGGGTCGCAGACCAGGGGCTTGTTGGCTCTTCAATGAAGGGCATTGTCGGTTTTTCGCTTCATGCAAATTCAAGCATAAATGCTCCATATGCGGGGGATCCCACTCAGCGCTGCGTTGCTTTAAGAGAAGTAAGAACCCCGCGAGACCAGCTGCTGCAGGTAAGCCAGAGGACGCCGGTGAACGTCCAAAGGATGCGCCCCTGGTTAGACAGGTACCCCAGGAGACAGGAGGCAGAAATGCTCATTAGGGGTTTTACACATGGTTTTCATATACCGCATGTTTATCAGCCGGCTGCTACGTTTGCTTCAAATTTAAAGTCTGTTATAGCTCAACCGGAAATTGCTCAGGAGAAAATAGACAAGGAAGTTAGCATGGGGCGAATGGCGGGTCCTTTCACGGAACCACCATTAGAGAACCTCAGAATTTCCCCTCTGGGGATCGTGCCAAAGAAAGAGCAGGGAAAATTTCGTCTCATACACCACTTGTCTTTCCCTCCAGGTGAATCAGTCAATGATGGGATATCTAGGGAGGAGGCGGCTGTGTCGTACATATCATTTGACAGAGCTATGCAGTTAGTTTCAAAAGCGGGACCGTTTTCCTTGTTAGCTAAGTCTGACATTGAATCAGCCTTCCGCCTCCTCCCGGTTCATCCTGACTGTTTTCACCTGTTGGGGTGTCAATTGAACGGCCTATATTACGTGGACATGTGTTTGCCGATGGGGTGCTCTATTTCATGCCGCTATTTTGAGATGTTCAGTTCCTTTTTAGAGTGGGTTGTGCGGTCTGAGACAGGCAACACATCGGTAATACACTACTTGGATGATTTTTTGTTCATCGGTCCTCGAGATGAGTCGTTATGTTTATACACTTTGAATTCTTTCAGGTTTTTTATGGCCATGTTTGGTGTCCCTCTAGCGGAGGACAAAACGGAAGGCCCATGTTGGTGCCTCTCCTTCCTGGGGATAAAAATCGATACGAGCAAGATGGTTCTCAGCCTCCCGGAAGACAAGATTGCAAAATTGAGACAGGATATTAACAGCAGCATATGCGCAAAAAAGGTCACGTTGCATGACTTACAGTCCTTGTTAGGTCAATTGGCTTTTGCATGCAGGATATTCCCTATGGGAAGGGTTTTTTCTAGGAGGTTGGCCATGGCAACGGCAGGGGCAAAACAGCCGCATCATTTTATAAGACTACCCAGTTCATTAAAAGATGATTTAAGGATGTGGCAATCTTTCCTAAAAGATTATGAAGGTATATCGTGTCTCATGGAGGAGGAAATGGGCAATGCGGACCTGCAGCTGTACACAGATGCAGCAGGGGCCCATGGTTATGGGGCGGTTTTTGAGCATAAGTGGTCGGCTGGTGTTTGGCCGGCGGATTGGTACCAAAAAGGTTTTAATAAAAATCTGACGTTATTGGAGTTGTTCCCCATCGTAGTAGCGGTGGAGCTATGGGGTGCAGAGATGGCGAACAGGCAAATTTTGTTTTGGTCCGATAATGAGAGTACGGTTGTGGTTATAAATAAATTAACGTCTAGTTCTCTCCCGGTGTTAGCTCTGCTCAGACGGTTAGTGCTAAAATGTTTATCGTTTAATGTGGTGTTCAGGGCATGTCATGTACCGGGGGTTGTTAATGACGTTGCTGATGCTCTGTCTCGTTTTCAGTGGCTTCGTTTCAGGACATTGCATCCTCGGGCGGATCAGGAGGGGTACGACTGCCCGCCATCTCTTTGGGACCTGCCGGGG